>NW_024580672.1:17331172-17379569 GCF_017639235.1 Corvus kubaryi
TGGAGGGATCGGCGATCGACGTCATGGCTCCGCGCACCGCTGTGGCGTCACGGCGCGGCGGGCGCGTGCGCGCGGGGGGGAGCGGCGTGGGCGGGGCGGGGCGGTGGCGCGTGCAGGGGTCACCCGCGGCCGTGAGGGGCGGCGCTCGCTCCCGAGAGCGATCCCGGGGCGCGCTCCCGATCCTCGCTCCCGAGACCCGTTCCCACGGCTCGTTCCCTGAGAACGCTCCCGGGGACCCCTCTCCCTGGCCATCCCCGAGACTTGCTGCCGGGGCACGGTCCCGGGACCCTCTGCACGGCGGGCCGTGCCCGGTGTCGCGGTGCGGGCGGGGTGTCCGGGGCAGGGCAGGCGGGGTGGGCGCCCCGCTCTCCCGGCGCCGTTCGGGCGCTGCGGGCACGGGCGGGGGACGGCACCGCCCGCGGGAAGGTGACCGGGGTTGGTGGCGCTTGGTCGCCCGAGGAGCAGCGGGGGGCGGTGGCAGAAAAAGGACGCTGAGCCTCTTCAAAAATCGGCGGCGGGTGCGGATTGTTTCGGTAAAATTGTTCCGGAGAGCGGCGATGAGATAAAGTCTGTTTTCGTGGGCGTTGTGTGACTTCCTAGAAACCTCTTTGTTTCCTGCTGATGAGAGATGCTTTTAGCACATTAAAAAAAAAAAAAAAAAAACAAACTCCCTAGATGACATTTTATCCAGCTCTGCTATTATCGGTGATAAGATATAAATCTGTTTCCGGCCCCTTCAGCTATCTACTTGTGCTTAAAAGTCGTCATTGAATACATGAGGTAAAAAAAGCCCAACCAAACCTATGGAGAAAAGGAACACGAAGAAAAGAAAACTGAGAGCTTTGCGTGATATTTCAGCCTGTGATGTGCATGAGATCGCTGCTGTCCTGTGGGTAGGACAATCAAGGACAGAGGTTTCTTTTAGGACAAACGGTATCTTCGATGAGATCACAGAGGAAAGGAGAGGAGAGGAGGGATCTCACTGCCCAGGCTGCCCATAACCCTTTCAGGGAGGTGACAGATGTACTCCGTGCATGTGGCACGGCCAGTGACACCCCATCAAACTGGGGACCAGGAAGGATGCGCATTACAGCATCGCTTTAAAAGCAGTGAGTGAGGATAGAAAGAAGAAATGTGACATGAGACAGGGCAACACCATGCAGGAAAAACATGTGACTCTTCAGAAAGGGTAATTTTGAACATTTTGAGAGGTTAGAAGAGCCATTGTATTCTATTTTGGTTTACTGAATTGTCATAGAAAATAACCATATTTTTACTGGAAAATATAAACATGCATCCAAAAGAAACCCCTGTTCTTCTAATCCAGCAGACTCATTTAAAGGCCAGATCAAAGCTGTATATACTGCTGGGGAATGTACTATGTCAGCTGTACACTGTTTTTCCAGGTGCTTCCCTTTGTCGAGGGTAGTCTTTTCTTTCAGTCTTGAAATGGAAGTTTTATGATTTCTGAAAGGCAGCCACAATTGAGACAAAAGTTACTTAAATGATTAAGCTTGTTTTTTACACCGTTTTTTATGTTTAGCTAAATACCTAGCTAAAACTTCTCAGATTATGTTATATTTTAATAGAATAAAAGAAAGCTCATGCTCACATTGGTGGCTGTTTTTTTCCCCAACCTCCAGAACTGCTTAAAAATGCAAACAAGAGGAGAAGAAAATGTGAAATTTTATTGCCAGGAAGATAAAAGCTCTCTTCCCCATCCCCCTTCATAAAGTGTGTGGGGTGGGAGGATTGAAAAGCTCTTAATGATGTAGTGCTGTGGTTTGAAACTAGAGATTCAGCGTATGAATTTTTTATAGGTCTTGTGACTGAAAGTTGAAATGCCTGAGTGTTTAACAGAGCACTTCTATAGAAATACCAGAGGTCATTAGTCCAACATTTGAACTGCTCTGTTACGGGCCTTTACCGTGGCTAATACAGGCATACGTGGTAATAGTGGAAAGGTTTGGGATTTGCAACTAAATGGCTTTTCAGATAAGGACTAATCTATTCAAAAAGGCAATAGCAGCCTTGCTTTTGGGTCAGGAGGAACAGCAGGAGGATAAAAAAAAAAGTCATGTTGCAGATGTCTCAATTGAGTATTTTCTTCTGTTAGACAAGCAGAATAGGGAATTTGGCACATTCTGTGCACCTGATGGCAGCTTAAGAGCCTCTGAAATGTTCAGCTCAGTAATCGCTTTTCTCATTCCCTGGGAACGTTTTCAACAGGAGCTATGTTATCTTAAAAAACACGTTATGAAGCAAGAATCGGGCGTGTTTTAGCATTTTCAATGAGAATGGGAGAATGGAGGGAAATAGCAAATGTGGTAACGTTAATACAAAATGGTTGTGCAAAAATGTTATATAACACAGGATTGAAATAAAAGAAAAAAGTATTTAAATTCGTCAGGTAGAGGAGAAAAAGAAGATTCATCTTAATACCATCTAAAAAGGGCCTTTAAGAGCGTATTTTACTTTGGCTTCCATTTGGAAGCTCTTATTTGCATTTTTTGGAAGTCTAGATAAATAGAAAGGTTTATGTAATCTCAACAATTTCACCCTGGTTACACAAAGCTGTGTAGAATGTACTCAGTTGTTTACTCTTTGAATAGCTGGAACTTATTAAATGGGACACAAGACATGCAAAATAAAAAAGCCTATATTTATACTGGTCTTTTAAAAAAATACTAGGAAATAGCTTATTAAAAGGGATATTCTACCTGTATTTAAACAAGGAAGATACTCTTAATTTGTAAATCAGTTTAGGACATGATGGCAGCAAATCTCTAAGTGTAGAACTTCAAAATTAATTTCAACATTTTGTGGGAGATTGCAGCAATGACAGTGTGCAAAGATTGCAAAATAAGTAGAGTTCCTTAACTGATAACAGAGCGCAAGTAGCATAAATTCACAGAAGGGATGTGTTTGAGGCAATTCTCCTGTTCTAAGCAAAGAGTGGTGGTGCCTTGGGAACATTTGTCTCAATTCATCTCACTCATGCCTGATCCGAGGATCACTGGGCTTTAGGAGAGTTTTCAGTAACCCCAGGCAGTGTAGGACCAGTCAAAGCTGCACACTTTAAAGTTCATGTTGTGGCACCAAGGAAAGAACCATCCATATCACAATATTGGAAAGGCAATTACAGATGGGGTGGGTTTTATTTTTTTCAAAATTGCAAAGTAGTCTAAATGATTGTTTTTCAAAGCAGGATGTGCTGGGTTGTTTTGTAATGAGTGGTTTTTAGTAATTTTCTTCATCACTGGACTGGAATTATTGCCTTCTTTTGTAATATCTGTTGGCAAAATGATTTCATTCTTTCCTGGGCCTCCTATTGTTTTTGTATTACATCTCTTAGAGACCAAAATTAGATTATCGTTCTCATGGTGCTGCATGAAACAGGATTTAGAAAGTGATTAGGTACATTCATGAGGAAAAAACAATCCATTGAAGGCTATTAAACACAAAGATTGCTGGAAGTTACACTGGTGACAGACAGCTGGCGGGTGTCTTTTCCTTTTGACTGTCCTCAGGCATCTACAAATTCAGACAGGATATGCTGCACAGAGAGCAGCTGGTCTGCTCCAATTTTGAAGATATGTTGAAGAAAAAAAAAAGGAAACACAGTGATCAGTACTGCTTCCAGTTCTAGTTCTGAACCCTGCCAAGCACCGTGTTATCTTAATATCAGGCAATTCTGCATTTTATTGGTGTAAACCTCTTTAAGAACACTGGGACTTCAGGTCAGGTGAGATTTTCTTTGATGCCATCTAAATTCCTACTTTTTTTTTGTTTTAATTCTGCCTTCAAAGGGGCAGGTTGCACTGTGAGGCTGCTCGCAGAGCTGGCAGAAAGAGCTCACCCTGTTTCCAGATGGTTCCTGGGGAGATTTGTTCAACTGACCTGGAGGAATTTGTCTCTCACCCACTCTGAGCCCATTCCTTGCCCAGAGGAGAATCCATTGCTTGTGGCTCCGTATTCGTTTCCAAATCTCTCAAGTACATTTCACTATTACAAGCTACGTTCCCCCACTCAGAATTTTGTGGGAAAAAAATACAGTTTGGGTGACTCAATCGTATTTAGGATGTGTTAGTGCTATGGAGAACCACCAGCATTTCGTCAGCCGGAATAAATCATTGGCTTCATTGCGTTAATGCATCCATTCATCCTGCTAAAAAATATGACACATGCATCCCCCAACTTCCAGTTATTTTTAAGGATGGGAACTGAGAATTTGAGGAGGTTTTATTCCTATCCTAGAAATGTCTCACTGGAAGGCTTATTTTTTCAAGTTAGGAGTGCATATTGCATATTGCTTTTTGGTGGATCCTTCCTGAGATACCCAACCCTCAGTTTTCAGAGATAATGAGAAACTACAGAATTTACTTTGGAATTGTGAATATTGTGTGCAGCAGGAGGAAAAAACCGAAACAACTCCACTAGCTGAGTAAAGATGCGGATGCCCCAAATTGACATTTCCTTCTGAAGAAGAGGGTTTTTAACTCTGTGTTTAAATTTACAGATCTGGTATAATCTGTCTCACAAAAGGGATACTCTCATTTGTGAACAGCTTTGCAGTCTTACCTGCAACAAGTAAAACACTTGAATTGTTTGGTAATAGTGGCTTAGAGCCCAACCGCTTTGGATCAGAACATGTTAAAACAAAAAACGACAGTGAGGGTTTGCATCCAAGGTTTAGTTTGGCCCAAATACAAACCCAGTATTTTCACTGAAGCTCATCTTTAATTATCTTTTAAAGTATGTTCTGCTTGTTTTATCAAGAGCTTAACATTTTGGATGTAAAGTTGCTTTGGATGCTTGCTTCAAGAGGCTCATCTTGTTCAAGCTTAAAGTATCCTGGTTCTTAATTAGGGATTCTGTTAATATCTCACACAGACCTAGCTTTTATTTTATCATGAAACAAGATCCTCTGCTTAGGAACTGTAGCTCTCAGATAACTTTTCCAAGATTAAAAAAAATATTTCAAAAATATCTATTTTAATTGTAAATATAACAAATTCGGGCTTTTAATATTACCAGTATCCAAGGCAAACTGAAGATTTCCTTTATTCCCTGTCTGCTGTTACATCTTAAGTCCAGAAACTGTTACTTAATTCGCAGATGCGAGTGAGACTTGTCACACGCATTTCACTTCTATCTGCATTTACTTTGCTGACTTGTGGTATTCATGTAAATGCCAGCTTGCTTAAGGCTTAGGAAGTGATATGTTTGGGACAGTTATTATCACATTTGTCATTTAGTGTTCATTCCAGTACCTTTTCCTTACATGCTCTGAAGCACATTCACCATCCCTGCTCAGGATTGCAGGCAGCCTCCCCAAGACCCTCTTGCACGCGCCCAAATTATCTTTTTCAGAATGGAGATTGTTTTAGCTACTTCCCCTAATCCATTTCAAGTATAATTACACTATGGTCAATATGTTTTTGATATTCCATAACCTCACATTATTTTTTTTAATGCTTGGCTCACTTCCTGGATTAGTCCAAAGCAGCCTCTGGCTGATGGAGAGGCTTCAGGAAACTGCATTAAAAAGCAATTTTGGTTTGCGCAGGGATTCACTGGCTAAAGGGTTAATACACACTTCAGGGATGAGTGTGGGCTTTGAGATGAGGGTCCCCGTGAGGCTTTGTGCCTCACTTGCCTTTCATTAAAAGCGTAATTCCCTGCGTCAATCCGCAGGTAGTTGTCAGGTCCGGCAGCCGCCGGTCGCGGAGCATCTGCTGTGTCTCGTTAGCCTCCAGATAAGCTCGGCCAAATCAGGCCACGGCAAGAGCTCCCTCGCTGCCTCCCTCGCTCCCTGCTGCTGGAGGGGACCACCCCTGCGGGAAGGTCAGAGCTGCACACGCGGCCGGGCCGCAGCCGCGGAGGCGCAGGGCAGAGGTTCTGTATCAGCCTCTGTGTCCTGCGGCAGGGAGGGCGAAAGGGCTGCGGGGAGAGTGGGAGGGAACCGCCTGGCACTGCCACACTCCGAGCCCGAGTTCGTGCCCGGGTCTCGGGAGAGCAATTACTTGTGCAAAGAGTCGGTAATCCAATTTCAGCAGCTCCAGCCCTGGGATCGGTGACATGCCGTGGCAGGTCCTGGATGCCTGCAGCTGCTCGCACGGCCCGTGTATCCTACGGGGCTCAGCTGGAAAGAGAAGCTAAGTAAGGGAGCAGAAGATTTGAGGGAACCTGCTCCAGTCCTCCAAGCTGGAGGGAGTATCTCAGAAATTTTAGCTCAGACTGGAGTTTTTTTCAGAGAAGGAAGATTCTGGGATTTCTGCATTACTCACCTAAGCGTCTCTGATTGCTGCTAAGTTTCATATGAGGTCTCGAGCCATTAAAAAGAAAAACAAAAAGGAAATTACTGATCAGCTCATGTACTTTATGGAGAAGGTGTGTTTAGTGTAGGTGCAGTGGGCAGGCATGACTGTGTCCTTTCATGCCTTGGGCTTCTCAGGCACCTTCGCAGGGCTGTACATAAAGCTGTCCATCTCAGCATTTGTAAGCGTGTTTGTGGAGCTGAACTGTTCACAAATGCCTGAAGAGATCCTTTCATCTCCCCTCCTGTTTGGTCAGCCCTTCCTCCCCTCAACCCAGCAGTTTAAACTAAAATGAATATAACTTTTTCCAAGCACTCAAAGGTAGACCAGGCATTTTGATGTAAATAAATCTGGGGGGAAAAGTCCCTTTTATACTGGTGGGAAGCTCAGGAAAGGTAAATGGAAACGTTTATTTACATATTCTCATTTCTCTTTCTTCCTCCTAACAGGTTTTCACAACTGTCTTCCCCTGCCTGTATTGATGCTTCTGTATTCAGAGAATTAAAAGATGCACATGGGCTCCCAAGGCTAATCTATATGCACAAAGTTTTATTCTCTTCACAACATATTTCTGCACAAACTCAAGTAGATTTTCTCAGAAAATATCCCAAAGACCATGTTTAATGACAAATAATAATCATTGCAACCATATCTGAATGATAATTCTAATATAAGTACATATGTTTGTATTTTAATACATACACATGTCAATTTGGGCTACATACTTGTAATAACATAAATTACTTTGTTCAACTACGTAAGACAAATAGCTATAATATTAAAATCTCTGTAAGTACCATTAGTAACACATTTCAGCTGAGAAAACATAACATTACAATTCCTGCCATTCTCCCTTTAGAGTTTATTTAATAGTCTGGTTTCATACTAAGCTGTCTGTGCTGCCTCTGTTCAGAGCAAGGCAAACATCAGCCAAATTTAAATTCACCCAGAAACACAACCTCATGATTCACACTCAAGAAATGATACATTTGAAAGGACAGAAGCAATTCGTAATGTCACAAACATTTTGCAAGTTGTAAAACTATTATCTCTGTAGTAACAGTCAGATCTGGCCTTATCCTTTGACATGGAGTCTAGGCTGTAAGTTTTTAACACTTTTTTTAACACCTTTTTTTTGTGCATAAGGCATTGCAGAGGAACAGGCTAAGTGAACTGCCTACACAAAGGAAGGAGCAAAAATAAGTAAGAAAAATAGTAAGGAAAATCAGCAGACTGGGGAGGCTGTTCTAAAATTTGGGTTATCAGTAAAAATAGATGGAAATTTCTGGCAGAAATGCAATTTAAACCAAGGATCTTCATGTTCACTTCCAAACTTCTGTCAAGGCAAAAAATCCAAATCCCTTTTAACTGAAGAACAATTTCCCATATTTTGGACAAACTGTACTCCTGTAGCTTCAGGCCAGAAAGCAAAGCTCATGGGTATTCATAGTTTTGGATCCGTTCAATTTCCACTCTCTTTTCCCAGGTACTCGGTGATGCTGAGGATGCTGGATTGAGTGAGAAGGTGAAATTCTAATCTGCAGGCTAAAAGAAGTGAGGAACCTGTTTGTTGTCTTCAGCATCACAGCAGATGAGCATTTCCTCCCACTACCAGCCTACAAATTTTCAGTTATTCCACTAATTTAAGAAGCATGTCTCTAAAACCACAGCTGCCTGAAATGCAGCCCATACACTTCTATTTGAACTTACTTATTGAGCTCTACATCTAACAAATGGAAAAACTGAAGCAAATATTTTCAATATGAAATTTAAAACTTCTCTGAATTAAGCCTTAAAGCAGCTTGGCTTCCTGAATAATTTCTGCTAAATTTTGTCATCCCTGCAAGGTTATTTAATCTGAATCAATATTTAAAAAAAAAAAAAGCCAGGAAGATGAAAACTGTCAACTAAAAAGTGAAACTGAAGTTCTGTGAGGGCTGTATTTCCAAATAATGTTATTTTTATTGGAATGGGTAAAGCTTAGAATATGGTAATAAAAACTTGGAGGGTTTTTTTGCCAAGATTTTGACTTAACTGCATTTGATCAGCAACATTTTCTCAAAAGCTTTTGAAAAGAGCAGCCCATGTAACTACCTGAGTACCAGCAATACATTTTCTGCCATTGGTACTGTGACCTGATCAGCTCAGCTCAAAGACAAATAAAATCTTTAATGCAGTCAGTGCAGTTTTTGTTTGAATTCCATGTGTTGAAACTGCTCAGATTTTACTGAGGGAGCTCCAAGTGCATGCACTGCCAGCCATATGAATGATAACCCTTATTTTTGTAATAGGATTGCTGCATTTATCACCCCAATTACAATGATCCTAAGTGCTGATCCTAAGCCCTTCTGCTTTAAAAAAGGAGAGTATATTAAACAAGGGATATCTGCAAAGGCAAGAAACTGTTAATGAAGTGCTGAAACTGTACATGTAAAAATTTCTAAGGGTTGAAAAACTGAGTAAAGCTCCTCTCAAGTGCTGTTTAGTTCCACAGCCTGTGTACTCCTACCACCTCGTACAAGTGGGAGTATTGTCAGCTTCTAGTAGTCTGAGAGAGAAATGTTACCTATGAGGAATATAATCAATGCACATCACGTACAGTGGCTACAATAAAGGTCTCCGTAGCAACATTAAGAACAGATATTTTTAAATGCTCTTAGTCTTACGTTCATCGGTTTTTTTAAATGGAACTTTAACTGCTTCCACTGCAGATGCTGCTGTGAGCTAATCATCCAACAAAAGTCCTTTGCTGAGGCTTGAAAGGATGATCCCTGCCTTGTTTTTCTGCAGATCACCACTGGCTTGCTTTCCCTTGCAATCAGTAAATATCCACTAAATATTGCATCATTATTTATCAACAGGCAGCTGGTCTGAAAAATCAACATGTCAGAGCTTCCTCTCCTCTGGCAGGAGTAGGAAGAGCTGTGGGAATAGAAAGAATTAAAAAGGAAAACTTGAGCAGGTTATGGCAGATGATCCAGCAAAATGGTAGAAAACAAGAGCCTGGGGAGGCTCATCATGCCTGGGAATGGGGCTGAGAGAGGCAGAGTTAGGAGGTAAGGTGGCAAGGAGGAGGAGGAAGCTGGAAAGCTCCTCAAAGCCCTGTGAACTGCTGCAGGTGCTGCAGTGGGGGAGCTGCTGTGGGAGCAGAGCTTGATCAAGAGAGGAAGAACAACAGAAAACAGTTGGGTTTATCTCAGGGATCAGAAATGGCTGGTTCTGGAGGAGGAGCCAGAAGAATGTTAATATTTTTCTGAGAAATGAAGCGGTGTGTGAGTTTTTCTTGCAAACCCCTCTGTCACAACAGTGTCCCCAGAGCTTCATCCCCTACTGATTCCAGCATAAAGACTGAGTTAAGGCAAGCATGGATTTCCAGACCTCCTTGTAATCAGCATTTTTCTTTGTTATCTCAGAGTAATCCTATTGCTTTCCCCTGATTCCTCAACCCTACCGATGGCAAAGCAGTTTGAGAGGGGAATGTAGATTTCAGGCAGGTAAAACAGGTAGAAAAAGGATGAGCTCCACTCTGTACTTAGAGTGGTACTGGGGCTTCATTTCCTGGAAAGAAGAGAAAGCTCTTCCTTTTCACTGTTAGCTTCTTAAGAGAAAACCAGCAAGGACCAATATTAGGAATAATTTATACATTGCTGTACACAGGAGTGATACGGGAGTGATAGAGGCATGTACTGCAAGCCTTGGACTTCATTAATTATATATAAATATGCATACTTGGTAAAAAAACAACCCTCCTAAGTTTGTTAATAGACTTCTGAGATGCTAATCTTTGCTTCATCAGCTTAAATGCTTAAAACATAGTCTGGCAGTACTGTTTGTACCATGCAGAAATGATCTGCTTTGGAGGGAGCACAACCCAGGGAGCATGAGAGTGTAGTCATCCATTACCCGCTCTGTTAGGTACACAGGGTTCTGGTCCATCTCTGAGCAGCTTGGGCACAAAGGGTGTCAAAGGCAGGGGAAGGGAATCCCAGGCAAACATGTAAAAATTGCATGTTTAGAAGGATGGCAGGAAAAAATGCGTGGGGATTTAACAGCAGGGCTTGTCAAGAGCAGGGTATGCAGAAGGGTGGGTAAAACGAGTGGATAGGTAAAAGGATTGAATTCTGCCCTGTGCAAAAGCTCCCCAGGGGAGGCCAGAGGTCTTTAACAGAGATTCACTGAGATGCATTTGTGCAACAGAATTGCCTGGCCTGGGCAGAGCTGGTGTATTTGGGTGTTCCTCTCTCTTCAGTTAGGACGGGAGCACAAATTTCTTCAGCTAATTACAGCTCTGTTCCTAATGGCAATTGTCTGGGATGTTCTCCTTGTTCAGGACTCTATCCCACTTCCACTCATGCTGTTTTACTGGGAAAGCCTGGGAGAGAGCCTGTCGATGGCAATTTGGCTGAGCTGCCCATATCTCTAGGAAAAGGGCAGCCATCAGCAGCTCTGTGAATGCTTAATGCAATCTGTACAGCTCCTGGCTGGCTGGGTGGGAGGTAGCTGAAGATTTAAGGCCAACTGCACAGTCTGTTCAGGATCTTTGCCAAGGAGCAGCTGGACAGGCTGCTGGCTGAAGCCTGTTACACCACCATGGTTCATAACCAAGGTAATTGTCTGTGTTTGATTTTACACAGGAGATCTGTGGGCATCAATACTTCCTCCGCACCAGTTGCTCAGCATATCTGATGCTGTAATGTGAGCTCGCTGGCTTTCTTGTTGTCAGAAGGGCACCATCAAGGACATTTTCAAAGTGTATGCCAAGTTATTTGTGTAACCCTCTCAGAACAATGAAAATATTGCTTTTCCACAAGGCCAAGTTCTTATTTGATTCCTACAGTTACCCTCATCAGCATGACTCTTCCCACAGTAACTTTCTTTTTCATGTCTTTTATTGGAGAGGTTCATTTACTGGGGGAAATTTTTCATTTGACACAAGATAGGTGCCGTTACAACAAGCACAGGTTCAAATTTAGGTGAAGAGGAGGTCACAGATGCAGTGAAGATTTAAAAGCAAGTTGTTGCTGTTCTTCTCACATCATTGATATTCCCCTTTTACTTCCCCCACTTTTTACATTTAGTAGAGTTAGCAGTAACACTCTCTAGTTGGTTTACACTTTGTGTTTCATTTCGTTGTTGTTTTGGGGTTTTTCTTGACACAAGTGTTACCTACAGATATAGGTTTTAGTCAGAATTCATCAGCACAGTTCTGTCGGCCCTCCTTTCTCGTAATTCTGGCTCAATATTTTGTTTCTCTGTTCTTCTGTACCTGGGCTCAATATGCCCAGCTGTCAGGGTGGTTTTGCTTTGAATCTGTCCCATCCCAGCATTCAAGGAGGCTATTATAATGATTCAGATGCCAAAGCTGGAGAGAACAGCCCTGTGAGACAGCAATGCCAGGATTCCTGCCTGAATTCTCAGACATCAGCCAAGTTGCTTCATATCTTCAGAAGGTATTTAGTCACCTGAATCCTATGAGATGGAGCTTAGGTCTTCAAGCCCTGAAGTCACACCTGTAAGATCAGGATGAATGTGCTTACTAAAATTACAAGCTGGTTAGATAAGTAGGACATGTAGACACATCTGGGGCAGCTGGAATAAGTATTCCCATTATCCACAGTACTGAGCTGATACAGCTCTTGTTGGAGGCCAGGGCTGCAGGAAACTGATTAGGTGCTATTTAAGGAACACACGGTCAGTGAGGGTGCTGTGGTTGCTCTCACTACATTTTCTCTCCCTGTGGCTCAGTGACTCATCTTTCACACTTCCTCATTTCCTCATTTACCAACAATACAAAGTACCCTTTTCTAACAGAGAAGCATTTAGAAGTACTGGGTTTGGTTAAACCATATAAGAATGATTCTTGGTAGCTGTGAAGAGTTCTGGTTCACAGCTTTTCTGAGGAGTGCTTGTATTGATGCAAACATACCTCTTTTCCATAGCGCATTGCTTACACAAGACCCAACTGCTCATAGTTTGAGCAATACCCCTGATGTGCTCAGTGCTTCTCTAGTCCAGAATTCGTGATGGATGATGAGAATTTGCAATACCTGATCCCTCTTCATCTGAAGATTTCATGCTCAATAAATCACATGCATTTCTTTTTCCTTATTTTGATCTGGGAACAAAATTTTCAGTGCCTTTTCTGCTTTCACCTTGGTTCATTCTGCTTTAGCTACACTTGTTTCCTGATTTAGCTCATCCAAGGAAACAAAGTCCTGTATGGGTCTGGTAAACAGTGCGTATGCCCCTGTGTGCTATGAAAAAGTAGCAGGTGGAGAACTTGAAAAACAAGTTATTTGGAAATGCAATTAAGATGCCAAGGAGTAGCTTGCAAGATTTTGCTGGACATGTAGATCCAAACAGGCTATTGCTAAATACATACTGTAGACTAGCACAGCTGGGTGGAAGGAAAAGCAAATAGAGAATGGTCATAAAAAAATTAATAGATTTTCATGTGGGAAAGAAAGGAGAATACCCTCTGTCCTATCATATTACAGATACTAGAGGTTTGTGATTTTCTTTTTAAAATTTTTGGGTTTGGTTTTTTGGTTTGTTTGTTAGTTTGGTTGGGTTTTTTCTTTTCACTAAGTGTGAAATATAATATTTCAGTACATTAATTAAATGCTTCAGGAGTTAACCACACAAGGACTTGTAGCTGAACCCCTCAGATTTCCTGTGGCATTAAAAGCCTAACCAACACAATAAAAATAAATTATCCTTTGAACAGCTCCTTCTGAAGATACTCTTGGCTTGAAGAGACAAAATATGGTCCAAAGCTTCATCCTCAAGGTTTTCTGGGACATGGGGCTCTAAAACTTTGTTCTTTTTGAGTAGCAAAAGATGCAAAGCCAGCCTATGCTTTTTCCAAAACAGACCAGCATCTGCACATCAGCATGTAAAACAGAACAGCAAAGAGTATGAGATCATTCTATCTTGCCAAGGTTTGTCTAGTCAGGCTTCCTGTAACATGGTACTGTATCCAGCAGCAGAGGAATACTGGAAAACCTAAGTGCAGTGCCTTCCTTTGGAGGCAATAATATGCTATTATATCCTGTCAGTTCTACTTATTGATGTCAACAGAAGAGCTTTGCAGGTGTGTAGACATACTCAAGCAATCGTTACAATGAAGAAGATATTCAGTTTCTTCCCTATTTTTTCCCCGGATTGAGCCACTGTGGAGGTAGATCAGCACAAGGAGACCTGAACTCATGCATAAAAATATGCAGCATTAATGGCTTCTTTTTTTCATCTGTGGTTAATGATACAACTGCTACCTTCACCAGGGAGCACAACCCTCATTTCTTAACAAATTTTGAAGACCATGAGTACATTTCCCACCATGCAATTTTGGTACCTCACCTCTAGGTAATCCACAATCTATTAGAGAGGTCCAAAGAGAACAGCCGAGAGAAAATAAAAGACAGCCAGCAAACATCAGCAAAATTGTGTGCATTCAGAAGATCCTGGGTAAGGTCCACTTAAAACCAGCATTGAATCCAGTTATTGAATCTACTGCCCTTGGGGGATCCACTTTTTGTGGTGCCACCACCGCCACGGAAGTAATTGACTTCCTGGCAATTGACTTCCTTGACTAATTGTCAATAGCTGAGATTTCTCTGGACAGATGGACAATATTTTTTAGCATAACTTAATAAAGAGTTTTGTACCTCTCTCTGTATTTCTCTTACATCTTCACTGGGAGCTGGGTTGGCCCCTGCCCGTGGGATGCAGAGCAGCCTTAGGCTCAGTGCAGTATCTGGCCCACAAGGTGTATCCTCATACATTGCTTGCATTTCCACAGTGTAAAGTGACAGACTGTTCCAGCTCAGGGATGAAGAAATATTGTAGGGGAAAAAAAAGCAGAACAGGCCTTGTTAATGGACTTGGACAATGCTATGACATTCTTTATTTTGGGGAGGTGGGGGAAGGAGTGGGATGGGGTGAGGGAAGTAGTTAGGAAATCAGTAAAACTCTGTTTTCCTCCAATAAAATTTACTTCTCAGGAATTTCAAGGAATTCTGCCTTTATTTCTTGCTACAAGAATTTTTAAAAAATGGAAACAGAGCCAGCAGTTGCTGCCTATGCAAACGGAACTGCTCCCTCTTCCACACACAGTAAGGATAAAATCTATATGCTCACTATCTCCAGCAGCAGGTAGCTGTCATGAATCCCTCACCGTGGCAGTGCTGGTGATCTCAACTCTTGGAGAAAGACCAGGGCAGCCCAGCAGAACTGCACCATGTTCCAACAGGGTAGCACTACATGACCAGTCAACAGCTGTTTTCCTTTCAGCCTGCAGCCACCCTCCATACATATTCCCTCTTCTGCAGGTGGGTTGCCTAAGGATCTTATCCCTGCAAGGGGTTTTTGGAAATATTAATAATAATAATAGTGACAAAATATATTCCAACCACCCCTTTTAAGGTTTCATTTCTTACTGAACTGCCAAACCTCCAAATCTCAAACTTCTGAGAAAGCAAATCTTACTATTTGCTCTGAATTCAGCCAAGTTTAATCCTATTACATTCTGTTAACTCCTGCTAGACTTATACTGCCTCGTAAAAACTCTGCTGGAGACCGATACTGTCACTTAGTCACTTCTTCCTTTTCTACAACCACCCTGCTCTGTCACCCACCTGGCACCAATAACATAAAGCTTCCCATTTTTAACTCCTGCCTTGCAGCCTGATATTTTTCTTAGATGTGATTCTGATATCTGGTAGTGTTTATCTGTTCTCTCTCTCCTGGTTTAGAGGATGTTTCACATCCCATGACAGGGGGTTACTCAGGGAGTAGCTCAAACCTCCTGTGGATACAGGCACTGCTTACTTCCCCCTTCTGTTTCCTTAACAGGAATCAAACTTCTTTATCATGATGGACTTGTTCTGTTCAGAAGGTTAAGCAGAGGTGCTTAATTGTACTGCTGAAGTATTAGTAAGTTCCTTGTGTATGGTTTGGAAAGACATCCCAGTATTCTTTTAGAGGAGCAGAATATGATTTCCTGAAGATACCCATGTCTGTTGGAAGTTAATATGAATGATTTACCAAATAACTGTAAGTACTAGCTGAGTATAAATAGTTGTATGTGAATAATAGGAGCTTGCTGCCATCTGGGTCCTATTTGGAGCCTTATCATCTTTTA
This sequence comes from Corvus kubaryi, assembly GCF_017639235.1. NCBI lineage: Eukaryota > Metazoa > Chordata > Aves > Passeriformes > Corvidae > Corvus > Corvus kubaryi. The sequence goes on from NW_024580672.1 coordinate 17,346,635, forward strand.
ATCCCAGGAGAGGACTAAGCATTACCAACCAGGTAAACAAACATTACAAGAAATGGAAGAAGGAGAGAAATGAGAGTCATCCTGATGAGGACAAAACAAAAAGTGACATGACAGAAATGTCAGTCATTATCATGATGTCCTTAAGCAACCACCCTGAACAGACAAGTAGGATGTTTCATCAGGCCGCTATCTCAGATAATGCATCAGCAGGATCTGAAAAGCTGGCTTCTGTACCTCTACTTTTTAGTTTCAATACATGTGATTTTAGACTCAATTGTCATTATGCCTTGAAGCATCTGTATCCTAAATATAAGCAGGGAATAGTGAGCAGGGTTTTACTCCAGCACTTTCCACAACTGTGAATTAAAGGTTTGGATCTCTGTGCAAAACTTGTTGCTCAAGTGCCTAAATATAGTACCCTGGCTCAAGCACAAATCAAGTACACCAGAGCCATAAACCAGGCAAGAGCATTACCAAAGCCCAGGGCTCAAAAATGAGTGAGCTCCTGCAGTGTAATGAGTTACTTACTGAGCATCAGTGGAGCCAGATGTTCTTGGCCTGTCTCATATTTGGGAAAAAATGTGTTCATTTAAATGTCAGCAAAAGAAGATTTAAGATAATGCATTTTTGCTGCATGTTTGTGAGAGTCTAGAAGAATGCATGTGGTGAAACCCTCAGCCTCGAGGAGCGCACAGTAACTCTCCAACCGACAGTAACTTGATTATCTCTCCCAACCCCGAACTGAACCACAGCAGTCACTTCAGATTAGAACTGAGCAAGAGGCACAGGGATGCCAGAGAAGGTGTAAATTTAACTTCTTAAATTGCAAGTCAGGTCAAGTAAGAAATGGTGTTTTACTGAGGATTTCCTTTATGGAGTCACAGCATCAGCACTTCACTAAAGAAAAGCCTGTTGTCTCAGAGGGAGAGTTGAGCATCTCCTAGTGCACCCTTAGTCAGAAAAAATTTTTCTGTGTCTGGCTCACACTAGGCTGGTCAGTATTTTTCTAACACACCAAGAAAGAGAATCAAGGTCTTCTCAAGTTCCCCAACTCGTCCAAACCAGCTGATGCACTCCTTGGTGGCCTGGTTCACATCCCCCATCAGGAGTCACTCTGCAACCCTGTCTCAGCAGGAAGTGAAGCCGAGTGGCTGCAATCCAAGACAGTCCCTGTGTCTGCTTGTCCAAGGTCAGGAAGCCATTTGGATGCTTGAAATATTCCCTTTGCTGTATTTAACACATTGTGGGTCGGAACATGATAACATGATAAGAAAAAAAAGCAATCATGATGTAGAAAAAATCACTCATGATGTAGGATTGCCAAGTTGGACTTGAACTACCTGGATCTAGTGGCCATCTAAATCTCAGGAAATGGGGCTGTGAATGTTTTAATAAATGTTTCATACACATTTCCTTTTAAAAAAGAATTGGTAGCAGATCCTTCACTCATCATACTGAAACCACGACATCTGTATGACTCTGCTAAGTGCAGAAAGCCCCTTTGTTTAGACAGCATTGCCAGAAAACGCCTAGGAAGCCAAGGAGATGAATAGAAACCATCTGAGAGCCAAAAAGCCCTTGGAAAAAACTGATTAAACAAGCTGCCAGCCTGCATAGACACTCCAAGTTCATCCATACATTACCTTTAACACCAAAATACCTTACTGAATGAATTAAGCTTATTCTGAAAGCCAACATCTATGGAGGGAGCACTGTGTGGGTCAGAGCAGAAGAGTGGCTCCTAGTACATGAAGATTTAGCACTAGATCTCGAAGAAATTATCTAGGTGGAGATATAGATTTTTTTTTTCTTCATTCCCTGGATGGTGGCACTTATAAAATCTACATAATTTTTTTTTGCATACACAGCACTTTTAGGATACATGTAAATAGTGGTAAATCCAGCCCAAGCTGTTAAATCCCAGAATTACTGTGGCTGTCTCAGTTTGTGACCACTGGATGTCACTACTGATCCATTTCAGGGGACCAGCAGATTTTTATGAGTGCAAAACAAATACCCTCCTAATTTGGAGAAAATGAAACATTATTTTACTTCTTATTATTGTTTATAAGAACTTGACAGACCGTTTTCCTAAGCATAGCACGCCTGCCTCTTTGTCTGTAACTGTGAAGGAGCTAAGGCACAGACTGTTTCCTTGCATTACCAGAAAAATTCTTCTAATCAGGGAAGAAATCTTGGGATCCAGGGGAAAAAAACTGCAGCTTTTGGAGTGATGGGACCATGTCAAGGCTGCTTGGAGCAGAAGCATCTTCATGAAGCCTGGGCTCATGAGCTGGGGGATGCCAGGAGCCTGGCAGGGGAGGCTGCTGGGACCCTGCTCTATACATCCCTGGAGTTGGTGCTAAATGCCAGCTCATTACCAACCTCATTCCCTGCCTTTTCTGTGGAAACGGGGAAGATTTGCTTATTTTCTTGGGGATAAAAGACTGATCCCAAGTATTGCAAATTTTAGTAGACAGCAGTGACGAAGCACCTGCCAGGCCACTAAAGATGAGTTCTCTACAGATCCACCCCAGTGTGTTGGACACTTGCATGGACATCAAGTGAGAGCTGGGTCTGCTTCTGAAGCCTTCCAGTAAAGGAGGTAGCAGAGATCAGAGGACAAAAGTGTTCTGCTCTCTGATATCTTTGCTCTGCCCTTCTGTGGCATCCCCACAGACCAGAGGAGAGGCAATTTGATAGGAGCAGATGAAATGGAGCACTGGAGAGGGAAGAGAGAAGATGACGTCAAGATTTGGATGAGAAGATGGAGTTTTATGGCAATGAAAGGTAAGTTAAGGAGATTCTGGAACAATCACATCTAAAACATCATGAAACCAACCAGGAATCATCCTTGCTTCCCTGAGACCTCTGGGCAGATCATATACATTTACACAATCAGTGCAGTGCCCTGGAGGGCCTGGCACAACCAGTGGAGTACTCTTCTAAACATTCTGCGAGTCCAGCCTGCACTGCCTGAGTCCCACCTCATGCCAAGGCTGCTCAGCCCAGGTAGAGGTCTTATTTGCCATTCAGTACAGCTTCACTAAACTTTCATCATTCAGGCTGAAAACTCCTGGTAGATTTTTCTGCCTCAAGCTGAAAAACAAGGATATAAAACTATTAATCTATTTCTAAGAAAGAAAATTGAAAGAGAAATCATATATATTCAGTAGAGACTTCTAGAGATTAATAATTGGACTCTTCCAAGATTTATCCCCTTTAGGCAGGCAAGGATCCCCAAGCCACTTAAAGACTGGGTGACAGGCTGGGAGGAGAAAGGAGAAAAGGACCACACAGCTAAAGGGATGGAGATTCTATACACAGGGCAGAATTAAGTTGATACAGGCAACCCAAAATTACTGCCTTTGAGCTCCTCCTTACCACCTGGAAGTGTTTTGAATGCATTTTTGGAGTACCTTCCCCTTGTGACCCAGTTTGTAGTTGGGTGTTGTTTAGGGTGATTCAGGTATTTGCAAAAGCATAGATTTTGGAGCTCCAGGGTTCCCAAGCCCCATCACAAGCTCTTGAGGAGCAGAGCATGGCCTTATAACCTCATCATCCAAGCCACAAGCTCGGTCCAGTGTGAATTACATCAGCTCGCTGAATTCCTGCAGTGACATAACCAGATAAAGATAGTGGTGACCAACACCCAGTTATCTCATGGAGCTGTGGCTCTAATGGGGTTGAGCCCAGGCTCTCCCCGTCACTAGCCCACTGAGCTCATTGGAAACCTGAGAAACTCCTCGGATTTATGCTGGGAGGCTCATTTTGATTTAATCAATCTGGCATTTTGCCACCATAAAAATTTCCTCTCTGAGATTTTCCAACCCGCTTCTGTGAGAGCTAAAGAAAGAGCCAAGGAGGTCTTCAGGAGCTCCTCTTCTCCTCCAGTTTCCTTTCTCTGCAGATCCAGATTAATGCCATGGGGAAATGGCACCATGTGCAGAGTTGTGTTAATGTCATGGAAAATGAAGGAAATGCATGTAACAGCGCAGAGGGGGTACAGGGCAGGGACTTCACCTAATTGGTGGACTTCATTCAGGAAAAGAGGCAGCAGGACCATGCCCATGGGATCCACCCTTTTCATCTGCTAGTGGAAAAGCTACTTTATTTAAGTCAGGGTGTCCAGTGAAGTACGCTCACTTTACAAGTGTGACTGGGAATTTGGCTGGAGGGAGGAGGAAAAGCAAAAAAATCCAAAAACAAGCAATCAAAAAATGCAATCAGAAGAAACAAAATGGCTTTTTGGACGAAATTGATGCATGGGAGAGCTGTGTGCTGGGAGAGCAAAGCAGACAACAAAGCTCAGCCATGGCATCTCAGTCTCAATATACTGAAATGCATGTAGGGTTTAAAGCTTTTTAATATATAAGTAAACAAGGTGAATGGATACTTGGAATCAAAGCTATTGGTCTCTACACCATGCCAGGACATCTTTCAGCTCCATTGCACTACCATTGGTTTCAGTACAATTACTTACAGAGTAAGAATCTGCTCAGCCTGAGGGAGAGAACCTGATCCCTTGTTTTCAGCTGAAAGAGTAAACTTTGGGACAAGAATAATTTCCATTTTGCAGACGCTCAGCTTGGCTCTCTCTTTGACCATTCTGTAAAGCAGCATATTGCAGGAAAGCCATTTACTAGTCCAAAACCAGGATACTGAATATCAACTTTAAATCATCTTTTAGAATCATAGAATTATAGAATTGCTTAGGTTGGAAACACCTTTAAGATCACTTTGTCCAACCATTAACCCAGCACTGCCAAAGCCACCACAAAACCACGTCCTTAAGCACCACATCTACTGGACTTCGAAATACCTCCAGAGTTGGTGACTCCACCACTTCCCTGGGCAGCCTGTGCCAGGGCTTCCCCACCAGCTCATCTTTGAGCACATGGGGACAACTTGCCCATCTGTCATGAAGATTTCTTTCCTGAACAATGTCCAGCCTTCCTGGACTCCTTTGGCCTTCAGCTCTGCCTTCCAAGGGACTCCATGAATCAGTATCCTAAAGAGGCCATGGTCTTCCCTCCAGGTGACCTACACAGCAGTTCTGTGGATCCTCCTTACTTGTCTGACAATCAAAATCCCTGATCCTTGTCCCCAAGGTGGCCTCCAACCATCACATCACTCACCAGTCCTTCTCTGTTCACAAAAAGCAGGTCCAGCAGACACCTTCCCTGGCTGGTTCCCTCACCACCTGTGTCAGGAAGGTCTCTCCTGCACATTCCTGCCACCTTTTCCAGAAAGAAGACCCAATTCCTGCCTGACATTTCTCAGGTGCTTCCATAGTTTCTAACATGTTAATAACCCTCGTGTCTCTGTTGCTGAACAGAACTCCATCCCTTCCTCCACTGAGACAGCAGACCATAGGACCTCACTAGCACCCTGTCCCTCAAACTTTGGGGTGCTGCCCCCAGGCTTGTCTCTAGCAAGCCTGGTTTTATCCCTTCCCCCCTTCAAATCTAGTTTAAAGCTGCCTCAATGAGCCCTGCTAATTCCTGTGCAAAGGATCCTTTTCCTGCTTTGACACAGGTGTACCCCATCTGTTGCCATCCAGCTCGGTGTCATGTAAACTGACCCATGATCAAAAACCCCAAAATTCTGCCGATGACACCAGGCTCGGAGCCAGCTATTGATCTGCTGGCTCTTCCTGTTCCTTTCCCCATCATTCCCTGCAACTGGAAAGATAGAGAAGAATGCTGCTTGTGCTCCTGATCCCTTAACCAGTTGTCTCAAGGCCCTGAAGCCTCTCTTAATTGTGCTTGGAATTCTCGTCGCAAATTTGTCACTCCCTACCTGAAAAATCAGCAATGGATAGAAATCCAATGTCCATACCAGGGCAGAAAGCTTTTTCTCCACATCTTTGATCCAGATCCTAGGAAGGCAGCAGACTTCCCTAAGAAATGAGTCTGTTTGGCATAGTGGGCCTTGTGAGCCCTTCAGAGCCCTTCAGAAGGGACTCTCCTCTGACACTGACCCGTTCTCATCAGCTTCATTTCACAGTCACACTGTATTTTAGGCTAGGAAACTTGAATTTTCCCAACAAGAAAGCAAAGAGGGAAGGAGATGGCCAGAGCTTTCTGAGACACATTGGCAGGATCCTTCCTTCCCCACTCCACTGCCTGGCAGACAACTCCCTGAATGCCTTAGCACCAGCTGCATGCTTCTCCCTCCTTTCCTGAAAGTGTTGCTTTGTCCTGTGGAAACTCAAATACATATGATAATATGTAAGGAGTTCTTACTAGCTCTTTTTACGAGCACTGTGGAAGATGTCAGATGATTATCTGAGGCCTCCCCACCAAACCCATCGCTTCAGGGGGACACATGGAGGCTGGCAAGGAAGCGAAATCCTGTGGCCAAAAGCTCTTGGAGAGAGCAGTTTCTCCTCCCACTTGCAGAGACCATGCTTAAATATTTGTGGTGTCATAAATATGCTCTTTAGTGCGTGCACTAATAGATCTCTGGAACACAGCTGGGTTTGGACTCTTGGGCTTGTGAAAAGCAAGGTAAGAAGTGTCCAGTGTGTGGAGGGGGTGTTGGGTGAATATCTGCTGGGCTCAGGATCATTTGGATTGACCACATCCCGGTACTAAAGCAACCTGCCACCATTACAGCTGTGGGATTTTGAAAAGAGCAGTTTTTTATCACTAACCTGGATGACTGTAGTATAAACATTACATATAGGGAGGAAAACTTGGCGAAACAGACCTCTAGTGCCTTATAGGTTATATAGCCACTTACACATGTATGAAATGGATATAAGAATATATAAATTTTATTATATGAACATAACTGATAATATTCTGCTTACCCTCCATACAGTGATTTTATGCTAAGGGGTGTCACTTACCTAATATGGTGCTAAACCCTTGATCTGAACACTTAATTCCTTTCTTCAGCCGTGTTAAAACTCCTTCGGGAATAGAACTCCTCTTTTTCCCCAAGCCCTTGCTTTCCCATGCTGCTCATGTCTTCAGAGAAGTCTCTTCAGTCCCAGAAGCTGAGGTCCTTCCTAAGAAAAGCAAAGTTAGACATGCTGAAGGCTTTACCTGTAGTAGTTTGGTGTAACAAGACAGCAATCCCACAGGGGCAGAGGGTTTGAGGTTGATTTTAATGATTTTCTTCATGTCACAAGGAAAGTTTAAATAGATTTCTGTGCCCTGAACATGAGACCAGTAAGAAGTGATTTCTGTTTAAGTAGGTGTTAGGAGGTAGGAAAGAGTGTTGTAATAACAACCTGTCTCGTAAGCCAAGGAAGTGAGATGTTGAATCTGTACCCAAACAAAGAGTGAACCTGAGTCACAAGAACACTTTGTATTTATAGGGCAGCTTTCACTGGAGAATTTCAGTGTTCCAGAGTGTTTTACCTACCTGGAGAGCCGGGGTAAACATATGAACTTACACCAAGTGCAGCTTTCCTCGGTGATGTCATGGAGCCAAACAGTCAAGGAATACAGAGCCTGGGACTGTTTCAGTATGAGTAAGAGTACAGAATTTGGCCCCTTATGCTTAACTTTCACATCTCTTTTCCCTTGTAAATTAAGCTTTCATTCCACTTTATAGATGGGTAACTGATGTACAGAGATCCCAGGGAGTTTGTCTAAAGTCACAAACTGAGGAAGGTAATGAAAAAGGACCCAAAAGTTTTGGCTTTGTGCTCTAACCCCAAGGAAAACTTAATTTGGCACTAGCAGCTGCTTGATCTTTAGGGCTTCTGCATGAACAGGGAGTAGTTTGGTTAATGAAATAATATCCCAGGCACATATGAAGAGCAATTACTTGCTCTCATATAAACTCTCATGTATTCATCTAGAAAAAATGTTCATGACTCAGTCATCTGGGATGGTTCAGGCTACTCACCCTCCAGCATGAGGCGTAGGCATTGCAGTGGTAAAGTTAAAAAGGAAGACACGTGACCCCAATTACTCACAAGGAGAAAAATTATGATCTCAGATAGAGTGGTATAAATCCAAAGTCATTCCCCCCCTGAAGTAATTGACATCATACTGTATTTTCTCTAACATACGGGAATTCAGAATGCAGCCTGCAATCCCAGTTTGTCTGCAGAGCTTTGTTCAGAGAGAGGCTGTGCTCTCCTGCAATGGATGTTAAGGGATGGAGAAAAATAAGGCTGGAAAACATACAAGAAAGAAAAATATGCCAAGCTTCCCTGTAGCAAGAGCAACAAATTACTACCTAGCTTTAACAGTGTGCTTAATAATTATTTCACTTTTTAAATCAGGTTTTCTCCATTTTTTATAAACAATAGAAATTAACTGATATACAGAAAGACTGTCCAGTTGACCTGTATATCAATTTCCTCTTTTTTGCTCTGGATATCACAAACACTGAGGAAAGAAGGTGTTGACTGTCAAGAAAGGTGAAGAAAATGACGAACTTACAAATTTATAGATGGTGTGTGACAACAAACACAGATCTATAATTAGGGACATTGCAAGTTCAGAGAAAAGATTAATTAATGTAATGACCACAATGAACTGTTCCAGTGGGACATGGGAAATTGTATGAAACCATTTCCATTAGTGCAGAACAAAGGACTTAGAGCTTAAAGAGTGGGGACACTGGATTCAGCACAGCAGGAGATCTCATAGAAAAATATTCTGAATAGACCCTCCATTTATCATTTCTGAGATTTTGATAATTCAAATATTCTCAACTTTATGGTTTTAGTAATTTGAAACTGACAGATGAGAACTTTACCCCTTGAGACTATGGAAAACCTGGCAAGAAATGAACAGGGAAATGGTTCAGTTTGAAACATTATAGGCACCTAGCACGTTTCCAGCACATCAGGCAACCCAGAGTTTTTACAAATATGTGTGCTTTCAACATTTTCTAAGACTACAGAAGCAGTTCAAACGTATGTAAAATTATATTATTGGCAACTTGTACCAGCAGTGTACAGAGGGACACCCAGGTGTTATTCCTTAAAAACACTGGATGTGCAGGAGGCCTAATGGGGTGCCCCCACAAAGCATCCTGCCTGCCCCTGCTGCTGGCACTGGGAGGAGCACAACAGACAGCTCCAGTGCATGTAAGAGTACTTTATGGGCACATATTGAAATTTCTGGTCAGTCACCCGGTTCAGATTTCTTCCTGAAAAGTCTTGGCACACACATCTTGTTGATATAATTTCTAAGTATGCAGAGGACATGCTTGTGCACCAGTAAAGCTACAGATCTTGTGGACTTAGGAAAGTGATATGTGTATTACGTGCATGAATGCAAAGCATGTATATTTACACGTGCAGAAAATGTAGATGTATTTTACATGTGTGGCAGCCTCTGTGTAATGGAGTGTAACACAAGCTCCAGGGGTATCATTAGGAGACACTTGAGTGAAGGTGAGGAGGAAACTGTTTGCACTGGCACAGCTGAAATACCAGAGCCTTCTGCCTTTTTGCAAAGAGAGGCGTTGTGACAACTTGAAATGTTTTTGCGGCAGATCCAAGAATAGTAAAGACTTTCCCAGCATCAAGTACAGTCGAAATGATGGTTTGCAGCCGCTTGCTGTGTGTAATTAACAACTCTGCATATCTGCATCGGTCAAAACTCCTGCTGCAGAACTTCCACATATCTGGTAACCCTGGCAGAGAAGTGGCTCCCAAATAGCACCCAGCCCAGTGCAGCTGAGTGGGGCCAGCTGCTCTGTGATGCTTCATAATCTCAGCAGTGTCCTGGTCTGGTTTGGGCACTCTGTATGTGCAAAAGTATAGAGCAAAAAACAAAGTACTTTAGTTAAGTATCCTTTATTACTAAAGTAATGAGTGTTTTTGGAGCAGTTTTATCCAATTTCAGTTCAGGGGTGATTTTTTTCTTGAAGTAGAACACCAGCCCATCCCTGCACATTGTGTCTGTTGTTTTTAGCAGAGAAGGTGCTGTACATCAGAACAGCAACACCCAACTCCCACAATAAGCTCATCTTTCCTCTGAATAGGCTTTTCTCATGGAGAAAAGCTTTTCTCATGGAGAGACACTTACAAGAGCTGCCCCTCAACGTTCTGCTCTTCCTCTGGCCTGGGATCCCAATGGGAAGTGATCACTGGTCCTTTGCCTAACCAGCAGCATCCAGGTCTCTGATCCAGGGAGAAGAAGCTGGACACATGGCACACTTATGAGATGAAGGAGAATGTGAGGGGGGAACATCTAAAGGACCCTGAGAAATTAAAATGCATCCTGTCAACACCAAGAGTGTGCTGATAGTTGTGGTTTGACAGCTGGGAAAAAGTCACACAATATAGAACCAGTCTTCACAAACTGGGAGGTTCTGGTCTTTGAGAAGCTTTAAAGAAAAGGATTCTAGCTAGTGTTGTGTGAAAAGGGAGCATTGTCTCCAGAGATGACACGCCTCCCTTACTTTTGTTTAGTCTCCTCATCATAGACACCGTCCCTTACAGGCTCTGTTGGGAGCACAGGGTTGTTTTCCAGCAGCACCATCCCAGATCCTTGCCAGGACTGAGTCTGCAAGGCTCTGGGAAAGCTAAATCTCCAAAATTGCATGAAGATCGCTCCGCAGCCCTACTTTCAAAAGCGCTGATACTGATCTAGCTCCTCTCATCTGAAAGCTAGCTAGAACACTTTGGTGAGGGTTGTAGGGCTGCAGCAGAGCACTTTGAACTGCATTTTCCTCATTCTTGGTGAATAGAGAAATCTTTAATGGGATATTTCTTTAATGTGCCAGAGCCAACAGGTGTAGGTAATTTGGAACTGCTGAGGACAAATCACCACGTGTAATGCTAAGACAGTTACTCCAGGGAGGGGAGAGGGAGGGGGGAAATGCTGTATATTAGCATAACTATCTCCTCACACATCCTCTCTCCTCTTTGCATAATATCCCAGTCTTGTGGGCCCCTGACAGCAAAATAAAACAATGATCCCAGCCCTGTGGGCCTGTCATTATTGATTTATAAAATACTTACAGCTAGTTGTAATGTTAAATGTGTCCTTGCACTGCAAGAAGGAATTACTGGGCATACAGTGGTGTAAGACTGCGGGGTTATTATCATGCTATACGAATTACACATGAAGGCATCTTCAAAATGCCTTTTTCTAGGCATTTTGACCACTTTATGGAAACCCATCTGGAAATAAATGTAGCTGGCCTAATGTATGTAATGAATTTAATGTGCTGTTCTTCCACATTAAGGATAAATCTAATAGGATGATTGAGTGGGGCCAAACTTCTCCAGGAAATTCCTTTATAATACATGATTGAATTATTGTTTTTCTATTAGGGCAGCCAAAACATTCAGTGTCCTTGACAATGCAGGATGTGTGCCGTAACTTTTTTGCCACTAAGCTAGGCATACTGTATCTGGACATAAGCCCAGCTTTTTGAGTATTTCCAGTTGAGTGATTTATTTATTTTCCTAAGAAAGGCTACATAAGTTATACAGAACTCAGCCGATTTCTTTTTTGGTCAGATGACAGAATTTGGTGCCTGGCTGCCAAATGAATGAAATCTCAGGAATCCAGAGGCATTTACAGCAAAGCTGAGATTTTCCTAATGGATACCTAAAAGTTGTGCTTATGAAACTACTAAACCTTTCCTCATTAGAAATTGTGCACCTAACTCCCTTTGCAAATCTCTGTTTCAAGTCTGCATTCAAGCCCCTAAGTATCCTGATTTTCAAAAATTTTGCCCTTCCAGCTGCAACCATGTAATCTAAGAGAAGCTGAACATAGCACATGTGAAAATCGGATTATTTATTTATAAGCCTAAATAGGATTCTAGAAGCCTGACTTCAAATGCCTTTTAAAACCTAGGACCAAATTCAACGATCTTAAGGGTCTTTTCCAACCTAAATAATTCTATGATTCTATAATTTGAATGTGGGCTGTTGGTTTGGGGTTTTTTTCTGGAAAGACATTGTGTGTTTGAGACACCCACCTGGACTCCTGGGGGTTACAGCCACAAAATGTGTATCATTATTAGTGCACATGATGAGAATATGCTGTGACTCTAAGATATCCTGGAACCCCAAACATAAGTAAGTACATGGCTGTATACAGAAGGAGACAGGGAGAAGAACTCTGTTTTTTCAAACTGCAGCTTGGGAAAAGGTGGTGTATATTAGTGTAGCCTCCTAACCTTGTCTAAAAGACCTCATTGCTCATTTCCTGTAGCAATAGAGCTTCTTCCTTTCTGTCCTCTTAATAGGGGAGGGGAATTATTTTTCATCTGTGAATAAAATATTTCCCCCCCCCACTTTCCCAAGTAGTCTCAGGTCAAATCAGTCATATAGTTGCAGCTGGAAACTATTTTTGGCCTAGGTTTACAGCTCTGTAGAGGATATCCAGATACTTTACCAAATATTTAAGGCAGTCAGCCAGGGTGTGGGAGATGGCAGGTTCAAATCTCTCTGGAGAAGTGGATTTGAATCCACCCCCCAGGGGGTAACTCTCATCAGCACCTTGCTGTGTATGGAATGATGAGTGAGAGAGAATGATTCAAGCAACCCAAGGTTTGACCAGCTACTTGTCTCACTTGCAGCTTTCCTCAGTTCTTGGGCTGTAGGGAAGGTGGGACGGGGTACAAAACCAAGCAGGGGGCTCAGTTTGACCTCGCAGGCTAAACCAAACCACTTTTACATTCAGCCATCATCTGTCTCAGTCATGCAGAGGTGAGGCTGGGCTCGCTTTCACCCCTACCCGTCTCCCAGAGAAACCTGTGTTTGATTGCTGTGTTTGATTTCTTTTTAATCCTCCTTAAACTGAAACTTGGAGGTTATCTGCCACTGAGCCAGGATCCTTACTCATCCTGGCAGAGATCAGGTTCTGAGCTCTGGGACATCAAATAAAAACAAGGAGGGGAGTAATATTTGTTGGCCTTGTTAGAGAGTGAAAGACACCCAAGTGGGTAAAACTGGAACAACCCAGTATCTGCTCTGCACAGAGAATGTGCTGGACCTCTCCTGGTGATATTTCTCTACATGTTCCCCACAGCCTTGCTCCTCAACTGTACCTTGAGTTAAACAGCTCACCAGGTTAACCCATACATTTTGTGCAAGATTTCTAAGCTAGCTGACTGTTTATCATCCTTGAGGAATCTTGCCTGTGGAGGTTTGATTAATTTTTTTCATACACATATAAACAGATTCAAGATGTTCTTGCTCAGCCAGAGGATAAAGGTTTCTCCTGCTATCTCAGTTCTCCATCAGAAAAACAGTCATTCCCAATGTGCCAAGATTCTCCCAAAGGCATAATTGCCGTCATCTGCATTTACTAATGCAGGCTTGCAGGCATCCTGAAAAACAAGGACAGTGTCCTTTCCCAGCATGAACTCTGAAGTCTGAATAGTCCCAGGCTTGAACTGCTTCTTACATGTACCTAGAGCCAGGACAGCTCTCAGAGAAGACCAGGAGATCCCATCCACACTGCAGAAGTAACATCGGTCAGCTTCGGTCATTGGCCCAGCCTCTCAAGGGCAGAAGGACCAAACCTGTGATTCCAGTTTGGACTAGTGCAGAGCATGACCTGAACCATCTTAGCTCACTCAAGAGTCTTCCCTTTCCCTCCTAAGTTGCCAAATCACTCTGCCAGATATTGCTCAACTGCTGATGTGGGTTTGCACTGCTTGTGTCACGTGTGAGTGGATGTTAAAAAGAGTCATTATCATTAGAGAATCCACATTTGCTATAAAAAATCACTACAACATCACTGAAACCTCTTCAGAGGATTGGGCCACATGCATCCACAGACAGCTCCCTAGGATGCTCCACTTGTCCTTTCCTCCAAGGCAGAGGCCAGGCTGTTTGTCCAGCACAAATCCAACCAAACTTTAAGCAGCCTTTAAGTGATTTCACTGATCTTAAATGAAGAAAAGATTATTTGGTTTAGGATTCAAAAACGTCAAAAATTTCCACCGTTCCACCCTTTCTTGCCAAACCCCAAATATTTAAATTGAATGCAACTGGACCAAAAAAACCCCACCAAAACTGAGTATTTTGATTATCTGGGATCTCAGCCTTTCTACTGAGAAATAAGGTTACAGAAAGTAGAAAAGAAAGCACATTTTAGATAATCCTGGGCCCCAGTGCTACAGCCTTGCCTTTATGTCAGTGTTCTAACAGGGTGAAAGGCTCTTCTGACCAATTCTGTTGAATTCTTTGTGGGAGATGCCTGCCTATTCAGTCTAGTATAATCTGCCATTACTATCTCATTTACAGGCTACTCATCAGCACAGTTGTATTCCGAGCTGGCAGCACGAGCATCCAGGTCCAGGATCTCTGCTTTCTTCTCCCCTTTTATTTTTCCTTCTAATTTGCATGTATGCACATCCACATTTCAGATATACCCAATGATATCAGGTTTTGAATTCCCCCATCATTTGCTATCACAGAGATTTGTGCAAACTAGAATTCTTAGTTCTCTGTACCACTTTCTACTGACATGTTTGTATGTGAACAAAATAAAATGCCAGGGGTTCCCTGTAGCACGTTTCCAGCTTTCCAGAGCAGTCTGGGGAAGGAGCTTGTTCACTGATTGCTACAGCTACACAATTTCATAAAATGCCATTATTGATATATTTGCTTTATTAGGCAGAATAATATGAATTATTCCCTCATAAATTTTTGCAGTAACTCCTCCCTACACAGGGCTCTAGTTGATGAGAATTGTAGGTCTAATTATTGGAACATGTGCTTTAATGTGCTTTAATGCCATGTTTTCCTTTAATTGTATTATATTGTAAGCCTGCTCTAGAAATAACACTATTAAAGTTCCATTTCAAAACAAAGATCAATCAAAGAGACAAGCAATTATTTCATTATGCAAGAAGCTCATAACATAATGAAAGGAATGTTAAAAATAAACTAAATGGGTGTACTTGACTGAAAGAATAGATCAGTCCTAGTGACTTTTCTCAGAGAGTAAAAAATTGCCCAGGATTACGTTTTCACAGCTTTGAGTATATTATGGATTCTCTGTTTCTAAAAATTAAATAGGGAAGAATTTCTTCAATAATAAACTAAGAATGAAAGTAGCAAATACTCAGGACGAAAAGCCAAAACTGCAGTTCTGAGAGCAGGTGGGATTAGATGATGTTTGGGTTGAGGAGACTCTATGTGTGACTCCACACCATCCCTGCTGGTGAGCCCTGGAACGCTCTTGAAGGGAAATTTGCAAAGCTTTGTGAGCCTACTTTGTTGGTTTTTTTCCAACTTTTTGTGATATTGGAGCCTTTCAGAAGCTCAGATTCTGAGGGTAGAAGCAGTGTAGAGGGACATCAGAGAAAAACTTTTTGTAACAGAAAAGCTTTCCCAAGAAACTGTGAGAAGAAAAAGCTGAGCAGGTCGGATATGGATCAAGAGAGGAGCTTGTGTCTCTTCTCAGTCCTCTATCCAAATCTGACTTCTCTGGTCTGTAGTCTAAAATAGGCAGCACCTGGTAACCACGAGGCAGCCTGGCTGCAGAAGGTGAAGGCAGCTTTGCTGAGCTCCTGGGACATTTGCCATGTGTAGCACTGGGGCCAGACAGACTCTGCAGCATGGAAGACAAAGCTTGAAAGAATCAGAAAGAGCAAATTTCACCTTTCACAGGCAGAGGAAAATGCCTTGCTTCCTGTCTGCTTTCCTCAGTGGAGGGGGAAAACCAGATGGAGGAAGAAGGATCTCAATTAATCACCACTGGGCAGGTCAGGGGACCATCACTGCGCTCCCCTGTGCTCCCTGCCCAGCAGCCATCCAGGACCAGGGGAGCCATCAGAATTGGTTTTCATAGGGTCACTCTGAGTGAGCTGTGCTGGAATCAGCTCTTTGGACATCAGCTCTGACCTAAACAACCATTTTTACCAACATAACTCTCCCAGGGGGATGTGTTTTTACCCCTCACAGCAGAACTGGGCTGGCAGTGCCTTCCTGCCATTGGTTGGACCTGAGCTTGAAGTTGGCAGTAGTCCAATCTATGCTGCTTACACTGAAAAATACTAAATAAATTCCAGTATCTCCACGGATATTTCTTTGTACAGAGCCAAATATGCCATGCACAGAGATGAACTCCAGAGTGGTTTACCCTGTGTGTTGCCTATATTTGAATGTCTCTTCAAAGCTGCTCAGAATTCTTTTGGCTCCCGTTGCTCCCATTTTACCAAGCCAAGTGAGGAGTGAGAGCAGCTGCAAGTGGCCATGGCATCAGGTGTGGGAAGAGGTGACAGACTGGGTTCCAGGGCTTCCTTTGTCACGCTGACAGCAATGATAGGGCTTTCAACGTGGCCAAACTGGGTCCTGACTTCCAGAAAGAAAATCCCTCTTGGCATCACTGCATCCCAGCAGGCACCATTGTTGGTTTAACCAGTTTCTCAATCTATATAACCAGTTCATCCTGCCTGAGGTGTATGCATCAGGATTTGTTAAAGTAGACTCTCGTGCCTTGTGTTTGCTGAAGAAAAGTCTCTGCCTAACACTTTTCATACTTTCTTTTGCTGTTTCTTTCTCTGATGGGGGGCCTTGCTGTGGCAATTTCTTTCACATGTTGAGACTGTTGTTTTTCTAACACAAAACACTATACATTTCAAAAGCTTAGTAGGAAAGATGTATTTTTAAGTCATGTTTCTTGCCAGAGGAGTAGTGAACACTAAATGCTGGCTGTAGACAGTGGTAGACTTGGGATTTGGTAGTTAACCAGTAAAAATATTAAAACAGGCAAAGTCTGTCATCATGTAAGAGACAGCTTTCAACTTTACTAAATGTCTTTCTACTTGCAAAGTTAATGGAAACCAGTCACAATGATAAAATCTGTGACTGTCTTAAATAGAAAGAATTCTTGGTTCCTTGTGGTAGAAAGAAGACTGGAATTTAAATTCTTGGGCTTTCCCTCCTCATTTTTAATTCCTTTCATTTGATTAAAAGAAAGTTTTTTAAATGTACAGGCCAATGCAGGAAGAAAAGAGAAACACACATCTTAGCAAGATAAAACCCCAACCCTTAAAAAAAATACCCAAACCATGCAATTATGAGAAATCCAACAGCCCCAAAACATGTGGACCCAGAGCAGATAGAGAAGGTAAACGAAACCTTGGGCAAAAATGGGCAAATGCAGGAATGTTACTGGAGAATGCCTGATAAAAACGTGACGGGAGAAACCACCATGCAAACCACTTGCAGCTCAGGAAAAAGAACAGCAACGAGGCAGAGATGGGAACTGCAGATAACAACGTGTGGAAAATTTCTGAGAGAAATCAGGGAGAAAAATAAGGACAAAGAGAAATCTAAGAGATTAGATGTGCTGAAATGCCAACAGAGAAAATCATGAGGGAAAGAAAGTGTGAGAACATGGAGCTGAGAAGCTGTGATAGCTCTGGAGAACCTCCCCAGTCTCTGAGCATCATAAAAGGAGGAAAAACACTCCAGTTATTCTGCCTCACCTTAAACATCTCTGCCTGAAGGAGGAAGCTGGACTATGACACAGTGCTGCTACAGGTCAGGTCTGGAAGAAAACCCCAGCTCTTGCTCTCCCTTTGTGAGAGAGGCTGTTCTTTCAGCTCTTTTAGCCTGATGCAGCACAATCCAGGCTCAGTCCCCTGCTCAGGCTCTGAGACAGCAGCAATGGCCCAAATAACAAATAGCAGAGTATAGTCTAAGTCTCACAGCATCAAAACTGAATGGACTGGCTCTTGTTAGCCTAGAAAAGATAATAGTGGCCCCTGTATGGAAAACAAAATGCAAAGTTGGCTGGTGTTTAGTGCAGATTTTTGTCTGCCCTCTGGAATACTCTTTAGAGTGATGAAAGGGGAAGTAATATTTTCTAGCCTATGAAAACTTCTATTGTAAAAATGGTCTAATCTGGTCTGTGCTAGAATGAAGCCATGACTCCCTGGTGTTTTACATTAACAAAAAGAGAAAGACTCTCATCACAGCACACATTAGTGCAATGACCTTCACACCTGCCCGTTCAGACCTACTGGTGAGAGCTCTCCCATCTCTCGAACATCACAATGTTTTTCTGTCTTAATTTGATGTATTGGAGGCTTTTTGCAGTGGAACTTGAGGGATCCTGAGTCTAACCCAAGTCAATGACAAAACAGACTGGAATTAATCTCCATGAGCTTTGGCAGTGTAGCTTAACAACAAGGTGACTAACAGGTTATCAACTAGGTGCATGTTTCCATTCATGGAGAAATAGAGTCTCCAGTGAGTGAGACTGTGAGAAGCTCCAGGGGATGATTCATCCCCCCCGAAGCAGGTACCTACAATAGGTGAGTCAGGGTGCATGGTTGCTTCTCTCTTCTCAACAGCAACCTCAGGATTTGTTCAGCTTTAAACATCCAGCTCACACATGGTCCATGCTCAATTAAAAAGAATCACCCAGAGGACTTTGACATGTTTGGGTCAGGCCCTACAAGGGAATGTGCATTTGGAAGTAGAATTTGCTGGGGAAAAAGGTAATTTAAGCCGTTTTATTTGGAGGAACGTCTGTATGGCTCCTTCTCCAAACTAAAAACTTTTTCTTTTGGTCAGGGCAGGGGAACCATGTTGGTTCTAACAGCACTTGGGAGAGATTTTTCAGTCAAGGCTAAAATTGTTATCAAAATGAAGAAAATGCCCCAACGACAAGAACTGAAAGTACTGCAGGGATAATTGTTCCTGTTGGAAGAACCTGAGCTTCATTTGGGAGGCCAAAAGAGCATCTGAAAGCCAAAGACACAAACCTGTCGAAATGGCATTCACCAAACCTGCGACTCGTCTTTGTCTCTTCTCTTCCTGATGCTCTCCTGCATTGAACTGAGCTGCATCTTAGCAATGTTAAAGTGTTAAAATATGCTGGTTACCTGTGCAAAAGTTTTAATTTGACTTTAAAAAATACCTCAGCAAGTGGCCAAGTGTAACTGGCACACGTTTATGCTGCAGCATAGCTCTTAAATGGTTCCTCTTAAATGTTTAAACTTAGTAATTCCAGGCAATTTTGAGAAATATTGATGGTTTTACTAGTTTTTAGTAGTAATGGACAGTACATAATTACTAAAAATGTAATATTTTTACACCTGTGTTCTTTTATGATAGTGTTACTCCTGTGCAAAATTAAATGTCAGCAAGAGAAGAGTTGTTCTAAAATGCAATTTAAGTAAATGTATTATTACACTGTGGAGGCAATATGGTGATTTAATATGGCGACTAGTCACACCTGAATAACTAAAGAGTTTGTTTTTACAGGGAAGCACTAAGTTTACTAAAGTGAAGGAAAAGTATTTTATTACAAATAGATTATCCTGGTGCTTTCACTCAGTTTGGTGCAAAACTTCATGTAGAAGCTGGGATTTGACAGAAGTGTAGCTGGGGAAAAAGGAAAAAAAAGAAAAAAGCAAAGTAAAACTAAGTAAAAAGTTATCAAAGCAAGGTCACTAAACATTAAATGCTGGGGAAGAGAGCAGCCAAGGACCTTCCTCCACAGCTGTGGGTCCATGCTCTGCACTAAGACCCCACCAAATCCCACAGGAGTTACTGCAGCAGCAGGATCAAGGACACCCCATCCCTCTTTGGGGGGAGATGGGCAACTCTTCAGGGCTAGAGCACCACTGCCAGTAGTCATTGGACTAAAAGCCACTCTCCACCCACTGAAATGTGTAGGGCTGGAGAATTTATGATAGCTCTTTTTAAAAATTCTGTTCAACCCATGAACACCAGGTGCTGAATGAATGCAAAAGAACATTGTATTTTTTCATCCAGAAATTTCTGGAAGGAACCTAATTTGCTGACACAGTAAACTCAAAAAATCTGTTTCGTGAGTGCATGGTTAATTGGAGCTAATTGCAGTGCTGAAGTTCTTATTCTGACTGGGAAAGGTTCTGTTTTCCTTGTGGGTCTTCTTAGGGCTGGAAGGCAAGTTTGTCCACAGATATGTCCACTGTGTCCTCTTTGTGAAGAGAGAGGTGTGAGAAGCTGCACGACTGAACCACTGACCACAGTGTGTGTCATTTATGTGATCCTGGATTTTTTTCCTTTTTTTCCTACTTCAACAGCACAAAAACTATGCAGGAAGTATTGGGAACCTCAGCCCAGTAAGAGCAGAAAAATTCTGAGTGTCTCTTAGAGTAAAAGAAGAGTGTACACCTTCATTCTACAGAAAATTGTTCTGCTTTCTCCTGAAATGGCCTCTGTAAATTTTTTTATAACTTCCTTATTTGCCATCAGTGCAGTTTCCCTTCTTTGCTGATTTCTTGCATCAGACTATTCACTAGATAGGAGGATGTAAAAGAGAATTAAAAAATAAAGAAAAAATAAGGATCTGTTCCCAAAGACAGTGAAAACAATAGGAGTCAAAGAAACTGGCATTGACAAAAGATTTTATTTCCCTCAGGAGAGTAAGAATGATCCTAGCCAAAATTTTATAAAACAAAGATTCCAGTAATAAGTCCAAAACAGCAGAACATAAATTGGCATCACATTTAGGTTCTTCCTTCCTTTCTAACAGTGGCACACACCTCAGATTATGCTTGATGAGTAAGGTAAAAGTTGTCATTATTGTAATAACTGCATACAGCATGGTCTTTAATCTTGCTATGGGATTTTAGGCTGACTACTGTACATATTGCTTCTGACTGCTAAAAGCTGAGGATAACCCCTAAAGAAGATTAAATCTCTTTTTTTTTTTTTTTTTAACTTTGGAAATTACAAACAGAAGAGCCTGTGATGTAGAGACACACAGAGGGAAATGATCTGAGAGAAGCTTTAATAAGCTAAATAGGTTCAGCCTAATGTAGATTCATGCCTTCATTAATTTAGTGGATGATTTTCAGAAGAGTGAGCCTCTCTTCCTCTGGAGTAGGCAAAATGCAGCTAAACTCACCCCCTGCTGATTTGCTATGGGTAAAATCATCTAGAAATCACTTAATCTGAAAGCAGAAATCCTCTTAGGTATTTTCCCAAATACTTCCTTGAATAGGCTAAGCGTAGGCACTCGTATGTGGAAGATCATGGTTTAGCTGAAGCTCTTCCTACAGCACAGTCCCAGCCCTGCATCTTTTCCCCTCAGCTGCACACAATGGCCCTCCCTCCCCTGGCTTTGGGAAGGAGCTCTGGCTGGCTGTGCTCCGAGGAACTGACAGCTGGAGTTCGGATTCAACAAATCAAGGTAGAGGAAATCTCATGAGAGGGAGCTGTCACGCGGGGTCACATAAATGAAAAAGCAGCACTCAAGAAGCAGGTGTGTCTCAGGTGCCAAAGCACTGCTCCTGAGGAGCTGACTGAATGGCAAAAACACCCCTGTTTCCATCCCAGCTGCTCCATGGTGCCCATTCAGCAATAGCAAGCCCCCACGTGCCAGCTGCTCCTGTGGCATGCAGAACAAGACAGGCAGAGAGAGAAGAAGAGCTCCAGCCCAACCCAGCATCCCAGCATCCTGTGTGCAGTGCAGGATGCGCTGGAGCTGTGGAAGGAGATTCAGAGTTGTATAAAACTGCTTTAAAAGACCTCCAAAACACATTCTGGTATGGCAATAATACACATTGGCTAAGGAAAGTTTAATGCAAAAGAACAGTTTGCTCAGATGTTTTTATCTTCTTTGGAACCATTCGAATTTGGGGAAATGGCTGCCTCTGCACTGTAATAGCTTTGGGGTAGCTGTTGGGTTTGTTGAGAGGTTGTGGTCAGGCAGGTTTTGTTTGCAGGTGCTGTGCCAGAGGTCTGAAGGGAATTCTCTGGATAGGGTACTTCCTTCTCCTGATTGCACTTTGAGCATAGAAAGTACACTAAACCACATGAATTCACTTAAATAAACAGGTCCTGTATCTCAATGATAATCTGAGTGCTATGACCTCTGTTGCTTAACAGCAGCCTAACTCTGACCTACTTTCTTTTGGAAAGCTGGATTTTGGAAATTGATTTCAACTTCCCAAGTACCAAATACTGCTCTTGCAATTAAACACTCTTCTTTTTTCTTTCTTTCCTTTTTTTCCCCCCCCAAGACTTTTTAAAATAACCCGTGATTAAAAGGCATCACACTTCATTATTGATTACCCATGCAGCTTGTAACTGGTATTTTTATTATTTTTTTTCATTGTTTAACAGGATGCTGGACCTCTACATTTGGCAGCTCACTAGATGCCTACAAATTTCTATTTTATTACCAGGGTCTTTTTTTCTGATTTCATATTCACTGAATCAAAAATCACTTAACTGTAGTACTTGCTGACAGAGAGATAAAGATACTTTTCTGTGCAATGCATACTCACATGATGGTCTTTGCTACATGGCAGTAAGGCAAAGATCAGTGGGATCTGGCATGGGAATCAGCATGAGATTATTTATGTTTTATTCTCATTTGATCAGGTTAAAGACTTTTTACCCTTTAGTGGCTCATTTGTGTCTGGAGCCTCTGCATCTATTGGCAACAAAGCTGGTGCCCTGGATGAACTGGTGAATTATTATCAAGCTTCAGTAGTGAAGAATGAGACTTTCTTTCTCCTCTCGCAGTCTTTAAGTAGTGTTGCTGGTCCAAATCCATTAATGGTTTTGCTATCATCCTCCAGCAATGTGGGAAAGGAAAAGACAAAGACTATTCATGTCAACAAGAAATCGGGGAGGGGGGAGCGAAACAAAACCAAACCAGGCTTTCGTAATCAAAGAACTGTCTCTGTCCTTATACAGTGTAAAGCAGGATAAAAAATGAAGTGTATTTAGGATTCCCCAGCAATAAATATGCCTGTAGTTTGAAAAGCAGCATCAATAGATACAGAGATAGCTGACATGCCATATTAATTGCACATTTCAGTTGAAAACAATTTTGAGAACTCAGCAAAAAACCTCCCAGTCTGAGGCGTACAGAGCTTATGTTCACACTGCCACATGATGGATGCCTAATGGTTTCCTCCAGACAACCAACCTTAAAATATCTTAGACCTTATTGTGTTGGTGGTGTTTATAGTTTCTACTGCAGTGAAGCCTAAGAGCTGAGGGCCACAATTGTGCTGGGAATGGCAGAAAGAGAGCAAAACCAGTGTCCCTCAGAGACTGCAGTCTAAGCAAAACCTCATCTGTCACCTGTCGTTTCTTCTAGCTGATGGTTTGTGTTTTCTCCAGCCTGACTCTTCAGTGAAACCTCTCTGATGTAAGAACAACTTGTTGCTGACACGTCTGGGTTTCACTGACTTTTAAAGGGTTCTTGAATGAATAAACAACAATACACTGAGTAGAGCTTTATATGTGCCTGTTTGGGTTTTTGGGGGTTTGGGCTTTTGGTTTTTTTTTTCTCAGAGGGGGAATGGACTCCAACGGGTTTTGGAATATTTACACCCAGCTGAGATTTTTTGGAATCCACAAAAATACAAGCCATAATAACTAATAAATTATATTTTCTGTGCTGTTGTGTAATTCCATTGTAATTATCTGTAATCCTATTGAAATTCTTCTTGCAGATGCCTCTGTCCTTTGCTGGATCTGGCCAAGGAATTGAATGTGGGCTAGTGAGAAGCACTAATGCAGTGATGGAACATGTCCATCCGCTCTATTGTGATTCCAGGCAGCCAGCTTCTTTTTCAATGTCTCTCTTAAAGGCTGTGGCACTTGAATGAAGCAGCCTAGAGTCAAGCAGGGCACTAGAAGCCAATTCACCTTCTGATACCTGACTTGTGAAAAATATTTTCATAGAATCATAGAGTCATCAGTGTTGGAAGGAACCTTCAAGATCATCCAGAGTCCAACCATCCCCCCAGCACTGCCACTGCATCCCCTAAACCACAAAGCCTCCCCGGCCCCTGGAGCTGCTGGTTATGAGGAGGAGGTTGAGCCTCTCCTGGAAGTGGAGGCGTTCACTCTGTTCCCACCACCCTGCTTTCATCAGCTACTCCAGGCTGCTTAACCCCAAAACTCCACTGCTCCCTGAGCAGCACTGGGAACCCCACTGCCAGGGTTAGGAACACCAGCACCATGCTTCCCTCAGCACAGCTGCAGTGAAGTAGACTCCTTTAAAAATGTGATGCAGGCACATCTTTACCAAGCACCTGAGAAATGAAGGCAGAGAAATCCCTCTGCTAACTTTAACCTGAGGCCAGTGCTTGCTTTTGGTGCTGTGAA
Organism: Corvus kubaryi; assembly: GCF_017639235.1. Classification (NCBI taxonomy): domain Eukaryota; kingdom Metazoa; phylum Chordata; class Aves; order Passeriformes; family Corvidae; genus Corvus; species Corvus kubaryi. The sequence goes on from NW_024580672.1 coordinate 17,370,666, forward strand.
TTGGGTGGCACATTAGTCCCTTTGGATGATCTCTTGCATGAAGCCCCATCCCCGCTCCTGGCATGGCCAGCCCCACCTCCTGAGCTCTTCCCTGCCTGATTCATGTGGTAAACTTCAGCCTAAATTGCTCTCTCCAGATTTTTGCTGCCTGATTCTGCCCCTGCCCACTCTGTCTAAAACTGCCTGTGAGTCGCTCAAACCCACAGAGTCTGCTTTGTTTCTTCACTCAACCCTGTCATGATCAATTGTTTCAGCTACTTTGAGTTTTCTGCGGAATGTGTGCCAGTTTTATTTCCAAGAATGCAACATCAACATTTTTCAATTATTCAGATAGGGTTTAGGTTGTCATCGTCTTCATCTCACTGGTAGGAATTACTCACACTTGCCCTACCTCTGGTCTCTCTGACACTAATGTGATGACATTGACTCTGTGGAGGTTACTTCCCATTTCAGCAGGAAGGAGAGAGCAGGATCCAACCCTACTATGCTGCCTCTCCTGCCATGTGGAGCAATGCTGAGCTGCTCAGTGCATCTGGTTTCGAAATAAAACCCTCTACAACAGACAAATATGTTAAACCTTTGAAAGACTTATTTCCAGGTTTCAACAACATTCTCTTCAGAAACGAGCACTTAATGGAGTTCATTTAAGGTTGGTGAAGCCACAACTTGCTGTCAGCGCTATTTACCACTTCAGTGGCTCAGCTAGAGCCTCAGCTGTTGTGAGCCAGTTCAGTGCTAATAACAGAGTCCTCCTGATTTACATCAGCTGAAAATCTGACCGAGCTTCTGCCAGGCTGACAGCCTTCCTCTGCTGGGTTCCAGTAGCTGTTTACATGCTCACTCAGTGCAGACAGTAGTAAAAGCAGTTTTTCTTCTGACACTCCTGTCTGTGCCCTATTTTTAATGTAAAACCAAACGAGCGTGGCAGATGCTCCAGCGTGGTGTCCTCTCTTGACTGGGCATTTCAGCTGGGCAGACACCAGGATTCGCTTTCACAGCCCTGGAATGCAGCTGGAGCAGTCCATCAGTGGTGCCTTGTATTCCTCTCTCAAGGACTGCATTCAGGGTCTTCTCTCCCCAGTCGTCTGGGAACTGATAGAAGCAAATCTCCATCTTTCACTGCAATCCCCGCTCCCGCACTCCTTGGCTTTGCTTGCTGGGCTGAGAGGAGGGACCTTCATTTTTTCAATCATTACTTTTTAATTCTATTTTCCAGGAAGAACAGCTCAGTTCCTTTACATCCATTGGGCTTCTTACTTGCTGCTGCTGTAATTTCCACTCCTGCTCCCATATTAAAGAGCCACAGATCTTGCCAAAGACATGACACTGGCCCATTTCCAGTTATGCAGGTTAAAATTATCAACATTTTTTTACTTCAAGTCTTTTATCATCTTCCAGGGTTCTACCCTGGCTAATGCTGTGTCTGAAGCCTGTAAAAAAAACTGTATCATCAACTCAGAGAGCCAAAGCCCTGCAAAATGGCAGCCATCTGCTTCATGGTGAACTGGCAGCGCCCAGTAGTCTGAGAAGTGGATGATTTTAGTGAATAAAACCACAATGCCTTCTGTCATTTATTTCAAGAGTAACATTAATTTTATTATCTTTTTCCCTGGTTTGCCACAGAAATTTGCTGAGAGACATCAAGGGAGGTTTTGACCCTCTGATAAAATGTCAGTTTACACCTCCTGCAGAAGACCAGCTTTTTTAACAGCAGGGAATGACTGCGTGCAGGCAGATCCAGACATCCTCTTTTGGAAGGTACCGAGGGAATGCTAATTTCCTGTTAACTCATCCCCATTACTTAGTAGGTGGAGAAGGGTGGCATCACCCAGCGGGTCATGCTGAGGGATGGGATAGAGCAGAGGGCACTGTGAGCTTGGGGACATCACACCAGAGGCCCTGGGGGAACACTGAGCTGTCATCTGGGAGAAAGAGCTAAAAACTGGCCTGGAGGCCAACTCAGCTCTTGGGGTGGAGAAACCAGGGTGCAGAGGGATGGGGGGATTTGTTAATCCACCACATGGCCCCAAATCAAAAAGCTGAGAGGCAATTTTTTGAGACTGCAAACACCAAGATGTTTCAAAGAGAAAAGAGTGAAATCCACGAATAGGTGTGATTAGCTTAATAGTAACAACAGCATTGCATTTGTGGCTGTGCCTTAATTTCCCCTCCAAAGGGTGCATTTTTACCATTTTGAAAGACACTTTTCTCAAAAAAACCCCCAACTCCTTTATAAACAAAAATCTATGACTTTTTCTTGATTGAATGATTCCCTCAGATGGAGCATTAAAGGAAAGTGTTGTATATGACATGAAAAAACTGTGTGAGCTGACAACAATAAATCTTGCTTAGAAGAGCTGCTACCACCACAACATTTGTGATTTCTGAATTTAATTTTAATGTACAGATCTCACAGTTTTGTGTCAGTTTTTAAGGACATATCAGGATATTGTGCTCCAGCACTGTATGTTAATGGATTCCTGCTTCCCTCCAGGAAAAATGGAATATTTCTTCTCTGAGCTTTCACGCACCCTTCTGCCAAGTCAAAGCAGAAAGGAAAAACTGTGTACAATGTTTTATTAGGCCAAATGTCAATTTGTTTTTCTGAAATCTTTACCAATCTCCCTGGCAGTTAATATTCAAACAGAAGAAAAAAAAGACAGAAAAATAATAAGACTTTCATTCCAGTCAGCAGTGCCTGAGACATCCAACAGGCCATGGTACATGGAGCTACATTTCTCTCTTCTATAGGAAAGGGGGGGCAGTGAAACATACTTGAGAAGGTGGACAGCATCTGAGTAAAAAGGAAAAAGATAGAATCACATATTTTTGAGCCTTTTAGGCCAGCTTTCATTAATTTCTGCTGAATCTGGCTAAAGACAGCACACCTCCCATTTGGTCAGATCTTGGTCTTGCCCTCAAAAGATGAGTTTTTTCCATGTATAAAAGGATTTCAGTTCCTACCTCACTTGGAAACCTTCCCACATTTTCAGCTCACTAGACAACACAGCCTGAATGTGAGCTGAACCTTTTTACATATTAGCATTATTTGGTACTCAGTATTTGAAACAAGTCAGCACAGATGCCTTGGCCAGCCAGGAAAGCCCAGCTGAGTCAGGTATTTCATTTGACATAAGAGCTCAGGAGTTTGTAAACTTCATTTCCAATGCAAGGGCCACTGCTTGATCACCCCACTGAGAGACACTCCCATCTCTTGAATCCCAGCCTCCCACAGGAGCTCCCCTGGCCATGGGGAAAATGGATCCTGGCCATACCCTATGTGAAGTCTGGGCATCCCAAGTGCCACCTCTGCCCTTTGAACATCCTTGCTGTGAAGCCTGGTGCACACATCCAGACTCCTGCCTGCATGACAAGGGCGCAGAGCTGCTCTGGGCATGTCCAACTGCCTCTGGGGTTCAGCTCCAAGGCAAACACTGACTGTCTGTCCAGGGAGTCCCTCTGATAAAAAAGACACAGAAACAGGTTTGTTTTTTTTGTTTCCCACAGGCTGTGGAGAGACTTGGATAAGCAATGCTCCTAAGTATTTAACACAAGAACCAGTATCTAATCCAGATTTGGTTTTGACAGGGACAGCTCTGTGCCCACACTTACCTTTCAGCAGGATTTGTGTCATATTAAGAGTATGCCCAGCAAGGCTCAGAAGTATCAGCTGCAGATTTAAGTGACTTCTATGAGTTGTAACTCTTTTGTATTTTCAGTTACACCATTTTAAAGCAGGAAAAGGAGCCTGGATTTTACTTAAAAGGTCTTTACTGCAGAGGCTCAGTGTGTTAGCAGCCTCTGGGATCACTTTTGTCCACTGGATATTACAAAGGGCTTCAGTTTGGGACCTTAGCCCATGTCAGAGGTGTGTCTGGGGAACAGAATTCATCCTGTTTCACTGTGAGCATGACATAGGCTTTTTGCATTAATGCCATGCCCAGATAGTGGATTCTTCCCAAAACACCATTGGGCATCAGTTGTTCTGAATATACACTCCATTACCTACCGGGCCTAACAGCCATATTCCTGCTGGACTGTGAATTGATGCTGGAACAGTTCTTTCCTTGCCCCTGGAAATGGGGCATTGTTGCTTTGCCTCTTGGTATTGACTTCCCCTGCTATTGAGAGGGCACTGAGGCATCTCAGTGACAGCACAACAGAACAGCACAGCAAAGAGCATAAAGTAGTGTACCTGTTCACTTGCCCACTTTCCTGATGCATAGGAACATTTTTTTCCATTGAGCTCCAGTTAAAAGTCTGCAGAACCCTTGCACTGAAATCCCAAAGAAACCTGAGGTCATGGATCATCCCCTTAATTTTTTTCCAGGGCTGTAAAAGCAATAACTCATCAGAGGGTGGTTGGAGGTATTTGAGTAAGAGATTCACCCTGTTTCTTCATCACTGCTGCCTCCCCCTTCCTCCTGCCCATCTAAATGTGACAGTGGTGCCAGGTCCCTACAGACCTGGTCTAAAATCAGGCCTTACCCTGCAGAGAGGGCAAGGGCAGACACCTCTGTACAGCTGAGGCACTTCCCTTGATAGCACAGACCCGACCTCATCGGAGAAGAAAGGTTTTCAGAGAGCTAGAAGGAATATACATCAATGACACCACAAGCAAGAATTCTTAACTTTCCTTTGAAACAGCACAAAAATGTGTCCAAAGAATGGAGGTGCTCCTTTGCCTAATGCTCTACCTTTCAGAAATTCTTTCACCCAAAAGTACAACTTTCTACAAAGAGCTTTTTACCCAACTCCAATCTTTTCCATCTGGTGTGGGCTGTGCAGGATCCATTCATATTTGAACCTTCCTGGCTATTAGCCCAATGAAGTGATCTGGCTAGGATAAAAGAAAATGGTGAGTTTACATTTCCCCCTTCTGGCATTCTCACACTCTGCTATATTTTTAGTAACAATCCTGTTTACAGAAGAGAGGTTCCTAAGGAGTTACTGTATGTTATACAAAAAGAATAGCCATGGGCAAAAGTTGACTTGAAATATATTTCAGCAGATATTTATATTCTAGTTAACTCAGAATTTTCTTGTAAAATATCTGCTCTTCTCTACTCAGGGGAGGAAGGGATCATTTGAGGAAAAAAATAATTTATTAATTTCAGCCTTTTTTGTTCTGCTAAAAATACCCCTGGATTTGGCCAAAAGAAAAATATATTTTCAACAGAACATCAGTGACCTCTCCAATACATGGATAAGTAATAAAAGGATGGCATAGGGCCCGAACAGTGTGCAATCAAAGAGATCTTTAGGCATTTTTAAAGCCCTGGCTATGACAGGAGATAGTGTTGATTCAAGTTCCCTTTCATCTTTTCTTTCTTCTCTGCTTTCAGAACCCAGCTAAAGCATTATCAGAGATGATTCAGGGAAGATAGAAAGGTACACCTCACTGGGTTCTGGCAGTGAACCCTTTATCACCCCAAGAAGAGCTTTTCTGGAATGTCACATTCCTACAGGAGATTAAGACCCACCAGGCAGGAGATGGGGTTAAGCCCTTGTCTTCTCCTTGAGACTTCAAGGCTTGCATGGAGACTTGTGGTTTTCATTCTGCCTTCTGCAACAACGCCAGCTTTGGGTCTGAGTTCAGCATCCAGACCTCTCCAAGGTCTGGAAACGTGAGGATCCTGTGTTTTGGTTGGGTCTCCTCCTGTTGAAAACATGTCATTGCCTTGGGTGAATTGTGATCAATGTGTATTTAATAAACCACAGGGAAGCGTGCAGCTATTCAGTACCTTTCACCAGAGGCTCTAAAAGTACTTCACAAATAAATAGCCGAGTTTTATAAAAATTTCTCATTCCAGGCTTTCTAGATAGTAGGAAAGCTGACATCCAAGTGGCTTTCCCACAATCACACATCAAAACTGCACCAACTTGTGAACAGAACTAATACATCCCAATTCCAGCTCTAGTTTCATTCTCAAACAAGATTTGTTACTTCTGCACTTCTTACTTATCCAAAATTGCCATTACTGCTGGCCAGAGATAGACATGATGGTTTACACCAGTGTACCATTTTTTTAGCTTGAAACTTCTTCCCCTCTCTAACATGAATAAATAAAATGGATAAATTTGAGCAATCAGAAGAGAAGATTTGCAAGGACAACCAAGACCAACAGGTTCAAACACCAACTGCATGTCCCAAACCGGCGCTGGCTGCTCCTGACCTGTCACATCACATTTGGAGGTGATGGCTGCTGCCATGCTGATCATAAAGCTGAGAAGAGAGGCAGGAAGGGTGGAAAGCAACAGGCTGTGTCTGGAAAAATGGGACACAAATCCAGTCCTGGTCAAAGCAGATGTAATTTGTGATGAGAGGATGAGAGGGGCAAAGATGAGTGAGCAGTTTCACAGCAAAAGTAATTTTCTTGTTGTTCTCTGGGTCCTGAATTCCTGCCCTGCCATGTAAGAATGATGTCCACGGCCAAATACTTATTAATAATACTCTTTAGTTAATAACAACAGAAGTGCTATTGGAAAATTTCAGGTCCCATACTTGCTGCCAAGGTAGTCACTTCCCAAATTGACTTCTAAAATTAGAAACAAACAGGCCCCTTCCAAAGGCAATAAACAGCATTTTAATTGGACTAAAACCTATAAATCTGTCAGCAACTAGTTACCCTGGCTCCCCTGTGTGATCAGCAGCTTTGAATGCCCTTCTGGGTCTTTTCCATAGGGCTATGATGCAATCTGATGTCATCACAACTAAGGTGTGATCGAGCAAGGAATCATGGCCTGGTGGCTCAGTGCTGGGCTCTGGGGCTGACATGCCCAGCTGGGACAGGGTGTCACCAGCAGCAGGGCAGAGGGACAGCCTCGTGCTGCACAGCTCTGACTGTGGGCTGGGAATCCATGGACATGAACTAACACCCTGGGGAACTCTCACGTCAGGGCCACATGAAATGCATATTGCAAGTCATTTTCCTGAGCTAAACCAGTATATTTGGCTCTAATTTTTTTGTGTGATGGAAGACTTTCAAAGGAATTCTCACACATCTCAGAAAGATGCCAAGTGTTAGCCTTGGGATGCAGAAGATCCCATCCAGAGAATGGGTAGTGATGCCCTGGTCGCTCTTCCCTGATGAGAACATGCTTATAAAAAAATAGACCAAAAAATACACAAACCTGAAGGGAGGAGGGAACAACCCTTTTCTGATTGAGCAATACTGGAAAACATCTTGATACACTCTCCAGAACACTAGAAATAATCAGTAGTAGGTGCAGATCTATGCTACTGCTTACACTTTACTCACTTTTTATTGCTATAATTTTCATTCTTCAAAGAAGAATAGAATATTTCACTAGACAGAAGTGCAAATTTTACTCTAAACTACGTTGACCTGAGGCTGTCGTACAGTGCAGGAGTGATGCCTTGAAGAAAAGTATAAAATTTAAAACCTCAGGCACCAGGAGGAGACAGCCCTTTCCATGCTTCCCAGCAGACATGCAGCATCACCTGTCACAAGGCTGTCACCTGGGTGTGACTGAGTGACCTCCCCCAAGATGTGACCATTCACACCACTACAAAGCTGATCCTCGACTGCAGATGTGCTCAATGCCAGGCTCCAAAGGAAAACAATAATAAATTTCAGCAGCATGCCTGTGAAAACAACTGATTCTCTGGGCCCTTGAAATACCCTGTATTTATAAACAAAAGAAGGGTTTAGCTTTTCTTGTCCTAGAAAAACACACTGGAACATTTCACCACCGTTTTCTTTCACTTTAATTAGCAAGCAAAGAGGGAATGTCAAAGAGCAATTATACAAAATATATACTGTGCTGATTAGGGATTTCTTTTCTGTAGCATGGAGAAGGCAGCTTGAAGTTCACATTAAATCTCTCTTCCCCTCTAATGAGATATGCCTTATCCAACCCAGAAAGATACAATTAACCCAGGAAAGAATGCAGCCACTTTCTCAGGGGGAAAAAAGCAGAGGGGAGGGAAGGAAGGATTCATGTTCAAAGGTGAAGCATGAAAGGCTGATTCTGCAGATCCTGAGCAGCTCCAGGCCTTTAAATAAGCCCAGTTTAATGAGCCCCAGTCCTGGTCCTGAACACTTGTGGGTTCCAGGCTAAATCACCTCTCTTTCTGCCTGGAAGTGCTGAGACCATTTGCCTCCCCTTGCCCAGGGGATGGTTGTTTGGAGACCAGGAAATCAAAGAATTAGAAGGCTGAGCAGGGGCTTAAAAGGACCCCAAAGACCACCACCAGTGTGAGCTCTGCTCTCTGGGGACTGAAAAGCTTGTGTGGGTCCTGGCTGACCTAAAGAAGCTCTGGAAAAGCTGGAGAGGGACTCTTTACGGGGCATGCAGTGATAGGGGGAATGGCTTGATGCTGAAGGAGGGTAGATGTAGATTAGATATTAGGAAGAAATTCTTTGCTGTGAGGGTGCTAAGGCACAGGAGCAGGTTGCCCAGAGAAGCTGTTGACACCCCATCCCTGGAAGTGTTCCAGGCCAGGCTGGATGGGGCTTGGAGCAACCTGGGATAGTGGAAGGTGTCCCTGCTCACGGGAGGGGGATGGAACCAGGTGATCTTTAAGGTCCCTTCAACCAAATCATTCTGTGATTCTATGACTCTATGATCAACCAGCCCCGGCTACACCTTGGCCACCCCACTTCCCGCAGGGAATGGATGTCCCTGGGGGCCGCCCACCTCGCACCTCAACCCAGCCTTACTGCTCGTTTGTATTACTTCAGGGTGTTTTGGGTCTTTTTTCCCCATGACATTTGTTATTATTTCCATTTGAAGAGGCACGGCATCCCTGTCTCCCCTTGCCCGCGGCAGTGGGCAGAGAGTCCCGGTGCCAGAACCGGGCTGGAGCGTACGCTCCTCCAAATCCCTCCTCAACGGATAGCGGGGTCACAGGGAAAAAAAAAAAAAAAAAAAAAAAAA
>NW_024580672.1:17379969-17403970 GCF_017639235.1 Corvus kubaryi
CTCCGAGCCCCGCCGGGCCCGCCCCGAGCCCCGCCCGCTCCGAGCCCCGCCGCCGCCGGGAGCACCGGGGATGCTGTCCCCAGGGGGGCTCGCACAGGCGAAGGAGGAAGGATAAAGTCGCGGGGATCTACACCCCGGGATCTGCCCTCGGGAAGCCCAGAGCCTCCAGCCGGGGTCCGCTCGGGTCGATTCTTGGCATGGTCCTCTGCCGAGGGATCCCACCGGGACCGGGGACTAACCGGGCTAAGCCCAAGGACAGATTCCATCACCTTCCTTCGTACGAGCAGGAAAACAACAAGCGAACGAGATACGAGCTTAACATTCCTTGTGAAATTACTTCAGCTCTTCCACATAACCAGAGTTGTAAAATTAAAATAAAATAAAAATTAAATAAAACAAAATAAACCCTCCCAGCTTTCTGTTTGCAAGGAGTGATGAGCATAAGAAAGGTTTTTCGGAAGGTGGAACATGTGTTTGCCATCTTCACTCCTGATATGAAAACCATATGCTTAAATACCCCACCAAACATACGCAATATAACACTCTTTTTTATTAAAGGTGGTTTTATAAAAGCTATCCACCTTCCATCCACTGGTGACTCCCAAAGAGGTCACATATTCTTCATTGCAACTATCAATACATATTTGGGATAAATTAAGCTCCAAATAGACTGTTTCTGATTATTACTGCCAAGGGAGCAAGAGGCCGTCTTATTTTCCCTCACTGATAAATTAAAAGAACTGTAATGGGTGATTTCTGCAACCTGTAAAAGGGCAACGCCATCTGTGACTCATTTAGTGTCGCTTTAAAGAAAATTTATTTTATTAATTTGGGCAGAGTATAAAGAGAATAATACCTTTTTTTTTTTTTTTTTTTTAACTCTACTGTTAAAGAGAGAGAAGCAGCAGATTTGCCCCATCCCTGGAAGTGTTTGCCCCATCCCTGGAAGTGCTCCCTGGATGGAGCTCTGAGCAACCAGATCAGTGAAAGATGTCCCTGTCCATGTGATGGGGATTGGATCTTTAAGTAATCTTTAAGATTGCTTCCAACCCAGGCCATTCTACAATTCTAGAAGAAAACCCTGGCTCAGAAAAAATACTTTGCAAATGAAAATTGCCTAAAGTGTTATTAGAAGTGCAGAAGCTCCTGCCTTCCTCTTAACTTTGATTTTTTTTTGCCCTGGCAACTAGATCTCAACATGAGATGGCTTTAACTAAGTTCCATATCATTGATGAAGAGATAGATGTGATGAAAGATGTGAAAAAAGCAGAACTGAGATTGAGGCTGCTCCACTGCTCCTCTCTTTTGGAGTCAAAAGGAGCCAACCATCCAGCCATCCCCCTGGTGTGATCCCTGCAAAGACCTACACAAGATTATTTCCCTCAGGTTGTGCAGCCAGGAGTAGCACCACTTGGTCAAATGGGTTTTTAGTTTACCCAGCATCCAAAAACAATGACAAAGAAGAGTAGGGAGAAAGAAAAGGGAGAGAGGATGGCAATTTCCCATCCTTCAAACCAGAGGTGATGGTAGCACATGACGTGACCACGTTTGTCTGGACTGACAAGCAGGAAGTGGAGAAAAGATCAAAAGCAAGTGGAAATCAAAAGGATTAAGATATTGAAATTCTTCTGTTTTGCCACAGGCTGTCACCCTAACTCCACATATCACTCAGCCAGACAGGAGCACTCTGTGCAGAGCAAAGAGAAATAGCTCTAGAAGTCTGGAAGCTTGCTCCTCTTGAAATTTAATTGGCCTGCAGGTTACCCACAACCTCAACTCCCCTGCTTGTAATTCAGACAGTAATATTAAATAGTAATGATAATAAATAATTATTAAATAATACATTAATTTTTATAAGTGATGGCAAATTCTGTGGGGCCTGGCTTGTTGAGAGGGGTCTGCCTCAGTTCTGGAGTTCCAAATGACATTTTACTGCTGCAGGGTTTGCACATGGACAGAGATGTTGTTTGCTCTTCGACACAGGCTAAGTTGCTTTGGACTGCTTAAGCCCTCTGCAAAGACTAGGCATTTTACACCTGTACTGCTCCAAGGATCTGGGTCCAGCAAAGTACCCCTGAGCATCTGCATCTTCCTTACAATCCATGACTCATCCAATTGCATTTTTTGTCACCACTAACATCAGCCCTGAGCCAGTCCCATGGTAAATTGTCCATCTTGCACACCCAGCATGTGCCACCTGTTCCTCTGCTGAATTCTTCGTGAGTCAGCTAGATTGGATCCCTGAAGATTCTCAGGTTGCTCACTGCTCTTCCAACATTTTGGACAAACCCCTCCCATTTCCAGATTGAAAGACTGTAAGGATAGTGTTATTTTCATAACTTGCTGTGGAAAACATGGATGGACCTCCGAGTTGTAAATGAGAAGAGAGGAGAATGAGTGAGTTTTTTCAGAGCATTTGAGAAACCTGACAGGAGGTTGGAGCCAGGTGGGGGTTGGCTTCTCCTCCCAGGCAACCAGTGACAGGACAAAAGGACACTGTCTTAAGCTGTGACAGGAGAGGTTTAGGTTGGACATTAGAAAGAATTCCTTCACAGAAAGGGTGATTAGACACTGGAATGGGCTGCCCAGGGTGGTGGTGGAGTCTCCATCCCTGGAGGTGTTTAAGGAAAGCCTAGATGTGGCACTCAGTGCCATGGTCTGGTTGACACAGTGTTCAGTCATGGGTTGGACTTGATGATCTCCAAGGTCTTTTCCAACCAAAATGATCCTGTCATTCTGTGGTTTCCAAAACACAATAATGCAATGTTTGCTCTTCTGAGAAAAGGGCAAAATCTGTGAAATACTCATCAGGATATTTCATTGTTGAAGACCCATTTTGTTAAAATACTGCTCATCAAATATGTTGGGTTTCCTCCTAAGTAGTAGTTTAATTTGTGCCTAGTTTACTAACAGCTAGAGCCATCCTAACTTATATAAATATAATTGTTTCACTTAGTGATCAAATTTTCACAAATCTCTGGCCTAGCTGTGACTTCTGCAAAGAAAGATTTGATGATCCCATCATGCCCTTTCTTGCCTTTTGCCACTGAGGAGCTGCAGTGCCAGGTCTGAAGCTGCTCAAACTATTCAGCTCTGGTTTTCATAAATAAACTGTTCAGATTTGGTTTGTTTTTCTAAGTGGTTTTTTACTCTGAGCTGTCCTGGTTTTGTCAAGTGGAAGTTGGGGGATAGGGAGATGGGATTATTACTTGATGTGTTTCTCTAAACCTGTTATGTGAAAAGGGGGTTCCATTGGTGCAGGAGGAAACAATACATTTCCTAGTGATCAGCTAACCAGGCTTTTGCAAAGTGATTCTGGAGCTACAGTAAAAAAGAAAAAGATTTAAATTTGACTTTGTGGTAAGTTACTTTGATTTGGGAACAACTTATTGTGAAGTATGTACAGGGTAGCAGCACAGGCTCCTGCCCTGTGAGATAACCATATTTCACATGCATATTTCACACTGCACGTAGGGAAAACTCCTGGCTAATTTTTGCACAGTGCAGCCGCGTCTCCAGTGTAAGGCTACTGATGTCTGAATTTGCAGGTGATGTAATAGCTTGGGGAATTAAGTCTTATTTTTTCCTTCCTCTTTACCTCCCTCTATTTGCTTTTTTTTGTTTTGTGCTATGTGAGCCCTTAGTCAAATATCCCACATACACAGTCATCACTGGGGCAGCTTTAAACACAATGCATGGGCATGTCTGGGCACTGCATTAATACATCTTCTTGTTGTCTCTCTGTAGATTATCCTCTGTTAGTGTAATTTATAACTCCAGCCCTTTGTGTACATGCTTCCCTTCTGAAAATGTAATATCACTGCTAATTAAACAGTGGTTTAAGAAGTCAGCTGATAGCTCCTCACAGCATCTAGGAATTAACCTCACCTGGGAGCAAGCTGCTGGTTGAGGCTCAAGTGAAGCTTAGATAAAGGCGGGGAAAAGAAAAGACATCAAAGAAGTAGTCACCACCAAAACCTCATCCTCCACAAATTCTAGGTGTGGAAATGTTTTCCAGCCATAGGGATCCTCCCTCCACTGGATTTCCAAATAACTATAATCATCAGAATTCCCTCTTTCACCTCCCTCTGGCCTGATTATCTCATCTTTCTCATTTGAACTCACTTGTTAGGAGCAATACATTCACTCCTCTCCTCTTTATTACTTTGATCCTAAAAAAGCCTAATTTGGCTCAGATGGTGCTAATTTAGCAATACAGGGCTTAGGGACAGCAGTGGCCTGGTGGGCTGCTTTCACCTGTGAACAGGGTTTTGTTCCTGATCTAAAAGATCTCCTTGGGATTTGTTTTATGTGTCCTTTCCTGGAGCTCCCTCAGAGACCATGGGTCCAAACTGGTGTATGCAGAGGGCAGAGCTGTCTTGATACCTGACCAGTGCTTGAAATTCATGTGAACTTTGGGAATCTAATATTCAGAAGCCTCCAAATGTTTGGATTTTTTTCAAGTTAAATATGCTTCTTAGCAGAAGACATGGAATAAACAAAGAAATCACAACCCAAATTAGGCTCATTCTGAGTAGCCCCATGTCAAAATCCAGACACCAAAATCACTAATCACTCTGGCTGTAAATTTTAGGATGTTGACAGAGCATATATTCTGTGATAAAGAGTATAGTATGGATATACAGCTGAGATAAGGAGGTGATTGAGTTCTGAAACAGATAAGCAGGGTAAATTTCAAGGGCTACACAGGGAATTCATCCACCTCTGTGGATGGAACAGTATCACTCCTGAGCATTATTAATTCACCTCAATTCTTTGTTCTCTCTCCTTTTTTTTTCCTTTTTTTTTTTTGTGTTCACAATTCTTAATAATATGTTTGGAAACTGATTAAACTTACAAATCAAGACTTGGGGTTAAAGGCAACCCTGTCTAACTATCTTATTATTTATAAAAAGATTATCATTAAATATCTTGCAGAGAAATTCTGAACCACTGCAGAATCTGAAAGTAAAAAAAGTGCAGGAAAAAAAATAGCTAATGTGTCTACTTTTTAATTAAATGTAAATATAATTTGTAAGGCTTATGGGTTTTAAACAGAGAAAATTTACTCTGTGTAATTTCCTTTCTGGTTAACCTTATAGACAGAAGTGTAAGTAGGGTTATTCAGAAGAATTTTGTAGCTATTAAGCAGTTACCAGCTCCAGATCCATTGTTGCAGATCACTTTAGGCACGTCCAAGGTTTCACCTGAAGTGAAAGTTCCTAATTAACAGTGACAACACAGGGATTCTGAGCATCAAAATAAACTTTGTTAAACAACCTGGTTTACAGCTTGTTGAGGATGTCAGCAGATTTTTCATCTTTATTGCTGCAGACAGATAACAAGGCTCTGATCCGGACGTACCTCACGGAACAGCTCAAACACAAAAAAGTGATCTCTTGGTTATTCTATTTTAATGTGACAAGTAAATATAGCCCAGTAACAAAGGCAGGATAAATAGGCCTGACAATACAGCAATGCCTAAATTACTGCCAGCTTAGTATTAAAAGTTCTGTCGTGGTTTCTGGTTCAAAGAGTCCCATAAAAATCAGAGTTAATTTAAAACTTAGCCATCCATGGGAGTATTTCTTATTCACACAATACAGGATCTCTTGCACAGGTCTGTTTATATGCTTCAGCAATGGAGAAATTTTCATTTTCTTTTCAAGAAAGTACTCATAATCAGTCCAGCAAAGTAACTAAGCACATGCTTAACTATACACTTTATTTAGGCATGTCCCCATTACTTCTTGTCATTTCACCTGTCACAGCTTTTGGAGCCAGTTGCTTCATTACTTCCTGCCTTTTTTTTTTTTTAAAGAGACTAATTCCTGACAAGATTGTGATACTAGGTTACAGTAGATCAAGTGTTGTAGAACACTACTGGGTTTTGTACGAGATCGTGGTCCAGTCAATATGAAGAGTCCACTAAGCATCACTGTCTAGAGACACTTGAAAGTCCCGACCCTCCTATGGAAATCCATGCAAATCTTCCCTAATTTCCTCAGGAGAGTCACCTGCCAGTCCATAACAGGCAAGAGGAGTGAAGGAAGGTTTCATAGGCTGGTTGTGCAGTGAGCATCACCGGCACCCCAGGGACAGGGCCCTCCAGCACGGGCAGGTTTCTCAGTTCCAGTAATGGAAGATATTCTTCGGTCTGCACTGTCAGAAATGAAAGATGCTTTCACCAAATGGATAGAACAAAACAGTCATTCTCAACCCATATTCAGTCATGCAATTACTGGCAAGAGGAACCTCTGGAGCTCTGCAGTCTAAGCTCCAGCTCAGAGTAGGGTCAACACTGAATTCAGACCAGCTTGCTCAGAGTTTGTTCATCTCAGTCTTGAGAACCCCCAAGAATGGGGATTTGATAACCTTTCTGGGCCCAGCTCCACTGCCCAATGAGTCCATCACCTGTGTGCCATGAGCACCACTGTCTCTAAGAGCAGCCAGACAGATCTTGGCCCTGCTTTCAGCAGTTTTGTCTCAGCTTTCAGTTTCCTGTTGTTCTACAGCTCTCTGCTGTTCCAGTCTACTGCCCCAGCTTTTCCCAAAACCCTGCTGCTGTTGCTGCTTACTTGTAACTCCTAGCTCACCCTCCAGAGCCAAATAGTTCCTAAGTAGGAACTGCTGGCCTTTCCCACACCAGAGACCTTTCCTGGCGCGCCGTCATACGGATAACACATGCTGTGTCTACACTGCCAGGAAGCTGCAATCCAGAGCGCTGCTCCCAGCTTGATCCCAGCGGTAGGGAAGTGGCTGGAGTATGTCTCAGGTCCCCAGAGCCCACTGCTGTGTGTCCTTCTCACCCACAATGGGGTGGGAAGGGACAGAGGGTTTGGGGATGTGCTGGCCCTGGCACAGAGCAGGGTGTGATGGTGTGCATACCCAGACCGAAGAGCAGGAAATCTTTCCTACATGGTTTATTTTACTGTAGCTTCTGTGCCCAGAAAGGCACCAGGGCTGGCACTGGATTAGTCAGAGGAGGAAGGGAGGTCTGGCAGAGATGGATGCTTCACCAAGTATCTCGTGCTGCTCCTGCTCTTAACCTAACGAGCTGGGGCTCCAGGCAGTGGCTTTTGGTGCCTTTCCCTGAAACCAGTGTGTCTTGGAATGGGATGTTTCCTCCTCAGCCTACACAAAACTGTAAACCAGGCTTGGTGCACCCTTGCCCTGCTGGAACTTTACTGATGGGGGGAAGCCAGGACTCACCAGCCTGGCTGAGCTCTACAAGGGCTCTGCTCTGGCCCTCCTCAGGGGAAGAGGGACTCCACAGCAGATGCTCTTTCTCCAGACCTCCTTCTAACAGGGAAAGAAGGGAAAATCTCCATCCCAGGTTGCAGCAAAGTATTGAAAAGTCCTTTCTCATATCCTGCCCTCTGAAGGAAGCAAGCAGAAAACTGCTGTGAGGAGTCACTGATAGTCTCTGTCCAGCTCATGGAGGCTCTGCTGCAAAAGGAAACACCTTTTCTCTCCAAGGAGCAGGGAGCCAGGACACAGAAAGGCAGGTTCCCAGCTGCTCGTCTGGAAAGACCAGCAGGGCTGTTAGGAGAAGGAGGAGGAGGGTGTGGGAGTGACAGAGGCTAGCCTGTGATCTGGGTGTGAAAGAATCCACAGTTGAGCAGGATCAATAAAACAGTGCCAAGGCTTGTGATGAAGGGAACAGAGAATAGGATGGTGGAGAGTAAAAGAGAAGGAGCCCCCCTACAGCTCCTGAGAAGAGAGGGGTAGGTAAAAAGGGAGCTCTGATACCACCAGGCCCACAGGAGACTCAATGGGTTGTCTCATTATTATGGTGAACAGAGAGAGCTCATGAGCTGGGAAAGATAGGAAGCTTTTATTTATTTTTTTTTAAGGAGCACAGCCTCTAGGAGGGTTTTTGCAGCTCAAACGCTTTTATTTTGTGCCAATTACTTATACAGGGTCTGCATTATTCCCGTAATCAGTCTAAATGAAAGTCAAACATGAAAGATTCCTAACAATGAGCTAATTGGAATGCCATTACCATTTAGATTTAATAAGGTATTTGTAATAATAAACTTGCCTCAGTCTATAGAGTGGTCTTATTCCTACTCAGATCTTGCGAGAGTGTAAGGGTTGACATTTGTCATTCGTTCTGCAAGACATTGGATATAACCTTCAAAATGTTTTAGTCTTGCAGTGCTTAGTAAATGTCAGGGACGGAAACAAAATCTATAGCCTGCTATTGTTCTGGCTGTGTCAAGCTCAGAGTTAACAGGAATTGTGCTAAAGCTCAACAGCAGATTATATCCCACACTTTATTTGCAGTCCAAACATCTCGTGGTTTAGAATGAGTTACTCAAAGTCCTCTTATGTAGCTTCATTCATTATTTGCATTGAGGTCTTGCTGAGGAACTTCAGTCCAGTTCCAGCACTGCCAGGTACTACACAAGCACCGAGAGCCTTGCATAGCTTAAGATCTAAGTAATTAAGTCAACACAGGCTCTATCTTGAAGCCAAGATGTCCCATCTACAGAGGTAAAAGCTAATTAGAGCTACACGCACAGCTACTTTTGAGAACCGGTCACAAAAAAAAAAAGAAAAGAAAAAAAGAAAAAAAATTCTTGCTTTACATTTCTGGGCGAGCTGTTTTCACAGAAAGCACATGTGGGCTCAAAGACTTGGTCTCACTGTGCAGCTGGGGAAGTTTTATTCAACTGTAGTTCATACCACAAAAGCAACTCATAATCTTGGTAGGTATTTCTCCTATTATGAAGGGGAAGAGCTTGGTGCTTTGTGCAGTCCGAGGGCACTCCCTTAGGAATAGACTGAAAAGGCAGAGGTTCAGCAGGTGTGTGTGTACATGTGGGAAGCATAAAGATAAAAAAAAGACAAAGAGCCAACAAAAGACTCAAGGCAGCACAGACAATGCAGAAAACAGCATGATGGGGGCATTCTTTAAAATCGTGATATTGCTTCTCCCTCCCTCTTTCAGACTAGAAAGATGCTACAGATATTTCTCCACTCCCTAAAGAGATCCTACAAGCAAACAAAGGGGCAACAGAATGCTTCATTTCTGTTTTAACAGGAAATAAACCCCACTAAACTTCTGGGTGGTACCTCTGCCTGAAGAAGCGTTACCTATCCAATAAACCCTGCTGCCATCAGCCACCGATGAATTATGTTCTGCTGACATTCTGTGGTCCCAGCAGCTAGTCCTGAATGATCTGACTCAACAGAAAACTTTGTACAATAGCTCAAATAAACATCAAATCATTGGAAACTGGCAAAGATCATGGAAATTTGGAATGTTCCTTTCTGAGGACAGTCTTTTAATACAATCCGATGCTGGGGATTCAGCTGAACATTTATAACGTCCAGGAAATTCTAGGCACAGTTGGTAAAATGACCAATACTCTTATAAACCTACTTTTTTTTTTCCTCAAAACTGTGTGTACTTCATGCCAAAAGGGTTTTTTCAGAAACGTAAGCCAACAGTCAATGGCCTTAAGTTAACCATATGCCTGAGCACTGTGCTGGATTGTTGGAGAAGAGCAAGGAAGCATGAAAATCAATAGCTTCCCTGTATGTTTTCACAGAAGACAGTTTGGCTAAGAGTTAAAATCTGAGCCTAAAATTCAGACTTTCTTGCTCTTGATGGTCTGGTTAAATTACTTTGTCTTTTTCTGATTCACTTCGTACATTAGGAAAAAAGTGATGCTTGTTACTTAGATCATAGCAATGTTGTGAAGCTTAATTTTTTGAGAGGTGTTTTGGGATCCTTGTATGAAAAGCGCTATAAATATACACATTCTTAGTACTATTTAATTTACTTCCTTTACAATTCCTTTGAGCCAGCACATGTTGCCAAAAATGCAATATTCTCTAAGATGTCTTTTCTTCTTATATCTGTCTGGAGTCCAGGACATATCCCAGCCTTATAAAGCATCCGATATTGATGTATCCACATGCAGTGTGTATATATATAGCTAATACCATCAGATGGGGTTTTTTTCTCCACACAGGAACCCAGGCTTGCTCAATGTACAAGACGGACGTGCTTAGCAAATGAGGCAGCTGTTCAGGTTTTATTTTTGTGCTCATTGTTTGCTGTGCAGCCACATGTCTCATGGAGTGCATACCATCCAACCTTTGGAGTGAATCAGACAAGGCATCACCATAATTCACTCCCTAGGAGTATCCAGCTCCGCCCTGCTCCCTGTTTGACATACATATGTGATCATGTATTCAGGGACTGGAGCGTAAGAAGGCTTAAACTGTCATTTCCAAACTCGGTTGTTTAGCCTCAGATTTCCTTTATGTGGGAGTTTTTACTGAGAATCTTGAGGGATGTAAAACTTTGGAGTATCAAAATAGTCCCCTGAAAGTTGCATCCCACTATGCAGCAGCATCAGTGTCCTGCAGACAGGAGGACATCTGTACCTGGGCATCAGCTGGTTGCTTTTCTCACCTTTCTGAAAGAACAGAGAAATTTTCAGGGCTGCTCCTGGTTTGCTCTTCTGCATTGTGTCATGGAGCACATGACAGATATAATTTCATCAACTTTCCTAATGAAGTATGCAGCAGATCTGCCTGTGCAAGAAGAGATTGACTTTTCAGTGTTTGATAATAGTATTATCATCCATGCATTCCCCTCTGTGGGGGAGTTGGGGGGAGATGTATAAAGCATCACCATTTTTTATATTCCCCAGGGTTTTGGAGATAAGGGGTTTCACACATTTTGCAACAAAGCAAAAGGACTTTATTCCTTACTTCTATCACTGGAGGTGGTATAGACATCTTTAAAGCTCTTTAAGTTGGTCTGGCTCACAAATCAGTTGTTGAATATGTCCTGTAGTTCCTAAATAGAACAATATAGCTTCTACTGATTAACCAAGAAATTTGAAACTAGGCTATGGGAATAGAGAAATTTGAGTTTAGGAGCAGTCTGCAGAAGACCAGAGAAATCACAGCATTGGATCCAGAGCTCCCTTTTTTACATCTTCAAACACGTACAAGGAGGTGGCAAGAAAGCAGCAATTTATGTACAGACAGAACAAAAGGCCAAGGGCTTTATCTTTCAAAGGTTTATACACACTTATCTTTAGACTTACAATTAGCCCCATTAATTTTGGTAGTACCTTGGCTTCAGGAGGCTTCTGAGCGTGCAGTATTAGACTATTTCATTAACATGCACTGTGTTTAATTGCTGCAGAGAGCAAACTCCAGGAGTGAACAAAATATGCTATAGAGGGTCATGGGCTCAGCAAGTACTGCAGGCAGTGCTGGGCAGAGAAGATAGTGTTGTCCCCTGCTTGGTAACATATGATATAATTGTTTATCCAGGTATAGGTGGTATTTTTACATCTCAAAGTCCCCAAGTTTAAATCAAAGTTGAAAAGGGGAGCTACAAGAGAGTTGGAGAGGGACTATTTACAAGGGCATGTAATGATAGGACAATGGAGAATGGCTTCAAATGGAAAGAGGGTAGTTTAGGTTAAATGTTAGAAAGAAATTATTTACTGTCAGGGTGTTGAGGCACTGGCACAAGTTGCCCAGACAAATTGTAGATCCCCATTCCTGGAGGTGTTCCAGGCCAGGTTGGACAAGACTTGGAGCAACCTGGGATAGTGGAAGGTGTCCCTGCCCATGGCAGGGGGTGGAATGAGATGAACTTTAAGGTCCTTCCAACCCAAACCATTCTATGATTCTACGTAGACAAGAAGAGGATGCTGGAGAAGAGAGGGGAGAATGGGGCAAGTCCCTCACAAGTCAGGGCAGGAAAACACCCAGAGAAGTGCATCCACATGAGCTGAGTGAGCTGATGATTTGGAAACCACGGGAGCCAGGCACTGCTTGTCACAGCAGCCCCTCTCACCCAAGCACGGGGCTGTCACAAAGCAGAGCACCACGGAATGGATGGAAGCACACAGTGGTTTTGCAAAGACCACCACTGCAGGTCCCTTCTCCAAACTGTGACTGTCACTTCATGTGTCCCCTGTCATTGTCCCACTGCCATGCCCCAAAGTATCCTCTGCCTTTTGACACCCCATGGCTGAGAGGATGGCACATCTCCATTCACACCCCGTGTGCTGCCCCACCACGTTGTGCACATTGCACTAAGCAGAGGCAGCGCTCGGATCTGGAGGATCTGGGTCCTTCACCACAGTCCCCACGTCCTTAGGATGCCCCTAATCATCTGTCCTTACCTTAAGAAGCACAATGGAGCCCACTATTCTGACTGGGGCCTCTAGGATCTCCTCTAATATAAATAGTAATGACTATAATTATTAATCATTACTGCGATTATATGATTATAATTAATAATCATAATAATGAATCATTATAATTACTCTACTAAATGACAAGCCCTGCTTCCTCCAGCAAGCTTTGGAAGCACAAAGAATGAGCTGTTGTGTATATTTAAGGAATCTCAAACACTTCTGTAGTTACAAGCCCAAGCGTCTCTGTTTATTTTAAGGACTTCCACATTGTATTTAATTTGGAAATCTGCATCTGCCTTGAATTGTGACCAGTGGAGTGCTGCTACCACATGCAAGGTCCTTTGCTTAAAATCCAGCAGAATCGTGAACAAACAGAGGTTGGAAAGAGGAAGGAATGTGCATATGGATCTTACTTGAAAGATGGAGAGCCAGATCTGCCTAATATTTCATTTTTCCACCTTAGATTTATAACTGAAAGTAATTCAACTAATTGAAGAGCATTTTCAGAACGACAAAATAAAGCAGCAAATGTAGAGGCTGCAGGCACTTGAAAGACAGATGGTTTGACATACCCTGTTACTTGGGTCTTGGGATCCATGGGCACGACTACTTTGGTGCTATAAACTCAGCACAAGGGAGGGGAATAGATAAAAAACATTAACATGATTTAAAAATGGCCCTTAAAGTGCAGGGATTTTTTCCCTTGATGATGCCCCAAGCCCAGGTGGCTGAGACATGCTAACTATGAGCCTCTGTGTTCTACATGAAATACCTGAAATCTGGTCAGGAGCACGTGGCTGCTCCGTGCCTTGTGGAAGAGGGTGTGGAACAAGTGCCCTTGGGAAATCTGCTGGAGTCACAGTATATATTGCATAGTTACCTCTGGTTACTGTGAGTCACTGGGCTGCTGTGAGTCACCCCTTCCCAAGCACAAAGAAACTGATCTTGCAGAATGTAAAATCCACCCAGGAGATGTCATTGTTTAGGTTTAGCATCTCATTCTGGCATGTTCAGAGGGGGCACTGGATTGGCATAAAGTAGAGGAATCCTGTCATGTTTTTAAGATAAAATGTTTGCTAAGGTTTAGCTGATATGGTTTGATTCACTACTGGTGACCATAAAATCTCATTATCCTTTGTTGTAGTTGGGCACATATGTTTGAGACTGTGTATTTCTGAGTTAATGTAGCAATTACTCTAATGAGAAGGGTGCAGTTAGCAAAAGAGCTGCTGTCACCACTTCCACGTGACTGAGTGCAGTGATAATATGGGAAAACTTTTGCATCATCTCTTCGTAATTTTGATACATTTTGGAAAGAAAGGAGCAGGAAAAGGGCCTATCTCTGTGTGTCAGGATTGTCCCAGCACAGTGCTCTCCAAAGTTAGTTACACTAACAGAAGGTGAGCACATACATGCATCAGCTCCTCTGTAAGCAAATTAAAGAAAGAAAACAAAGCTGACAGGTAAGAACATTAAAGAGGTCATTTGGACTACTCATAACCAATGAAGTCTACTTTAAGATCAATAGGTGGTTCTAGAATTTCTGCAATCTCCTTGCAGTGGTGACCTGTCTAGAGGCAGGGGACACTCGACGGGCAGAAGCAAGCGCATCCTCAGCCACTTTGTGTAGCGGTTCCAGCCATTACCCCATGTGAAGCAGAACCATTCCTGCTGCTGTTTGTGCTTCTTTTCAGAGAAGACAGAAACTTATGGGCTTAAAAAAGGAACTGA
This sequence comes from Corvus kubaryi, assembly GCF_017639235.1. NCBI lineage: Eukaryota > Metazoa > Chordata > Aves > Passeriformes > Corvidae > Corvus > Corvus kubaryi. The sequence goes on from NW_024580672.1 coordinate 17,393,886, forward strand.
AAAGGTAAGTAAATAATATGGCTTAATTATAGCAACAGTGCTCAGGTCTGAACTTGAAGCAGAATGTAACCATTACTTACTATATTCCTATTTGCAATGGCTGATAGGCACTAGATACTGTATGAAAGGAATAAAAAGATGAAGGCATAAATCCTAAAGGTTTTTTGGTGTCTAATTCCATCAGCTGCTGTCTAGAGTCAGGCTTGTGAGTTTCTGTTGAGAAAGTAGTATTCCTTCAGGGAACAGTCCTGAGAAATCCCAAATGAACAGCCGATAGCAGGACTGACACCCACTGCCTTCAGGCAGGATGGGTTTTCAAACCCCACACTCTGAGGTGGTAGGAGCACAGAGGAGATGAGGCCTGGGGCAGTCAGAGCTTCTTCAAACAAATATGTGGATGTATAAATGATTTAATTATCAGACTGTTTAGGAGAATTTCTAATCTCTCTTCAACCACTCATACTGACATCTCTGATGTGTGATACCATTTAGATTGAAAAGAGAATCCATTTAAAGCCCAAATACTCCAATTACTTTTTTAGATGCTTGGGAGCAGCTCAGAGTTCAAGCACATGATGCTCTTAAAACCCTACTAAATTAGAGGCCATGGGGCACGGGGGGAGCGAAAGAATGTTAAAGTACATTATATTTTGAAGTATGTGGTTTTCAAACTGACATGAAGGAGTTTTTAACTAGAAGTGTAACCTAATACGGGTCAAGTTTTCCAAACTGAGGTGTGTATTGTGCCAGATACACGCAAGCAAAAAAAAAAAAAACCCCAAAAAACTGGGGCAGTCCAGCTCCAACCCTCACTGTGAGACAATCTCCTGTGAGCATCTGGCAGGTCCTTGCAGGAACCAGGAGGTCCCAAATGCTTCTCCCAGCCTCCCTTCAAAATCAGGCTTGCCAAGCACTGTGTGGGCTGCTAGTCAGCGCAAGGTGACTTGGCCTGCAATTGCAGCTTGAATACATTGTGGAGGGAAGAAGACATTCAAACTGATTCTTACACATCCCTTGAAGCTGCCAATTAGGTTTTGTGATTCACAAATTCGCTCTCTTGTTATAAACAAACATTTCTTTTCATCATAGTGTCACAGGGACCAGGCTTGAGAGCCTCCCTGTATTTTTTTCCTTTATTCTTGGCATATCAGTACAGTCGAAAGACACACACTTTTGCCTCCTTCTACGTCTTGCCAAGCCACAACCACAAACCATCCTTACAACCCCAAAGCGCTTTTGGCAGTTGTGACACAGAACGTATGGCTCATGTGGTAAAATGTGCTGGCACGTTCCCTGCAGGCCCCATCCAGCCATCACTTATGTGGAGAAGTTGATGCCAGATAGCAGCTGTTGTGTTGAGGCTGCTCAGTATCACACCAATCAGTCCTGTCTCATCCTTTCTTTCCCCTTCCCTGTCTCCACCTGCTGTTTTCTTTTCTTTTTTATTTTTTTACTTCCCTTTTTCGCATCTTAGATTAAGACTGGAAGTGCTTGGGGCAAGGACCATAATTTTGTTCTGCGTTTCCGTCTCTTGCCACAGAGTCTGCTTGCCTGGCACAACAGTAATGCAAACAGTAATGCTAAATAATACAGCTAGTGCCCAGCGATCCCTGGCAGGTTACATGGTGAGTGACTTGAAAACTGACTGCTGTGGGTACAAAACACAGCTCCAGGGAAGCTTTTAATGAACTTTTTGAAGGTAATGTAGCACAGCTTTACCTATCTGAAAGTATTTGCACAGCAGAGGCCTGACCAGTCATTTATCCTGTTCTGGCTGCCTGCGTGTGTTGTATGTGTTTGTTTGGTGGTTGCTAATGCTTCTGGTCTGAATTGCATGTTTATGGACATGTTTATGGCTGAAGAAAGTTGACCAACAGAAAGCCTTAAGGGAATAGTTTGCTCGGAAATAAGGACACTTCATCTTCTCCAGAAGATGTCTGACAGCAAGAATCGTGCCTGGAACTGGAGGCAGAGCTCACCCTTGGTTTAGGTGCAGTCTCAGTTGGATACAACTGAAGAGGAAGGATAGGTTGGAGTGGATGTATCCCTGCAAGCACTTTGTCTTTCCATTCATTTTAGTGAGCTTCTCTGGCTACTGGCAGGTTTTGATTAAGGTGGAGGAGGAAGCTGCAGTTTCTCACACCTTCTCTGAGACTCAGAGGATAACAAATGAGGAATCAGTGTCTGTTGGAAAAGCTGGAAAAATCAGGATACTGATCTAAATACATCTGTGTATCATCTGATGTGACTGACTTCCTCTGAAGTGTCAGTTTTCTTTCTTCATTTTGACTGCATATACAGGTTGTAAAGCCTTGTGGTCAGAAAGGGAATTTAGTAGTACGCTCCCTCCTCTGAGCTCACATGGCCATTTTTTTGATGACTCGGTAGCTATTTAATTGTTCTAAGTATGAAAGGAGATTTTCTACAGGAAGTATTAACAAAGCATTTTTCACAGTGATGCAGAAGCTCGGGGAGTAAGTGTTGCAATGTAATTCCTAAATTGCATACACGCGACACCTTCACTGTGGCTACACATCCTGCTTCTACAGCTCCTCCTGTGATATGCTTTTTGACCTTCTTGGTGGTTCTGCCTCTGTACTGGATAATGTACAGTGCTGTGTAACTATGCACATGTTTCAGGCTGTAGAAAAAAAATAATATGATAAACACTGTCTGAGAGCTAAATACAATAATTATATCATCATGCAAAGTGGTTTAATCTTGCACTCTGAGTACCAATAGACATTTTACCACTGGCTTAATCCAGAGCAGAAAACAGTTCATAATCAGTACACTGGAGTTAGGAGTGTCCTTTTGCCCTCAGCTTCACCATTACTTACCTATTATTTACTGTAGTGTTGATACTTTCTTTTCTGGATTTTTTTGAGGCACAAATACTTGCTTTGCCCTCTTACTGAGACTACTGTGCCAGGGATTGTCATCTGTGCACTGAAGAAGAGCCTGGCATGATTGATCCTTAGTCCTTGACAGGGCACACTAAGTGTTATTGCAAAGCAAATGAGTAATCCGTAACCAAACCCTCCTCCAGGGAGGCTTTTAGATGCCGAAGTATCAGAGTTCCAATGAACTGTGCACGACTGCAATGACCAGTGCAAAGATGAGATTCCTGAGAGGTGCTGGTCTTCAGGTGTCCTGGATGTTCATACGCAGCTCTAACGCAGAGTGGATACACAGCTGCCAGTAATTCCCTTCTTTCTCCCTCCCTGTCCGTTTTGGGGTGTCCTTGCAGGAACCAGGAGGTCCCAAATGCTTCTCCCAGCCTCCCTTCAAAATCAGGCTTGCCAAGCACTGTGTGGGCTGTCCGTTTTGGGGTGTCCAAAGCAAGCAAGAGCCAGTTCTGGACAAGACAAACACTGCATTTTCAAAGAATTTCCTTCCCCGCAGGGATTCTTTGTGTCTTCTGCTCCAAGCGAGGTCAGCCACAAGTGGGCAGTGTCCAGCTGCGGCTCCCCCCAGACCGGGCCAGGCGCAGGCACGAGCGGCCCGGGCAGCTCAGGGAGAAGGGATTTGCTCCCGGCGCTGCGCAGAGCTCTCCACACGAAGTAAAACAACGCTCTGGGGGCGATTCGAGGGTGGCCAGTTCCGCTCACGCTTCGAGAAGCATATTTTTATATGAGATGTCCCGCCCATGGTAGCAGCGATAATGAAATAGCATTTAAAGACAAATGATGCTCATTTCTTTGTCAAATTGAAAAGCAGTTGTTTCTGGTTTGCTTCTCTCGAGCACACACCCTGCGTGCTACGTTGGACGTCTCTGCCTTTATCCTGACTTCCTTCCAAGTGCTCATTCCTCTGCAATTCCAAGTGTGCCACCTGAAGCTAAGGCTTCTGTTGGGGTCTGTCCATATAGGCTGTACCGTTCACCATCTATAGGAATTCTCCCGTTTACCAAAGCTGTAACATTTTAGCTAATACTAGCACTTCTAGCAATTAAAGCTGCCACATAGTTTGGTCAAAGACATGATTGTGCTGTTTGCTGCGGTCTCCCATTAGGAATTTAGTTGCCTAAAACTTTCCGTGCTGTCCAGCAGAGTGGAATGGGCTGTTGACGGCTATGCCCTATTTTTTTTCAACTGCACTGGAATAGATATGGGTTTGGTAGAATATTTTCACACTGAATTGCAAATGATCCCATGCAGCTATTCTTTTCTTCTCGGCGAATATTTTCCATCTCTGGTCTCCAAACAGTTAAATGAAAGACAGCCAGAAAAAATGGAGGTCTCTTTAATCCTGGGAGAGGCAATTGCAAACACAATAGAGGACACCAACCTCTTTTTATTTCCCATTCAGGATCGGGAGGTGAAAAGTCAATATTCGATCTGTTTAGCATCCAGCTAAACAGATGCTGAACTGCATGTACTCGTTTTAGTCCAGTCCGCAAGTTTATGGAGAGCAGAAATATTTACACACAGAACTAAGCCCCTCACCCGCTCCAAACCAAAAACTTGACTTCCAATCCAGGCGGCTCCAGTGCGCGGTGCCTGCAACGCTGTTTTAAAGCGTGGTTTACCTGTATGGAGGGGGACACCCCGCCCCGCTGTGAGAGACCCCGGGTTGCCACTTCCCGCGGCTCTGGGGCTCTTCAGAGGCGAGTAGGGCCCGGGCCCGGGAGATGATGAGGCCGGAGGGACCTCAATCCGCGCAATTTTGCGAAATGGCCTCTTCTGATGGCGCGGGCAAAGCCTCCTGTTGAAGGTGTTTGCAAATGGACAAGTGGCCGTGGTGTCTCTGTGAGCCGGACAGAGCTGGGGATGCTGGGGAGCGGAGGGGGAGGCGCTGCGGGGTATAAGGGGTTGTTCCGAGGGACCCCCCTCCAGATGTGCAGTCAGTCCTGCCTTGCTCACGCACCCCCGGCCCCGCAGCGGGGCTGGGCTCCAGCTCGGCCGCACACGACGCCCCGCAAGGGCTGGAGCGCCCGCAGCCACCCTGCCACCAGGTCCCTGTTGCCGGGTGCCCGGAGGGCCGGGAAATGCGTTTGGCCTCGGGGACCTGGTGGGGACAGCTCGTAAGTCACCGCGGGGGTGGCGGGTACGTTTAATCCCGAATTTTTTATTCGCTATCACTAGTCCTTGCTCTTTAGTTTCTTCGCTCTATGGCTTTGCCCCACTGTGCCAGAGCGTGTCCTACACCCTGCCGCGCCCCCCAGCTCAGGTTTGTGGCAGAGAACCCCCCCGAGGTGACCGCTGCCGCCCGCTCCGCGCCCGATGCTGCCCGGCGGCCTCGCTGAGGGGCGCGGGGGACAATGGGGAGCACTCTAAGAGCTGTCTACTGAAGAAACATAGCCGGCCGCTGGTACAATGGGCTATTTTCCATCAGGCGTGTAAAGAATGGTTAGCTGATGGCTTGAAAATTCAATTGAATACCTTCACGGACCTAAGTATAAATATTATTTTTTAAAAGAACAATACGTAATTAAAAACTAATATTTAACAACTTAAACGCCTATCCTCTAGGAAATAACAGCCTTTCTTCACAAAACCTCCGAGATTGACTTTGCTTCCTCCTGTAAAATGAGGCCAGATTTAATTCTCCAAAGATCAGTGAGATCAAGTATTTCAGCGCTCAATTTACAGCTCCGGGGTATGTGGGACCCTTTCCCAGCTATCTGGGTAGGCTAGGAAATAACTCGGGGAAGGAGGAGGGGGAAAGGAAGGAGAATTAACTCCCGAACACCGCAGTAACACCTGTAGTATTTCCTTGACTAAACGTCACGGCGGCGATCGCCGGGAGCGGGTTTCTCTGCCACGGTCAAATCGCGAGCAGGAAAACAGCGCAACTCTTGCAAACAATCAAATAAACAAACAAACAAACACATCGGTTTTGCTCGTTTGTGAGGAAGCGCCCTAAGCTGGGAAGATCGCTTCGCCGAGCAATTCGGTCCCGTCGTGACACAAGCGGGGAAGCAGGCGAGGTACCATCTGCCACCTCCGTAAACATCCTTGCCTGTGGATGCGTGGGATTGTTCGTTGGGCTGGAAGGAGCGAACTACAAATAAATGTGCTCCTTTCACTGAAACCTTAAAAAAAATATATAGAATACATTACACTGACTCCGAGGGTCCCCGCTGCCCCCGGAGGGTCGCGTACTTCTTCCCTGCAGAGCCCGGCTCCTCTCTGCAATCTCAAACCGCGGCCCGGCTGCAACCTTCCCCAAACCCTTCACAAGCTTATCCTCTTCCTCCCCCGCTCCCTTCTTCTGAAATACAGCGAAAGGGGAGACAAGCCACCCCTGCTAACCTCCCGGGGAGGTGGGAAGTGGAGACCAGGAGGCCTTTCTCCCTGCCGCCGGCTTCCTTCCTCATCACCCTGCCCTTGCCCACCACGGTGCCTCCGCTGACCTCTCTGCCTAAGCGGGAAACTGCGGGAAGCTGCGGGAAGCTGCGGGAAGCTGCGCAGCTGCTTGGCTGCGCTGCGCTGGGGCGCAGGGAAGCTGCAGAGCAGATTTTCAGCAGCGAGGCTCTGCATCGGCACTACCTGCGGAGCAGACCCCTCGCAGCCGCACGCACTTCTTCCCACAAGGAGGTCCAGGCTCCTGCTCTGCCTTCATCATCCGTTGCCTTTGGCTATGGGGAGCACTCCCTCTCCGGGACACCCGCGGCTCTCGGACGGAGCCTGCCGGCAGCAGTACGCCCACCCCTCGCCGGTGCGCAGAGCGCGGTGAGGCACCGGTTGCATTTTCCGACCTGCGGTCAAAAAAACACTTTCTTTACTGTAACATATTTTTTTCCCTTTCTTTTCATCTTTCTTTTATTTATTCCCCCTGTAACTGTTTGTGGAAAGTGAAAACCAATTGGAAGTAGGTGATTTGTGGAGAGAACCGCCGTGTGTGCGCTCTCTTGCCCATATGGAGAAAATTATCCCTCAAGTTCAGACTTTCGTTGGATCGCAGCATCAAACAGCGCAGACCTGGCAGCAGTCGGGAGAGGGGGTCACTTTCGATTCCCGGCTGCTACTCCTGCCGCCTGTACGGCCGGAGAGAGGAGAGAGGAACCGTATCCCAGGGCCGCCGCAGCTCCCCGGGCTCGCTCCGTGCCGCACCCCGCTCCGTGCCCGGCCAGCACCCGCTCGGGGCCAAGCGCTGCCCGGGCAGGCGCTGCCGGCGCTCTCTGCCGCCGGCCCGCTCGCTGCTCGCACTCCTCTCCTGGCATCGGCTATTCCACCCCGGCCCTGACACCGACCGCTGTGTCTGGATGCTGGCGGAGAGATCTGGCGGCTGGGAAGGGCTTGACCGAGCAGCACGGTCGGTGCCCACCAGCAGCGCGGTGCTCGCCCTAGAAGCAGGGTGCGCTCAGGCGGGAGCCGAGCGGGGACTCTCCGCAGCGGCCTGACCTTTGCCGGTGTTCTTGCGGCGAAAAGAGCCAGATAAGCGATGAGCGACCCGCATTACCCCAGGGGAATGGCCAGCGAAGAGACGCGGGGAAATGCAGCACCTCTGCACAGGTATTCCCTCATCTGTGCGCTGCACCGAGGTGAAGTTTTCTAAAACTCCGAAAAAAGCCTTTTCCCTATTTTGTTTCCGTTTCAGGGAAGAGAGAAAGACAAAAAAATTAGTCTGTAAAAACACTCTCAGTTCGCAACTAATCTATGGAAAAAGTTGTTGGATGGAAGCAAGGTAACGGGGCGGCAACCCGATGGAGTCACACACACAGTTTAAGCAAAAGCCCCCATGTCTATGTTTGACATACATTATGCATGTAAAAAAAAAAAAAGCAACCCCGGGCTTCGGAGGCCTGGAACATCCAGAGAAACCGCTAATTTTGCTTTAGGAGTTCTGTTTTATTACACTCTCTGTGGCTTCCACAGCGCGCGCATCCCTGTGAGCTTGAATATTTGGGAACATATTAGCAAATGAAGGAATTCAGTGAGGTTATGCGTTTCAGAGCTGGATACTTATATTTCTATTCCAGGATGCCGCTACAAGCAATTATGTACTTGAGGTCCTTGAGAAAAAATGCATGAAAAAAAAAGAAGTACGTATTAATTGGTGTCCTCAATGACACTTCAATGTGCTAATATTTGGTCGCTAAATTTTAGAAGCTTGGAGAATTATTTGGGAGTTGTTCGGTCTCTTTCTCTGCAAACGCCTTGTGCCTCATGCAGGTCGCCAGGAGAAAGATAACTCGGGTGGGACCGAAGGGCTTGTGGGAAGATGCAGAGAGAATCACTCTGAAAACCCCCCTGCTCTTTTGCAAACTCAAATTTCTCCAAAGGATGGACAAGAGTTAACACACACAGTCACACACACACACAAAAAAACCCCAAAAAACCCAAAAAAACAAACAAACAAAAAAAACCACAAAAAAAACCCGACCCGACCAAGGAGCAAAGGGAGGAGAGGGAGCTGAGCTCCAGTAGAGCTAACTTTCTTCCAGGCTCGCCCCAAGCCAGGTGAGGAGACTCTGGAAAATAGCGATGACCTTCTCCCCGTTGCCCAGAAAACTCTTCGTGAAATACAAAGCAAGTTTAGTCGGATCCGCGGGATCGGGCTCTCTATGAACAATGGAATAAATCACAAAATTTGATGTCTGAACGAGAAACTAAAAGTATCTCAGTAGTACCAAAAAGTGCCGAACAGAACTCGTGGTAAATTATAGTGGAATTTTCTGTTTTTCCTTAGAAACAAAGCTTTTGCTTTTGAAGACATGATTTAGTTTGCTTCTCCCCTCTTCCCCATTCCCGTACGGACAGCGGTGAGCTCAGTCCGGAGGAAAGTTTAGGAAAGTTTTTAACTACAGCCCCCTCCTCGGGCGGGATCTCTCCCGCCGCGAAGTGTCTCTGCCTCCCCTCGGCCGCTCCTGGCCGATGCTGGGGCAGCGGCGTGGGACCTGCGTGGCCCCGGTGTGGGAGCTGCGGGACCCCCGGGCAGGACGGAGCCCCGCGCCTGCAGAAGAAAAGTACGGCACAGATGGGGAACCTTAACTGCGTTCTGAGATGGGATGGGGAACGAGAACACGGGAGCCGGGGATCCAAGGCAGCTCCGCGCCACACCGCGCAGGGCAGCGAGTGCTGCGCACCCGCGGGGTACCCCCGTGTCCCCCCCGTCCCGCTCAGGACAGTGAAGGTCCCGCCCAGGTGCAGAGCGGGGGTTTGTTTCGTGGACAAGGAGTTTCTGTTTTGGTGTGCATCGTATTCCACTAGGAAAAAGAAGCACCAGGTGGAAGAGCATCTCCCGTATGTTCTTCCCACGCAACCTCCACATCAGTGGAGGCTCGGACACCTTTTCGTTCCCAAGAGAGACGAGCGGTTTCCCATGGGATGGCCGGAGCGTGGACACCTGCAACCCCTAGCTGGCCTACAAATCTGCCTCTGCTTTTAGCTCTTCTTTTAACTTTTTTTTTTATGAGTCTGACGAACTTTCATCAAAGAAGAACCCCCGTGGTTGACACGGGCGCTCAGAAACCCACAATATAGGGCTTGCCCAGGTAGCCGGTGGCAGGCAAAGCCCGTGTATCTGCCGTGAATTCAGCACCCAACAGCTGGAAACTGGCTGTAACTCACCGGCGTGCGGTACCGCACCGCTGACAAGCCAGCCTTTCCGAGCCCACGGGGGTCCCCACAGGAGCTATTCCTTCGGGATAGAGCCCGCAGGTCAAACGGACAGGCGGGCAGGAAAGACAGGAGACTTTTCAAAGCCCTCTTGCCTATACCCCATCACGTACGAGAAGTCGCAGTACACGGTGTGGCACAAGCCAAGGTTTTGATCGAAGTGCCAAAGTTCAAGGGCTGGATGCAGTTTTTGGATCCAGCTGTTGAGAAGGCTACCCCGGAGGGAAAGATTTCGGACGTGCTGGTCCCTCGGTGGGTAGTTCAAATCAAGCGCTCCGCCAACTCCGCGGGGAGAGTTTGGAGTGCGTGTGCGTGGATGTGTGTGAATACACACGCGTGGAGCTTTCTCAAGAAAAAAAGAAAAAGAAAGTAAAAGCCCTTTAGGGCTTGATTACTTTTATTAATAGACACATTAAGCGGCCTTAGTGCTCCTGGCTGCTTTCTGACGGGATCGGGGAGCTCGGGAGCGGCCGGGCCCGCCCGGGATGCGGTGCCGGCGGCGGGGCCGCGGGCGGGCGG
>NW_024580672.1:17404370-17408655 GCF_017639235.1 Corvus kubaryi
GGGGCGGGGGCGGCTGCGCGGGGCGCCGCGCTCCCCCCGCGCTGACGGGCGCGCTCCCGCCGCACTCCGATCCGCGGCTCCATCCCTCCCGATGGCGCTGCCCGGCGCTCGCCTCCCCTCTGACGCACTTTAAAGAGTCTCCCCCTTCAACCTCAAGGCGAGTAATAGCGACCAATCATCAAGCCATTTACCAGGCTTCAGAGGAAGCTGTTTATGTGATCCCAGCACTAATTAGGCTCATGAACTAACAAATCGTTTGCACAACTTGTGAAGGGGCCGATCACATCCATGGATTGTCTTTGGACTTAGGCGGGGAGGGGGGGGCGCGACCGCCTTTTCCTTGCAGGAGGGAAACTTCTCCCAGCAACTTTTTTTGTGTGAGTGTGTGCGTGGTGCGTGTGTGTGTCTCCCTTTTGGGTACCGCTGGCTGCCGCTGCCTCCTTTTCCTCCAGCCCCTGTCTATTTATGTGTGTATCTATCCCTCCTCAAGTCACTCCCTGCTGCAAACTTCCCCGGATCGTCTCCCGCGCACCAGAAAGAGACGGGCAGAGATTGGGTCGGGGACTCTCGTCGCGGCAGCATGTTTCAGCCCACACCCAAGCGGTGTTTCACCATCGAGTCGCTGGTGGCCAAAGACAGCCCCTTGCCCGCGTCTCGCTCCGAGGATCCTATCCGGCCGGCGGCGCTCAGCTATGCCAATTCCAGCCCGATGAACCCTTTTCTCAACGGCTTCCACTCCACTGGCAGGGGGGTCTACTCCAACCCGGACTTGGTCTTTGCAGAAGCCGTCTCCCACCCGCCTAACCCGGCCGTGCCGGTCCATCCCGTGCCCCCTCCTCACGCCCTGGCCGCCCACCCGCTGCCTGCTTCGCACTCCACGCACCCGCTCTTCGCCTCGCAGCAAAGGGACCCCTCCACCTTCTACCCGTGGCTAATACACCGCTACCGGTATCTGGGCCACAGGTTCCAAGGTACGTGCAACTTTTCTTCTTCCGATCCCGCCCTGCATCCTCCGGCGGGCTCCGGCCGGTCCCCGCGGTGCGGATGTTGGGGGACGGCGGGTGGTCGGGCGGCCCCTGCCCGGAGCCGAGGGCTCGGCTCGGCTGGGCCCGGGGTCTTTTGTCCCTGTCTCCGCCTCCGCCAAAGTTGGGAGAGCTGTCAGAGCGGAGGGTCTTGGGCTCGGTGTTGTTTTGCTGCTTTTCCCGGTTTGTTTTGGTTTCCCGGGAAGACGAGAGCAAGCGGGAAGGCAAGGCCGGCTGGGACTTCGTCAGCTTTCTGCCCCCATTGAAAGCAGGCGAAAAGGTGGATATTTTTTGTTCCGGTGTGTTAAGAGCTAGAGGGGAGCCCCCGAAGGAAGCGGCCCCGCGGAGCGGGGAATGGAGAGGTGGTGAGGCTGTGGTTCCCCCGGGAAGGCGGCGGTGCCCGCCGGGCTGCCGGGGCCGAGCTGCGGGGCCGCAGGAAGCCCTCGCCGCCGCCCCAAGTCCGGCCGCTGCCCTTGCTAGAGGGGAAGAAATGAAGCGAACCCCAGAAAAAGGATGAGGGGAGTGTGTGCGGGGAATTAATCCCAGCGCCGGAGGAGCGCGGGGAGATGGGGTTGCAGAGGACAGCCGGGGAAGGGGCACGGAGGGCGATCCCGACCGTGCGGTCAGCGAGGGGCTCCAAATGCCAAGCGATTAATAACCAGCTGAAGGGAAATAACCGAATCCAATGGCGGACAATCAATAAAATCCCCCTTGTTTAACCCTTTGTAACCTGCAGCGTCTTCTCCGAAGGGTGAACCGATCTCTCCCTTAATGGGTCCGGCTTCTGCCACTTTCATTATAGGCAAACCAACAAACAAACAAAATCAGCCTTCACTCGCAGGGATCCATCTGGCTTTTTTTTTTTTTTTCCCTTGTATTTTTATTTATTAATTCGGAACGAAAACACACCACCTGCATGCTGCATTTTCCCCGGCCTTCCACAGCCGGGCCGCTGCAGCCGGGTTGGGAAAGGAGCCACTCTCTCCGAAGCCAGGCGGTCTGAGACACAAAACGGATTATTACCCTTTCAGAATAAAATTACAGGTTTCGCTCACCAAATTATTTGTCGCAGGCACCAGGCGATTGGTAACGAGGGGTAGATGAAAGGCGGAAATGTCCTGGTGTTGAGACACAGCCTGATTTCAAACACACCCTCCTCCTCCAACGATTTTTAAAGCACTTACAGAGAGAGCCCCTCGGTGCCTTTTCCACCTTGGAAGGACCAGACCGGAGAAGCGGCGCAGGGGCACCCTGGAGGGAAATGCCCACCGAAAAGCCCCGGCTCACCACCCCCCTCTCCCGCCCCCGCTCCGATGCAGGATGGGACGGAATGGGATAGGATGGGATGGGATGGCCGCTCTGTGGCCTCCTCGGAGTTTGGTTCTTTATTTCCACGCCGGTTCCCGGCGGCGCCGAGGCAGCGGGGAGGGTCAGTGGGCCGGGAACGGCGGCGGTGGGAGCCCTGTTGTGGGCAGCACACCGGCAGAATGAAGGGAAGCAGCGGGAGAAAGGCTCCGGCCGAAGTTTTGGGCGAGGGAAGCCGAGACAGGCCGGGGGAGCAGGCGGGCGGCTCCCGGAGGCCGGTGGGTGGCCAGGGAGACTCGCGAGGCTCGGCCGGGGCGCCCCGAGAGCCGCTCCCAGCTGGCCGCGACGGGAAGATGGAAATAACAAACAAATAGGGAAAGACGTGAGGCTCCGGTGGTCGAGGGGAAGGGGGGCAGCCGTGAGATGTAGCCGCAGACACCGCAGCCGGGCTCTGGCCAATTCTTTTCCTTTTCTGTAGTGCTCCCCAGGTTGTGTTTTAGCATTTTAATTTCTCTCAGTCCTCTCCTCCCCTCCTATGTATTTATCCTTCCCCTCTACCTATTTGTCAAAGGAAAACTCAATACAAAAAAAGCTCTGAAAAATAAAAAAGAAACTATAGTTGAGGGTTATGGTGGGAGACAAAAATTCTTGCACTAAAAAGTCCTGTCGAGTGCGTTTGGGGAAGGTGTTTTACTAATCTCCATTTTACCCTCTTTCCCAGGGAATGAAACCAGCCCGGAGAGCTTCCTATTGCACAATGCACTGGCCAGGAAACCCAAACGGATCCGTACAGCTTTCTCCCCATCCCAATTACTGAGACTGGAACATGCCTTTGAGAAGAACCATTATGTAGTAGGAGCGGAGAGAAAACAGCTGGCACACAGCCTCAGCCTCACGGAAACTCAGGTAAGGGGGAAGCAGGGAACGGGCAGTTGGCAAAGCGAAAGTACCGGCATCTCCTTTGGAAAACCCACCCGGCCGGGCCGAGATTCGGGCAATGATAAGGGCAAATTCTAGGGGTGCTTAGGCCTCCAGTCCCGAACCGGTGGAGTGGAGACAGGCATCTTCCATCGCCTGAGCGTTGTAAAATCCCTTTCCCTTCGTGATTTCACCGCTCGTTCCGGGGGTCGCGGTGCCTCGGCCGGGCGTGGGGAGCCGCAGCGCTCGGGGCGCGATTTCGGGTCCCTCGGGCAGCCCCGGCTGGAGCTCCGGCCCGAGCGGGGAGGCAGCGGCGAGAGCTGCGGTCTGCGGGTCCGGTCGTTCTGTTGCGGGACTGGTCTGAGCCTCAAGAAGGAGTTCGATGTTAGGGGAAAAGCCACCAGAACAGATGCGGGGGCAAGGGGAAGAACCCCCCGTTTGGACCCTACAGCAGAAACACAGTTTCTTGGATGAATTTTCCCTCGTGTCTAGCCGGCAGAGGGGATGTGAGGAGCCGGTTCAGGAGGGCAGAAAGATGAAAAATAAAAGCAGAGAAATTATCAACAAGGAATCCCCCCTTCCCCTCTTCCACTCCCCTTTCCCCCCCTCTCCGACTGGCTGCGGGCCAGAACCGCACCGGAGACTATTTCGGTCTCTCTGGCGGGACGACGGGCGATGTTTCTGCCACGGTCGTGCCGGCTCGAGGGTCTCGGCAGGTACCGCGGCTGGGCACCCGTGGGGCGGCGCGGAACAGGCCAAGAGCTGCGGCGGGGGCGGGCGCAGGCTCCCCCCGACGGCCGGGCACCCACGGCCGGCGGGCCGGCTGCGAGGGCGTTTTTCTCGCGGTTTTCTCCCCGCCGGAAGAAAGGCTGGAGTTTGGAGGATTGGTGGTTGTCGTTGTTGTTGTTGTTGTTGTGTCGGGCTTTTGTTTTGTGCCCTTCCAGGAAACTCGTGGAGAGAGAGGGTTCCAGATGGGGATTGTCTCTGCTACAGTATGTGGCACTGTACTAAAAAAAAAAAAAAAAAAAAAAAAAAAAAAC
>NW_024580672.1:17408755-17648601 GCF_017639235.1 Corvus kubaryi
AAAAAAAAAAAAAAAAAAAAAAAAAAAAAAAGCCAAAATACCCAGCCTCAGCCTAGTTCAAAGTTCCCAGTAAACACAGCGTTCTCTGGGCGGATTAAGTTGTAACACTTTTTTTTTTTTCTTAACTCCTTTTCGTGGGGGAAGCAATAAAGAGGTTGGAGCTTTTGTTTTAAAATGTCTCCCTAACAAAACAATAAAAAGGGATCGCCACTTTTATGAGGTTCCCCGAACAAGGGACCGGTCACAGGCTTATTTCTACTGGAAAGCTGTATTTAAGGTGGTCTTTGTGCTGCTTGATTCCGAAGCTGGTTGGGGTCTTTTGTCCGGATGTCAAACCCCCAGTCCCCTACAAATGAGCTCCCTTTTGGGAGATCAGCGTGCAGAAATGAACCGTCCTCCCCTTCAATTAGCAAACTAAAAGCAAATTAAACTCACCCCTTGTTCCCCGCTCAGCTTTTTAATGGGGGACTTTTGGAGAATATGAAAATGCAGCGGAGATGTGTGTCCGGCCAGTCAGGTCTCTGTTCTGAAGAGGCAGCGAAGCGGGTTAAACCAGCTTATTAAAATGCTCCAATTCCCTTTCCCCCCCTTGCTGAGGCCTTTATCAGGCACTTTCAGACAGAACCAGAGTTTAAACTGCTTTAAAAAAAAAAAAAGTTTACCTTTGGACGCTACAAGGAGTGTGGCCAGCCCTGGAGATAGCTCTCAGATCAATACTATCTGTAATTAAAGCACTGAAGTCAGCTGCTGGATGGTTCAGTCAGATGTACGCGGCGCTGAACAAAATCAGGGGATATTTACGATGCCACTTACAGGTCTCACCGCACTGCGATCGCTCCTGGACGGAGCGTCCCAGGGAGATGCTGCGGGGAGCCATGAACGTTTTTCTACTCGGGGCTTTTCCGTACATTTTATTCACTTTTCCAAGAGGAAAAAATCCCGTGCCTCCACCCCCTAGCCCCATCCTGCCGCCCCGTTAGAACGGACGAGGCCCTGTCTTTGCTTTGCCTTGCCGGGCAGGTGGGAGCCCCGCAGCCGGCCCGGCCTCCTCGCCGCAGCCCCGGTGGCTCTCCCGGGGCTGGAGGCCGTGGGACACCTGGCCAGGAGCGAGGAGCCGGAGCCTCTCCGGGCGGCGGGGCCGTCGAGGTGACAGCCCAGGGGCGAGCACCACGCTACGTGCTCCCCGCGTGGGCTACCTGGGCACTGCTCGGGGCTACGCGTCCGCGGGAGCTCCAGGTGCGCGCACCGCGCATCCCCCCGGCGGTGCTGCCCGCTCCTGCACGCGTGGGTGCTCTGGAAGTGCTCGGGGGACGTGGGGCAGCTTGACCGTGCCTTTCCCGCAGCCGGTTGGGTGGCAGCGGTGCCCCGGCTCTGGTCGCCCCCCGCCAGGCTGGCCAGCGGTGACAGCAGGGCACGGAGCGGCGGGGACACGCTACGGACAGAGCACATTACGGGCGGCGCACGGTGCCACTGGCACACGGAGCAAGCGGGGCGCGGAGCGCCTCCGCAGGTCCAGGGCAGCCGGCGGTCGGACTAATGCCCGGTGCCTTTCCTCCCGCAGGTAAAAGTATGGTTTCAGAACAGACGGACAAAGTTTAAGCGGCAAAAGTTGGAAGAAGAAGGTTCAGACTCACAACAGAAGAAAAAAGGGACTCATCACATTAACCGGTGGAGAATCGCCACCAAACAAGCCAGCCCAGAGGAAATCGACGTCACGTCGGACGATTAAAACCTGGCACTTTTGGACTTTTCAAAGCCAGGACCCCACCAACCGAAAGTGTTAAAGGCTCACCATCCCCCCCCACCCCCCCAGCGTGGCGGTGCGAGGAAGGACACGGAGATCTTCATCAAAACACGATTCCTGCCTGGGAGGGAGCTGGGAGCGAGCGAGGGCCAGCCAGCGAGGGGTCCGAACTGTGGCACTGCCGGCACCGCTCTGGCAAAGGGGATCTGTCAATCAAAGCCAAAACACCGGGACGAGGTGATTGACAGGTATTCCGTTTATCGCAGTCCACTTTTAAAAACATAACGTCAAAAAAATTTAAAAATATATAGAAAAAAATCTTTAAAAGAAAAAAAAAAAATAGAAGCAAAAAAAGCCCCCAACCAAACCAGAAAAATTAACACCTTACAGGACATTTTGCACTTCACAGTTTTTTCCGTCTTTGAAAGAGAAATTTCCATAAGCAGCCAAAACCCACACCTGTTTCAGAAACTTGAATTGCATGTGTAAAGCCGTCTGGGGAAAAAAAAAAAAAAAGAAAAAAAAGAAAAAAAATCGGAAAAAATTATTCCGGTTCCTAAAGACAGAAATGAATTGTAATTTTTTTCCCTTTAAGACAGGTTCTGTGTGCTTTTTAATTTTATTTTACGAGAAATGTGCAGTCTGTAAACATTTTATGATAACTTCTGGCGTCAAAGTGTTTGTGAAAGCTAAATGAAGTAGCAGTAACAAAGCATAGTGTTCCTTCCGGATGGACAAACACGGTGGGGAGGGGAGGGACGGGAGGGAAAGGCGGGGGGGGCGCCCGGGGCGGGTGGGGTTGGTCATAACTTTTGCTGCCAAAAAAAAAAAAAAAAAATCAAATGAAATTATCTCCCCCCCCAAACTGTATCCCCATTGCAAAAGCGGATGATGATTACTTTTTTTTAAGATTAACAAAGCGCAAACCCAGCGACCAGTTTTGGCGGTGGGGACACCTTCTAGGCTGGGAGGATCCAGAGAAAAGGGACTGAAAATCACGGATTGATTTTTTTTTTTTTTTTTTCCTAATGGCCATTTTCATTGGGTCAATTTTCAAACACTGACCTTATAATATTCCGAGATCATAGAGCTACTAAAAAAAAAAAAAGTGACAAATGTTTCCTTCATGTCTCCTATACCAGAATGTAAATATTTTTGTGTTTTGTGTTTAATTTGTTAGAATTCTAACACACTATATACTTCCAAGAAGTATGTCATTGTCAATATTTTGTCAATAAAGATTTATCAATATGCCCTAAATTTTTAAGCAATATCTTTTCCCCTTCACCCCCAAATTTCTCGGAAACCTATGGTTTCCCCCCACACCGCCTTGTTTTTAGCTGCTGAACCCCCGCGGCCGCGCCGCGCATTCCTGCGGCCATAGGCACATTTTCTTAATGTATTCGCTGGCTGCTAAATAGACCTCTAAAAACAAGCCGCAGAGGCGCACTTGCTGTAAATAAATACCTAAAACCCCCCAAAACAGAACCGACCAACCAACCAAAACCCCCAAGGACAAACCCAGCCCCTTCCCTGGTTAGAAACTGAAGCGCGGACGCGCTCGTGATGGTGAAACTGGTCCGCAGCAGCCGCGCTCTGCTGAGAGGGGCTTTCCTCGGCAAAAATATCTGTTTTCTTTAGCGAGAGAGAATTTTTCCTTTTTTTTTTTGTCTTTTCCCCCATCTTTTCTATCTCCTGGCCAGGTCGGTGAGGTGAGGAACAGGTCCTGTGAGCAGAGGCTGCGCCCCAGCTGCTGCTCTCCCTGCTGCTCTCAGGGAGCGATCCTGGGCACAGAGTAAAACTCTGACATTAAAGACGAGGGGGAAAGGAAAAAAAAAAAAAGAAAAAAAAAAGTAAAAAAGTTGCTCTGGGTCCTTGAGGAAACTAGCTGGTTTTCTGGGGGTGCACAGTTGTTTTTTCATGCTTCATTTGCTCCTTAGCCTGATAGACTGCATTAATCAGTTTTATTTCCATTGATAGAGAAACCTCGTCTGCTCTGTTCGAGCTACAAAGAATCCTGCAAGCTTTTGTGAAAGTGCAAATCAGTTTAGGCAATTATCATACCAGGAATATGAAGGGGAAAGAGGAGGCATTGCCCAGTGGTCTCCTTTAATCTCTTAATCCGTGGATCCAGGGGGGCTAGTTGGACATAATTTAGGACAATCTGACTACCCTTTACACTGTGATAAGGCGAAGTTACAATGCATCGCAAAAATACGAGCTTTGTTAAACATATTGCCTTGAAAAGTTAAGATTAGACATTCTGTGCACGTGTTGGCTCTATCGGGTACTATGTAAATTTAATTTTTTTTTTTAAATATCCGATCTTTTTTTTTTTTTTTTTTTAGCATCGCTTCTTATACAATCCCGGTGACTTTCCATTCACTTGTGCTACAAATATGAGAGAGGCCCAGTCAGGGTTAGGACGCATGTCGCAATGCAGTCCTTTCCATTTAAACCTAGGCTAATTATTTAGTAGAGCTATTCCCAAGGTAAACTTCTCGTCGCGTTTCTTCCCTCCTCGAACAGCTGATGATGCAGATCTGGAAACCAAGCAGGACGCACATTTTCCCTGAACTCGCCCAAGCTGCCTTGCTCTCCACTTCAAACCCGGGCAAATGGGCAAACATTAAACGGATTGCGGCCGAACAGCAGACTTGGGCCTTTCTAGAAATTGTTTCCCATCTTGATAAAAGGCTTATTTCTGCAGGAACCATATACTTCTCCCCCCCACCCCTCTTTTTTTTTTTTTTTTTTTTTTTTTTTAACCGTGAGGGAAGAGAGGGAGAGAGGGGAAAAAAATTAAGCGTCCTATGTAGCGTAACAGCAATAAAATCTTCAGAGAATGCCATTAGCTTTGAAAAAAAAACCCTAAAAGCTTTATTACAAACCCAGCTTTGAAAATAGGGGGGATTAGGAGTCTGAAAGGGTCCCACAATGGTTAGAAGAAAAGGTTTCATGCTAATGAGGTTAATGCCCTTTGTATCTCAGGACTCCACAACTTCATTACTCCCTATCTCCGGCTGCACCAAGCGGCTCAGAACACTGCAATCCACTCCAGCTCTCCCCTGCCTTGCCTAGAGAAGGATTTGATAGCAGCTCTGTTCAAACTAGATAATTATATCTTTTCAAGTCGGAATTAAGATAAAGAAAGTGAAGCAAAGGCGGCTAGCCTTGATCCACTGCAAACAAATTTGGCGCACTTTCTAGTCTCTCTCCCCCTGCCTCAATAGGCAGGACAGTCAGCTTATTAGACCCTCATTTGCTTTATTAATTCATCTATTTAAAGTGGCAGGATTAGAGAGAGGGAGAGAGAGGCAGAGTCTAATGTGGGACAGTGGATGCCAGGCAACCTGGAAATATAAATATTGGCGAGATGCTATCCGAGCGGGTGTTTAAAAATACATTTTGTATTAAATAACTGAGAGGGGCGGGAGAGGGAGAGTGGATTTCGGGTGGCGAATTGCAGTCTCGGGCGGATTTTTACGGCTTTTTTGAAGGAAAGCTGAGGGACGGCTGCCGGGGGCCGGCTCTCCCTCCGGAGGACGCGCGGCCCTCGGTGCCTCGCGGAGGATTTGGCCCTCTGGCCCCCCGGGGGCGGCAGGACGAGCGGGGACCCCCCGCACCCCACGGCCCGGGGCCGCTCCTCGAAGCGCTGCCCGGCGCCCGCGGGTGCGGAGCGGAGCGCGCTGTCCCGCGCAGCGCCCCGGGAGCGGGGCCGCAGACCGGAGCGGCCGGGTTTGCGTGCTTTCCCTCCTCCATCGCTTTGCTCTGTCCGTCGGCCAAGGTCAGCGCATCCCGCCCCCGCCCCTCGCCTCCCCCGGCCCCGCTCAGCCCGGGGTCCCCGCCGCTGCCGCACCGGCCGAGGGCCGGATCCCCACCCTTCGCAGCTCTGCTGGCTCCGCGTTCAGGATCTGACCCCTCCGGCCTTAGATTTTTAACCCTTTCTCTTCGGACTAAGCCAGCGGCTCCCAGCCGGGGTTGCTTCCCACCGCTGGGATTTGCACTCCCCACGCGGCGCAAGCCCGCACCCACGCAGCCCTCTCTTTGCCACTGGACCGGGGTGAGACCGGAGGCCTTTGGAACCCCCTCTTTGCTGTGTTTAAACGCTGTTTATTTACCTTCCTCCTCTGATGGATCGAGCTGTTACCTGTGAGGGCTCGGCGGAAATCAGCGGTCCCCCTAATTAGCACCCAGCCTCCGCATAGCCCGTAGGAAGCAGGCAGGGCAGCTCGGGCCGGATTCCCTGATAAACAGGATTCTCCCAGCCCCTGCTCCCGTGTCCATCAGCAGTTCATAACTGCTCGGAGCTAATACAGCCATTGATTTACTTCTCCAAAGGGTCCCGCTGCGAGGGGGAAGAGGGAGTTTAGAGAACCTCCTGACCCCGAGCCGTAACCTCTCTCCTCGCCAGCCTCTCTCCTGGTGGGATACTCGCAGCCGGGGAAGCCCAGCCCGTGGCCCACGCTTGAAATCGAAAGGGCCATTAATCACCTTCGCTCGCTCGCTTTTAATTGACCTTTTGCAATTAGCGCCTGTTGCAGGGAAGGCGACCCGTCGGCCGTGAGCGAACCCCCCAGGTGCCCCCTCGGACCCTTCTTCCCCGGGGGGAGCCGTGGCCGCCCCAGCTCCGCGGGTGTCCCCGCAAGGCACGGCTGGGAGGATGCTGCGGGCACCCCTCCCGCACCGGGCTCAGCCCTCCTCGCAGGTAGCTGCCCTGGCCGGAGCAGGGAAGGCAGGATCTGCGTCCTCTCATCCTTATCCTTCCCCTTGTCCCCGCCGTGGGGACGCTCGGCCCTGCTGCCTCGGGAGCCCCATCTCCCCGCACGGCCTGGCTGGAGCCCCGGTTGCTGAGGGGGCTCCGGGAGAGCATTTATAGACCCGCTCTGCATCGCCCACGGCTGGACCTGACGTCAGGAAGAACTTGATCTCGCCCGCTTTGCTCCTGCTTCTGAAACTGATCCTTGAAATGAGAGAACAGACTCTACACAATTCCCATGGCCTTGACATAAGGTACAGCGATAAATATACACCACTAATGAGCAATTACCATATAATCACCTTCCAATTAGCTCGCATAATGATGAATTAAACATTCTAGCCTGCTGGATTAGGTTTCTTACTTTGTATATTATTTACGAAGGCTAGCTTCTGCTGAGCACCAAATATCAAATTAGATAGGGAATTTTCAGTTGGGGGTAATTACACATTCAGAGCATGCCCGGAGTTTTTGTCACCAGCCAATTAAAGTGTATTGGAAGGTAGTGTCCATCCTTTTCTGTCTTTCCTTTTGATGTCTTAAAACAAAGTCCACGCTTTTCCGCCAATGCTCCGCACGTTGCCTCCCCCGTGTTAATCCTGCTTCCTTCCCCAAGGCTGGACAGACAGAAGAACTGGACGGTTTTTTCACTGGGACAGTTAAATAATAAGGAGCAGGCAGAGGCAGGAGCTGGGGGAAGCAAAGGAGCTCTCAGGCACACAATCCTCTCACTCATGGTTGCTCCATCCCTGGGAGATGGGAAGAAACCCGGCCTGTTATCCTGGACAGGTAGAAAAGCCCTGGTCCTCCGCTCGGGGTGGTGAGGACTGGCCGGGCACAGGAGGGGACATTCCCCACACCCACGCCCCGGGTTGCTCTCGCACAGATCCCAGGACACCCTCCCTCGAGTGGTTGTTTCCTTCACGTTCTGGGGAGGGGACTCCAAAATAATCGAGTCCCGGCTGCGTTTGGTCCGGATCTGGGCTGAGGGAAGGAACGGGAAAGGCTTTGGGTGTCGATTCCTCCTAGACGGGAGTGAGAGGAGAAGCATCAGCTCCGTAGGAGGAGAGAAGGATGCAGAGGTCGGGCACTCGGTCAGCCCCAGCCCTCATCCAGAGGGTACAGAGGGACGGAGGCTCCGGGCGGGGAGGGGGCTCGCAGCCGCCGTGTGGAAAGTGGGAGCCCGTCTCGGAGCTGCTTGGTTTTTGTTGGTTTAAGCTGGACCTTTATTGTTTTCTTAATTAACCGTTTGAGTGTGAGTAAACCTCCGCGAGGCGTTTACAGCCTGGCTATAAAGTGGGAGCGGGGGATCTCCCTGCCTCCTGCATTGCCTGAAAACATTCCTTGGGGGCTTGAACGGGGCAGAGAGCCGCCCCACAGGGAACTATGTTCTTACCCAGACTCCTGCTTGGATTTACCTTTCTAAAAGTCCTCTACCTGTAAAGGAAAGGACAAACTGATAGTCCCCTCTTGCCCCGCTCCGCTCTCTCTCGCCTGACACACGGAGCTCTGGAAAGTTTCAGCGATTTCCAGGCAGGAAAGGAATAGCCCAGAAGAGCAGAGATGCTCCTCTTCACCCCGCCTTTTTTTTTTTTTTTTCCCCTATATAATCGTGTTTTTCATTTAAAAAGGAATCTTAAAAAAGGGGCGGAAAAAAAAGGAATTAAGAATTCGAAACAATTTCCCTGAGCGAAACTGTTGTCTGAATGAATGAGTGTTGGTGACCTGGACCCAAATAAACTTACATAAGATGTGGAAACTCATCTGCAAAGTCCCACATGTCTGGAAGCAGCAGCCGATCCAAGCCTGAGTCGTGAGAAGCTGCTGAGTTCCGGTGTTTTTGTGGAGTTACACTCATGGCTTTAATCGGTATTTGAACAACCTTTTTGTGGTTTTGCTGTGTTCACAGAAAGCGCGAAGTCCTGACTTTCTCCACAAGGCCGGAGAATACAAGCACGGCTGTTATTTTATCTTTAGATCAGCAAGTGGGTATCAGAGGCAGGGAAGAAGGTGCATGCTTGTGGGTTTCTAGACTGAGATATTCCCAGATAAACTCTTCTGTGATCTCTTTTATAATCCACGCGATCACGGCTATTTTATTTGGCAGACGTGTATCGAGAGGAGACGTTTGCTGTGACGGGATGTTTAGGCTCCAAATATGATTTTAAAACCTTTTTCAGAGAGTTATCTCCTGTGCCACCCTCCTCGTCCCGGTAAGCACGTTGCCTTTTTGAAGTGATCTGTAAGCCCACACCGTACCTGCTTCCCCGTGGGCTGCCAAATGTCTCTGCTCAGAATCAAGGAGGAGGGAGAAGAGGGGAAGATATGATTTGGGAGAGTAAAGGCTGTTCAAATAAACCATGAAAAGGTGTTTTCATAAGAATAACGTTATTTTATTTCATTTCCCGGGGAATGCAAAATAACAGGAAGCCAGATCGAAGTTGATGAACTGACTAAAATCTGTAGGGAAACAGAGAGGAAAAGAAAAGAGAAAAAGAAATAAAGATTAAAAAATACACTCAAGAGATAGGGGAAAAGAGAAAAAAGAGAGACAGAGAAAGAGGAAGGAAGGAAGGAAGGAAGGAAGGAAGGAAGGAAGGAAGGAAGGAATGTCATGTATAAGGAGCTAAGGTCCCAAGATCCCCGTGTGGGACTGAATGAAACCGTCGCAGGGACATCGTCAGGAGTCTGGGGAAGAGTCGTGAGTTCAGCTTCGGGCCGACTTGGAGATTCATGCCAATTTGTCTTTAGAACAGTCAAGGGCTGTCGGAAATCCGCTTTCTTCCCATCACTGTGGCGAAGCCCTGAGAGCTTGGGGTCCGTGGGTTCTGTCGTTTTTCCCTGGCAAACCCAGGCGACCCCCAAAGAGCCCCGCTTGGCAAAGCGGAGGGTCCTGGCGGGCGGGGAGCGGTGCCACCAGTGCAGCCCCGCGGACATCGCCGGGCACAGCGGGCAGGGCGGCCGCTCTGCCGGGGCCTTTTTCCTTTCGCCAGTGGGTGTTTCTCCTATCCAAGGGCCCGATCCTGCACTTGGAAAGGCAGGAAGGGAGAGCGCGGACTGCCCGGGGTGGGCAGCCGTGTCCTACGTGTCGGGGACCACCTTCCCGCTGCCACCCCGCTCATCGCCATGGAAACCGCTGCAGCTGCACGTCCAAGTTCCCGGAGGCTCAGCCCCGGGACCTGCCAGGGACCCCCCAGCCGCGCTGCCGCTGTCGGGAGTGGGGCGCAGCCCCCCGAATCGACCCTCCCCGGCCTCGTCCGTGGGTGGGCAGGACCTCGTGTTGGGGGTGACTCTGCCAGCAAGAGCCACTCGGGCTCCTTTTCCGAGGGTGAAAGATGGGCGAGGGGCGGCCTTGAGCTGGGCGGCAGCAAACGGGGGACTGACACGGGCCAACACCCTTCTCTCGTCCCCACCTTGTTGGGGCGACCGCGGGGAAAGGATGGAGATACGGGGCGGCAGAACTCGGGGCCGGCGGATGCGGGCGCAGAGCTTGTTCCTGCCCTCCTTTACCATCGCTTAAGCTTCGCCCCTCCCAGCCAATGACTCCCGTGTCGCCCCAGGGTCCCTGTCCCCGCACCCGACCCCGCGGATGCGCTCAATGCAGCGGGACCTGCAGCCCCGGCCAGGTGCCCCCTCCCGTGGAAAGGTGCTGCTCCTTCTTTTTCGGGTACAAGGGTAAAACTCGTCCAATCTGCCCGCTCCTCCCCGTAACTTAAAAAAAAGAGGAGTAAATGGCAACGTTTACACCAGTTTAATTAAGGAGGGCTCTTGTATCTTGGGGGGGATCGCATCATTTCACATGAAATATTCATAGAGGAGGTTTCCCGAGCTGCTCCGTTTAATCATTCCTGCTGCCAGCGAAGGGCTCTGTCTTTGTACACGTCTGTAATTTGATTTTAATGTCCCCACTTTTCCATCTGCACATGTCCGGAAGGTAAGTTGCCGTGAGGCAGCCAGGGCTGAGAAACACTGCCCAGCCCGGCCGGGATCCGCACCTGCTGAGCCCTCCGCAGGGCGGAGGGTGGCCGGGAGCGCCCGCGGGTGCGCATCTCCTGGGAGCGCATCTCCCTCGCTCACCACCCCAGCCGTGGCCGCCGCTTCTCCGTCTCCTCCGCTGGCCGGTTCCGCATTCAGACGGGTGAAATACTGCAATTATATATCCCTATTTAAAGGGGAAAAAAAAAAAAAAAGGCAGAAAGCAAAACACACGGAAAAGAATGTGGCGTCGACTAATTTAAACCAGTTCGAGTGGAAGGGCTGTCGATTCTGTGAGTAAATGATGCTGTGTTGATTCAGATGTTTCTCGCCGTAATTGCTGTCTGAGGGGAAAGAGCCGAGGCTCGGGGTCTCAGATCCGGAGCCGGTGCGAGCGGGAGCGGCCGGGCCGGGGCCCCACTGCTCCCGGCTGAGCAGGATGGATGGCAGGACCTCCGTGCCCCGCAGCAAGCTGCCTTTCCAGGCTCCCGCTCACCCTGCCTGGATGGGGAAGAAGCTAAAAGGAAGGGGAAAGGACATTTGCTCCTGAAATGATGAGCCCCACTTCCCCCTCGACGTCCTCAAGCAGACTTATCTATCAATCACACTGTTTATTGGGTGTCACCAACTGGGCTGTGGGGAGAGAAGCGCATGTTAAATGATGCCATTAGACTGTAGAGCAACAAGCAGAGACGAGGTAATTGGCAGCAATTCTCAGACCCAGTCCGGTGACCTGTTAATCTGTTGCCACCAGAACTCCATCTGGGGAGAAAAAAATAAACCAAGAAATCTTGTTTATTATGCAGAATGGAGAAAAAGTCTGACTTACCTCAGACCTGGTCAGCTTGTTAATATTCCACTTGTAAAGAATGAAGGGTTTCTGGGTGAACCCTGTCTGTGTTCAATCAGACTGTTACTCCATTTGCTGAGTGTAATATGTGCTCCGTGGTTTAATCTGTTCTCCTTTTTTTAAAAATTTATTTTTTTTCTCCCCTTCCTTCATTTGGATCCCATAAGGTTTGGCATCAGACTGTAGGAATTATGAACCAGAGGGTGTCTGCAGAGCAGGAGCACCATTCAACACCTCTGCCTTTGCATTTCCCATCCAGAAGGCAGCTGTGTGATCAGGAAGTTTGGGATGTACATGCAGACCTTCACCCCTCCAGAAACTTTGCTCAATAAACCTCCCTCTGTCATTCATAAAAAAGCACAGAAAGAGATGCTGTCCTGCTTGTGCAGGTGGGAATGTTTGTGTGGAAGGATTTATACAACCCCTGGATCCTGAACTAAATACCCACAGTGGCTGGAGATGTGAAATAGAAACTTAAACAGGCTGAAAACAACTGTTTTAAAGCAATTCCTTTACAACATTACTTTATCTCTGAAATAAAAGATGTAGGCCCTTGGGTAGCTTAAAGGAAAACAGATTTTTAACAGGTGACTTGGAATCAGCAGTGTTTTCAAGAGCTCAGGGTAGAAGCAGTGACACTGCCCCTAATTAAAACTGTTTTACAGAAATTTGAAGTCATAAGGGATGCACAAATCTACCATCACAATGTATATTTTCAGCATTAAACAGGGGACATAAAGTGTGTTTGAGCTTGCTATGTTTTATTGCAGCCTTCCATCCTTCCCTGATATTTTTATTTGTTTATTTTTGAAATGGAAAGTATTATCAGGAGACCTCCCTAAAAATGATCTTTTGATCTTACTGCAAATATAGGGCTGAGACCAGCAGCCCTTACTCAACACTAAACCATTTCTGAAATGGCTGCTGGGTTGCACAGGAGGAGATCCAAGGTATTTTCCGTTATTCATAAATATTTCAAGCAGGTAAGTGTAAGACTTTTTTGTTTTTGATGAGCTATTCTCTCTCACACGCATGCAAACAGACAAGAGCTACTTAGAACACACTTGGATTCAAGTCCAAATCAATGAATAAATTACACAGATGGGTTTCATTGCTTCTATATTTGCTACATGTAACAAATCAGCAAAAATGTTCAGCTCATTAGCGGGGACAATACTGTGTTGGAGGGGTCAGACACAATAATGAAAGAAGTGTTCATTTTTTCCTGTAATGTGACTGATGTCTGGCTGAACAAGTGTGATTTATACCAGACTTCTCCCTTAATATAACGTATTTCTGCAGTTCTTCTGAGAAAGCCCAAAACATTCATACATGACAGGATCAAAAATAACTCGCTCAGAAAGGCTAAAATGCACGTTTTGGAAAGTTCCAGCTATGTACAACTCATGACACTATTTTAGTGCAGAAGAACTGTCTTTTTTTTTAAAAAGTGATAACTGCAATCCAGTAGCAGCTAAATCATCCCAGTGGGTAAATGTAGCATATTTGGGCTATATATTAAAAATCAGTAACTCTATGTGCTCTAAAATAAAGGTTTTACATTTTGTCTAATAAATTAAGGGCAGTAAATTGTGAAAGAGCTCTGCACCTATTAGTAGCCCCTGTTCCACACTGTCACTTGCTCTCCGTTTTCTAGAGGGACACAAAATATCTGTCTTTTCCTGCCTATCCACTGTCACCCAGACTTATTAATTCAAGATAAGATTGCTATTCTGAATGGACCCATCAGGTCAAGTACTGGAAACTTTTCCACTTCTAGCCCAGAAATGAGGTATCATTGAAAGAGAGTGAGTGAGCATTGCTTGGAAAAGAACACAGGAATTTGTGCAAAACTTCCAGCTGCCATTCTGTGATCTGTGGAAGAAGTCACCTCCTTTGATTTTCCAGTGAGCAGGGCTTGCAGATTGTGATAAATGAGGCTGCTTTGTGTCATGACTGGTATCAGAGACTTTATTTTCAGTGCTGGGATGCCATGCAGGTGACCTTACAGTGAGAGCCCTTTCAGCTGAGGGCACAGCAGACATGCCACAGGTGAGTTTAAGGCGTTCAGGTGACAAGTGTGGGCCTTGCACTACATATTCCCATGGCTATTTGTGCCCAGGTCTCTCTATCTTTGCCCTGGTGACTGATATAAAACCTGTGATGCAACCAAGGCCCAGAAAATCTGCTGTATACCACAGGGACCGTTCCCAGTTATGCATCTCTTGGAGCACTTCCATTGAAGGAGAATCTCTTTTGGAGACACTGATCCACTGCTGATTAGTGCAGCAAGCGATTTACTACGTGAGTGTTGGTGTGGCTCCTCCGTTCCTCTGTACGTGGCTGTTCCTAAAGCCTGCCCCTGTCTCAGGGACACATGCTCAGCCATGTGCACTGCTTTTGCAGAACACACAGCCAGATATCAAACTAATCTCCTCAGTGCATGCAAAGTTTCTTTCAGAACCTGAGTTTTTGCATCTTTTCCTTGCTTGAATTCTATTTAGCATCTAAGTGAGACATAGATAACAAGCTGTGAGGCTGGAGCTAAAATGCCCTTTCTTCCAATGAGTAACAACTGCGTTGTGAAGGGAAACAACTGCATGCAAGGGTTTTCCATGGGAATCTGAGTCACAGCCCACTCAAGAAAACATGAAAATGCTTTACCAGGTTTATGCCATGTGTGCAGTCTGTTTTGATGTGTCTTGTGATTCAGATCTGAGTGGCAGCTGAGGTCACCATGGCACTGGAGCCCTGCTGTGGGTGATGCTCTCAGGGCCTGCTGCTGAGCTGGCCAAACCCCCTGCAGGCAGCCTCAGCCTGGCTGGGAAATTTGGTTTACTTCAGATGAAAACTTGGCTGGCCCCTGGGTATACAACCTGGGAGTCTGAGCTTCAGAGTTAGAATGCATCTTATCAAAAAGAGCCCCTTTAGCCTGTGAGAAGACAGGACCAAGCAGACCATGCTGCTACTGCCTGTCCTCCTGTACCTCTATCAGAGAGTGCTGCCCCCTCGCTCCACTGAGAGAAGCTGGGGAGGTCAATATCTGCTCACAGGTATTTTCAAGCTGTTTTGGCAAAGCAGAAAGACAAATCCTTTTGCTCTGTATTTGCACAGCACCTCACACAGCAGAGTCCTGGTGCCTTAGTGGAGTTGCCAGGGACTTCTACAGCACAAATAACAAGTACATAATGCATCTGCTACAGAGCTCACAAACCTTTCATGTTATTTATGTACTAATCTGAACAGCGTGGGCCAGATTTTGATCTTGGTTATTCTGGAGTAAATGAGATACGGGTTTGGCCTCACATCCATAAGATCTATAGTCAATCAGTGTTTCTAATGTGCTCATCATGGAAATATCTTGGCATTGTGTGGCTGGCCCACTTCAGTGTGACTAGAATAGCAAAGCATTATATTAAGCAAACAGAACAGTTTGATTTATAGATTTGTGGTAAGAATAGTTCAGTTTTCCAGGGTGTTCAATTTAATTAACATTCTCCAGGGAAAAAACTGCTATTGTTTCCCTAACCACATGCCTTCCAATACAAAATAAACTCTTGCTGGTGTGTATGTGCTGCTTAATTATCCTAAATGGTTCCTTTTGAAAGTTGTCTATTGACCTGCTTCTACACTTCACAAGTGGAGCATATCCTATTCACTCAAGAGTGTGTCTCTACCTGCACTTAGCAAGAAAGAGATACTAGATGAATTTTTACACTGCTAAAATGAGAAAACAACCTGCTGCATGCAGCGTTCCCAAGTGGTGTGTGTGAATCAGGATGCAAGGGTAATTTATGAAGCCAAATAAACTGCAATAACACCTGTAGGTCCTAATTCCAGCCACTGTTTGATGGCTGGGGATAAATCTACAGCAAGGAGCTCTGCTTGGATGCTACTGGAACACAGAGCAAGGGAGCAGGGGACAGTTTATCTGTTTGACCCACTAGGGATCAAATCCTGCTGTTGATATTCACCTTGCGCTACTCCATGGTTTTGATGGGCTGATTTTAGAGGGGTGAGCTATAGGAAAAGCAGATCCTGGGCTCAGGTCATCCCTGCCTGCCAGGGCTGTGTAAATCACACTGCCTTTTGCACCAACACCATGTCTGACCTGCTGTCTTCATCTTTCAGGCTCTCTTGTTGTTTTTCAAGAGTGCCCAGATTCAGAAGAAGATGGTGGAGCAATCCTGACTCCATTTTTTTTCCAACATTTAAGTGGAAACAGAACTGGGCCCAGTGAGAGCTGTGGTGTGGGATGACAGGAGGGCGAGATTTCGTGTAGTTGAGTCAGTAGTGAGAGCTGGCTGTAGCCGGCTCTGACTGAACACAATAAACAATTCCACTTGCAACATGCTGTACTATTTAAGGGCTCAGAGATGCCAGTGGGAGTTTTGCCTGAATAGCAGGCGAATAGCAGGTCCTTACTCTCTATCATGTCTCATGAAATATCACAGCCCCATGTGTGCTGCAGAGGCAGATAACGGAGTGGTGGAGATAAGAGGGAGCTGGGGAGGGGCAGGAGGAGCAGAGAAACTGTGCCTCTGCCTCCCCACTTCTGGAGAGAGCCTCCCTCCGGATGGTGAGCTCCCATCCATGCTGGAGCTGTCTGGAAGATGCTCTAAGGATGGCCAGGGAAGCTACACAGGAACCATGGGTTAACCCTGTAAATGACATGATTGCAATGATTCCCTCTACATTTAGCATCTATACATCTCTGCCACTGTGTCTCCATTAGTTCTGCTTTCCAGTGACTCCTCCTGCCTATAAAAGGAGCCTAAATTTTAGGGAAAGGTTAGAAATAATTTTTTCTGCTGTGCTATGTGCAAGCAATTTATTGAATAGTCTCAGAAATCCAACTATGTTGCTTTCCTCCTGCAGTACAGCTGATTCAAACCTAAAGCAGCATGTTAAAATATATTCATAAGATACTAAAAAAATTAAACTTGTCAAAACAAGCAGCAGATTTCTCCCTAATATTATGGTATACAATTTTTATAAATGTGGAGGCAGCTTTTCTTAGAAGCATATTTTAAACTCATCTAAATTATATTAAGAGTCAAGGCCCAATTTGGTAACAAGCTGTGAGACATCAAGGGTTCTTTTAACGAAGAATTCACGCTGGAAAAATGTATGTCACAAGACATATGACTGGATGCCTCCATGCTTACTAACCCTTTGCTCCCCATGTACTGATGTACACTGAAGTGTAAACCCAGAGAAAGGGGTTCAGATGAAGTCCTTGACTCCAAATAGCCATTTGGGTCTCTCCATGGGCACCCAGCACTGCAAAACAAAGCGGCATCAGCAAAGATGCCTGAGGTTTGATTTGAATTTTGCTGTAGTTGAGTGATACTATTTATACCCTGGGCTAATCAGAACCAGGGCCGTTTCATCATTCTAAATGTCAGGAAAAATATATCATGTGCATCAAGGGAGAAATCTTGGCCCCACTGAAGTCAATGGCAAAACTCCCATTGATTTCATTTGGGCCAGGATTTCACCCTGAATAAAAACTCATGTTTTACACACGGTTTAAATGGCAATGGGTTTATCTGTGAGTGGTTTTAAAAATTGTTTTGGAGAAAAATACATTACTCAAATGCAATTAGGCATTTATTTAGCCTTTACAGAGCACTCACTGTTTTCATGAGCAATGTAAAGGAATTTAAGAAGAGAAACTCAAGGCTGAAGTCGTATGATATGCAATTGGGCAATTGTTAGAACACATAATTGAGTGTGATTCAATGTCTCCAAACACAGTTTCACTAATAAGCTCCTGGGTTTGCGTCTGGATGATCCAAATGTGAATATTTTTTCCTGCTGGGTGACGTAATAGCTCACCAGGACACCACTGCAACGGATGTAACATATTTGATTTGATGAGCTTGTTGGACACGAGAAAGAGCTTGCAGTTGTCTCTCTGACTTGCTGTCACACTAATGGAACACAGCCCTGTGGTCTCTGAAGTCCTGCTGGGCTTGAGCAGCTGTCTTTGGTACTGTCCCCAGCACAGGAGGTGGACAGAGTGTCACTGTGGGCTTTGAACATCATTAGAAAGGTTTGGGGAAGTTCTCAGCTCCAGCCTTATTATAAAACAAAAGATTCTTGTCTTTTCTTGCTGGCATGCTAAATGAGCAAAGTGTTAGGATTTGAAGGGTTCTATCTTTGCTGAGACAATTCACAAGAAGGAAAATAGCCTTGTTTTCACTGTCTAATTAGTTCATGGTGTATATTTCTTCAGCTATGTACTTAATGCCTTGAAAAGTATCATGGGATCAAGAAAAGAGCTTTGCATTTCAGTCAGAAAAGGAGCCAGTGGAAAAAAAACCCCATACATGAACAACATTCAGTGATTGGAAAACACCACATCCCCGCTTAAAGCGGCTTTCAAAAGATATGTTGTACTCAATGAATCTCACTTCTTCTAACCAAAGCCATAAATCTGATGTACAAAATGTTCCCTTATTTTGACTGGATCTATTCAAACTGATTAATTTTTCACGATTTTCTCTGAAAACCACACTGTGGCATCACTTCAGCGCTAACTGCCCATCTCTCACAGACACCATTGGTTCCTGAAATACTTGGGTTTCCTGTGAGTTTAGAATGGGTCCCTTCCAAGCATTCACTTTGTCTGATCTTGTTTAAATTATATGAATGAACAAAATCATAGCCTTTGATGCTACATTGTGAAAACATTTAATCTATTTTGTTTCCAGCTTTCCTTTGACTGGTGCAAGAAACAAAGGCTGGGAAAATAGGCAAATCATGACTTATGGGTGAATGGCTAGTCACATTTGGAGCTAATTTCTTTTCCAAACATTTATACTTCCTAAGAAACAGTTTCTCCAAAAGAATAACTCCTGGAAGTGGCTACAGTAGTGGTCAGAGAAGAGGAAAACATGACATTTGATGTAGTCACCTCGATTAGGGTCCTGTCCAATTAGGTTTAACAAGACAGGATTAGAGAATCATCCTAAAATACACTGAGGAGAGGAAAATATTAAAGAACAAAGAAGCCTCTGGCCTCAAAGGACAAGAGAAAAGAATTTCAAACCATCTTGATGAATCAGGATAACCACAGCTTGATGGAGAGACAAAAATGGGATGACTCTGGCTCTGAGGATTGATGCTGAGATTAAAAAAGCAAACAGAAAAATAAATCCTTTCACTTCTAGACCACTAACTTGACTTCATAAACCAGTTAGTCATCATCATCTGATAGTTGCTGAACATGTCCTCTCTGGAACAAACTGGTGGTCTCAACAGGAGCTCTAGGAAGCATATGACAATACTCAAACCAAGCAACAATTTCCTGCTTGGCATTATTGCTGGCCATATCCATAGGAAGGCCAAAGGAACAAGGAATTAATAGTGGGGAAAATCCCAACAACAGTTTATTACTATTATTATTATTATTACTACTAGTACCATTATTACCATTATTAATTCACAAGAGGAAATTATACAGTTGTCTGAGTATGGCAGTAATTATGCAGTTGAATGGGATTACTGCAAAGCAGGGCTGAGATGAGGGATGCAAGCTAAGGTTGGATTAGGAAAGCATCTGTGGCTGCACTGACTTGGCAAGGGACAGAACCAGGGCTGTCAGTGCCTGAGACCTAAAAGCACCAGCTATTATTGCATGAACTGGGTGCTGCTTTTGCAGGCAGGGGCTGCAGCACCTCCCACCCTGCCTGGAGATGCACTGTGGTGGGGAGGACCAGTGACACGCACAGGGACACCAGTGACACGGGTTGTGTCCTTTCTTCTGGCTTGCCCCTAGCAGTTCAAACCCCTTTTGCATGAAGACTCCTCCAGAGGATCCCTCACCACCCAGGAATCTGCTGTCTTTCTCAGGGCAAAGCAGGAGTTGCATTGAGGCTGAGCAAACACCCAGTAGTGTGCAGCGCCACAGCTCCTCTGCCCTGGACCTGGCTGAAAACACAGCTGCTTTCCCCAGGCCTGCCTTTGTTTCCCCATCTTCTCTGGATGAGCAGAATGAAACAGTCACAAACTCCATCATTGCACTTGTGATCACTTCACCAGTCTCTGAAAAGAGGATCATCACCCAGTCTGTTCTAAGGGTTAGAACATAACACCTCATCGTTGCTATGTTGGCCCTAAGCTGGTAATTTAAATGAGTTCTGTATTCTGGGCTGATTTATGGTGGCTAAATTAATGTAATAAAACTTCCCAGACCCTTTTCATGTGCATTATTGATAAAAACACTCAGTAAAAGAAATGTGTAAATCTATCTTTGTGAGCTCTAATACTTGATGGTGGCATCTGTTTTTCATTTAACAAGGTGACTGAAAATGAATGTAACTACAAAAAACTCAAACAGCCAAATGTGTACATATTATTGTGCAAAAACTGCAATTTCACCACTCACTGATAATCAGCCCTGATTTATTTGAACAGACTTTGAGGTTCTGACTTCCTTTCTCAACCAGGGCTTCAGTTCAGCAGGAGTTTTCCTTAGGCAGGGTCTTCCAGGTCTGACCCAAACATATCCATTTGCCACAACATCCACTGGAAAGGGTTTTGTACATGGTAACAGCAGAGTGAATCAGAAGAATTGCAATTTCCATTCAGTCACAATCTTCTGTGCTTTGGCATACCCATAGGGCATTTACTGAGTATGAACATCTTTTGCACTATCTTATGACAAAATGGACTGTTTATGGAATGACACCATTTCTGGATATGGAAAAGTTGCCTTTTATCATATATCATGTGTAAAGATCACCTAAGAGATTAAAAAATGGAGATATGTGGAGAGAAGGGAGTGTGCAGTGGATTACTCAGCATCACGGAAATACAGTGTGCTGGAAAAGAGGAGAGTGTCTGGAGACTGTCTGGGGTGTTAGCATTGATAAGAACAACTGGGATGTGATGCTGAAGCTGGACTGGTGTTTGTGGTCAGGAAGGGCTTTCAGGGGGTGCTGCACTTCCCAGGTACCAGACAGAGCTTTGTAGGTGAGTTTGTCACTGGCACACAAATAGGGCAGAACAAGAATAAATTAAATAATCTCTCTCTGTGCATGGTGATTCTCCCGTAACAAAGGGAGACAAAGAGCAAGTCCAGCTGGTTATCTCCCCAGATACAGAGTCTCCCAGAAAAAGAACTGGTACACCTCTGCTGTACCAGGTAGGGATCAGATTTTAAACATGGGCAGGTAAGGGCAAGGCAAATATGACTGTAAATGATGTGAGATATCAGCAGCTTTCCAGCATAAACCCACCTAAATGCCCAACAACATGGGCTGAACATTTTCTTAGGACAATGTCTGCTTGTAATTTGCACAAAGCTGTGCTGAGGGTTCATAGTCATTAATAATGTGACAACCATGGCACAGGTGCAACCAGGACAGACTTTCTGCCAAATTTATCAGCCAGGCAACAGCAGTAACATCGTCTCTGTGTGCACAGTGACAAGTGTTCACCATCTCAAAACAGGGCTAGAAACCCAGGCCAGCTACTGAGACATCCATTTAGGATGTGCCCCTCAGTGATTCTCCAGCTCTTCCAGCAGATTTTCCTAATGATGCTTTTTTCTAGATCTGCCTAACTTGTAAATTCACAGTTGTATGGCTGAGGAATGTAATAAGGTTGGAGCTTTGGGAATTTTGGGCCTGCAGGCTTCAATGAGCCTTGGGGGAGTTATCCAGGCTCGGAAGACATCCATCAGGTCGTTACTCCAAAGAAATCCTCCACCATCTGCCTCATTCCACATGCCCTGAAGCCAGTGCGAGTCCTACCAGATAATTCAATAGAAATCAGTCCGGGACTCACCTAAAAACACACCTGTTCCTTACAGCATAAAGTGATAAGCTGCAAAAGGTTTGGTTTTTAATTGGACACTTAATACCAGCTTTGGCAGGTGATTAAACTGTGATTTACTTCCAAGGGAGATAAGAAGTAAATTTCTAAGGAATTCTGGAGCGATGGTTTAACAGCACAGTAATTATACAGTTTTTTTGGAAGAACTGGGCAAGTTAAGGGAGAATCAGACATAAATAAGTGAGTTATTTTTCTTCCTACACTCAGAAGACACAGGAGATTAGAAAATGACCAAAAAAAAAAAATAGAGCAGTGTTTAAGTAGTTTGAAAATAAGGGATTGTGAGTGGACACAAAAGCTGCCCAAGAAATGTTTAATAAGGAGCCAACAAGGAATGTATTTCCACTCCAGCTGAAACAGAAGTGGCCAGTGCTATCAGAACATCAATGTATACAAATCAAACAATACAGCTTAACTAGCTCCCATGGGTAAAATAAAGAGGCATGAAGTAGGGATTTGTCAGTCATTGAGACCTTTATTAATAACAACTGCAGTTTAAAGAGCGTGAGTTCTGGTACTTGCGAACAGAAAGCAGCAGCACTCAAACAAGAAAGCAAACATTTCATTGCATGTAAGGGAAGATCATAATTCAGAGAGAAAAAAGTTTTTTTTGGAAGACAAATTAAGCTACATGACTGCAACAAGGTCTGGGATATTAATAAAGCTTTTTTTGCATTTTGCATTACAAAAATACAATATTCTTAAGTATTGTATTAGAATTGTCTGACTGGAATTGGGGCAAATATGCAATGGAAAAAGAGAAGCACAGTTCAGAATGGTCAAAGAATGAGGTTCATCTCCCACATCATCTGGCTTCACAGCAAATTTTTAATTTTTCCAAGGACATATTAAAGTAGTTTTTCACCTTTAGGATGCTGTTTGAGAGGGGAAGATTATTTCAGGCCTCTTGTGGTGACGCCAGCCAAAGTCCTCTTATGCAGAAGGCATTTTAAGCACTTGGGTTTGGATAACTTTGTGAATGGGAGCAGAATTGTTTATCCTCAGCATGCAGACATGGACTGTACTGCTGAGGGTATACCCAAAAGTGGCTGAATGTGGCTACTATGTTTGGCTGGACTGTTTCCACGGAACCTTCCCTTTCCTCTGGTTTGCTTGTGTTTCCACAAATCTAACATGAAAGATGTACTTTGGGGGACAGTCCTGCCACTTCAGCACCACGTAACCCTGGGAATGGAAGGCAGGGGTCCTGTAGAGCCCATCCCCTCGACCCACGAGAGCTCACAGGCAGTAAAAAAGTCCCATCGGTCTGTGACACCCCTGTACCCCTCCAAGCAATTCCTTTGACCCCCTGTGGTCTGGCTGCTTTAATGGTAATTGGATTGTGACTACTGTGGTTTTTTGCAATTGTTCTCCATTGCAAACACAGGTGTTTGCTGGGGCCATAAAGCACACACAGCCTCAGACACAACTCAAAGGGGGGCTTGTACCTGTCTCTTGGTAATTCTGAGTTAACGATTTTTCACCTGAAAAATAAATATTTCCCCTTTGTCCTCTCCTCAGGAATACTGAAGAGAAAAGGACTGCATCCTGTATGTTTTGTGTAACTAGGTCAAAAGCTGTAGTAATTATATAATAATGGCTTGGAAAGGCAGTATTTCAGGACAAGGTGTTTCAAGCCAACAACTTCAGTCATAAGAATGACAATGGTATTTATTGCAGGAAATCCCTTGCAAGAAAAATATCTGCCTATTACAGACAGCAATAAAGTAAAAATTTTGCCTTGAGCATATTTCTTCCTAAGGCAGAACAGTAAATATCTGAGCTGTAGAAACATTAAAATAGCTGTAACTGGTAAGAATTTACAGTTCTACAAAAACGTTGTCAACAATGTGTGTAGGTGCTTTAGAGATAAGTAGGCATGTACCAAAGATTTATGGATTATGGTATTCTGTGACATCATAAAATGTGGGGAATCTGAGTGCACGACTATTTGGCTGGTCAGCAAAAGACTCAGACCATTAGGCTGAGCCATACATCATTCCTAAGGTTATTTCCTTGATAGGTCTTGGAAAAGGTGTTGTATATCACAAATAGTCTGTGACCTCAGTAGTCAGGCTGGGAGCGCCTTTTACTCCACCAGCAGTTGAAGTTAATACCATTTACTTTTTTACAAAGAAAGTAATTACCTTGAGGTTTTAAATGCTTTTTCCAGATTGAAGCTGTGGCCTCAACTTTAGGATGATGTTGATGTTTGTAATCAGCCTTATTTCTGGGTTTGATGATTCATCATGCACTCATTAGGTGTGATTTTCCTGTGCAATGGCACAACACATTAAAAGCAAATGAAGTTATATATCCTCATTTAAAGTAATTTGAAGGGAAAATCAGTCCCACTCACTGCTGCTTTTGTGCAGTGTGCTTCCACATTCACTGGCACTTCATGCGATGAAGTCAAGGATTTTATCTCTAAATTTCATCGCTATATAACAGACAGTGATATTAAATGGGATACACGAGGGACACTGGTATTGTGGAGCTCATTTCAGCTACTTTTATATATTGCATTGATTGAAAACAAATTAGAATCTTCAGTCTAAGATGAGAAAGGCCAGGGAGAGCAGAGGAAATCTTATAGACTAAGTACAGTAAGGTGTTTGGGATCTGTATCCCTGGGAGATACAGATTCATAAATTCATTCATAAATTGTTTTGTGTTCCCCATTCTTCCTCTCCTTTCTCTTTCCCATTCCCAAAGGACCTGGCCTGGGTGTACCTGTCATCTTGCAAAGGTCGAGTGGAAATTGGGACATGGATCTCCTGGTGAAAATATAGCCGGGACAGATTGCCTGGGAGCCTTGCCCTGTGCAGGATGACAGGACAGGGAAGATCACAGAATCAGAGAATGGCATGGGTCAGAAGGGATCTTTAAAAGGTCATTTAGTCCAACCACCCTGCAAAGAGCTGGGACATCTTCAACTAGACCAGGCTGCTCAGAGCTCCATCCAACCTGACTTTAAATGTTCCCAGGGATGAGACATCTGCCACCTTTCTGGACAAGACGTTCCAGTGTTCTGCTACCCTCATTGTACACCACTCCTTTCTCATATCTAATTTAAATTGACCCTTTCTTATTTAAAAACCATTATCTCTTGTCCTTTTGCAATAACCCCTGCTACAAATCTCGTCCCCTGTAGGTACTGGAAGGTGCTCTAAAGTCTCCCTGTGCCTTCCCTTCCCCAGATGAACAACCCCAGCTCTCTCAGTCTTTAGTCATAGGAGGGGTGTTCAATCCCTCTGATCATCTTCGTGTCCTCCTCTTGACTCGCCCCAACAGGTCCATGTCTTTCCTGTGCTGAAAGAACTGGACAGAGTACTCCAGGTGTAGTCTTGCTGAAGTGAGTTAGAGGGAAAGAATCCCCTCCCTTGATCACAACCCAGAAATTTAGATATAAGATCAAAAAGGAATGGAAGAAGAAGTTACTGGAGAGACCAATCTGTGTCAAGATTTCAGTGTGCTTTCTCTCTTCTTTTCATGGGAATGGACATCAGGGGCAAAAGGAACGTCTTTATTGCTGGAAAACATACGAAAAATGAAGCAGCAGAGAAGCCATTCAGCACAGAGGGATTGCAGCAGCCAAGGAGAATGGAGAGCTTTGCATATCCAGAGTGAAGCTGCTGGGAAGGAGCTTCGAGGGGATTATGCAAATCCCTGATTGGGTGAGCAGGGGCTGATTGCCAGAGCAGGGGATGCACACACTGTCTGTACCTGGGTAGTGATTATGCAAATCACACCCTCCCAGCCAGGGTCCAGGGCAATTGGCTAAATGAGAAAAACTCTGGTTACGCATCAGTAAATGCTCAGCACTCAGACCAGCCCACAGACTGTGCAGAATAAACACAAACACACAGCTCTGCCTCCCCCTCTCTCTGGGATCCACCTCACACAGGACTGCTGGGCTGGCAACAGATCCCTATCGAGTAAAAGTGGGTGTCCATTTTCATTTTCTGCGAGTCAGTCATCAAAGGGATAGAAAATGGCAGCTCAGATGAAAAGTTCTCCCTGTTGCCTGCAGTTTCCTGATCCCAGGACAATTCTGTTGTTTGTCAAAGGAGGGATGCACCTGAACAGTGGATGGGCTCAGGCCTTAGTTTTGCACTATGCATGGGAAAGATCTGGAGGGATGTGAGATGCAATTAAAAGATCAGATATTTAATACCTATTCCATGTCTTTTTTGGGGTTCAACGGCATCTAAATTTGTAAGAAGGTAAAGACATTGCCCTGCCATACTTGCAATAACATTTTAATGTTCAGAAGTTTCTTTTTGTTCTTTTTTATTCCAGTGCGTACAATTATGTGCCTATGTGTGTGCAATCCAGCATCAGTTGTCAAATCCAGCATAATATCTCAATATAATTTAATTTTGTTCTGAACAGCCTTTAATGTTTTCAGGAGCTTCTCAGGAAAGGAATCTCATTCCCATGAACACCTAAGCCAGAAACACCTCTATAATTCTCACTGCAGAATGTTGGAAAGACATGACTCAGAAATCCAGGAAAATACACTAATTATATTGTACAACTAATTGCACTCTGCAGTTTTCATAGCTTACTGGCAGATGGATGATTCAGATTTTGAGGTGATTGGGTGAGTTTAAAACCAGAATATAAGTGAAGAATAGCTGGACATGTCAGAAGGAGGGAAAGATATTGTCCATCTCATCCTGTGGCACAGTATAAGAGCTCACTGAACTGGTTGGCAATAAAATTCAGTTTATTAGCATGTCAGGATTATAAGAAAATTTCTTGGTAAAGCCCATGCTAGTGAGGAAGAGAGTAAAAAAAGGTCCACGAAGTTTTCCATGCTGAATTTTCTCCCTAATTATTCCCCTGGGTGGGCAGAATCTGCTTCTGTTAACAACAGGTTATTGGTGATATCGGCAAATGTTAGTCCCAGGGGATCAATTAATTTTAACAGAGGCTCCACTGAAAATCAGGGAATGAGGCCAAATACTATTCCAGTGAAAATCAGGTGAGTGTTTATATCTGGGGAAAAAGAAATAGGAAATAAATAAACATATGAGGCAGGCAGGGAAACCTAAGTATGGTCTGCAGGCAGGACAGGCAGGACAAGCCCGGCTGGGGAAAGTCTGAGGTTCATCAGTACCTTCAGTCATAAACCAGCTAATATAATTTACCATATTTACTCTCAAAGTTAACTGCCCACTGCCAAAAGATGGATTTTGGAAACCCAAGCCATGAGCAGCTATTCCCAGTCTCCACAGGGTGTGGTTGGATGTACAATACGGGGAGTTGAGGAGAGTGGAAGCTGACAGGAGATGTTTTCTGATTAACGTTCTGCTCTCTTTTTAATAAGCTAAGAAGCAATTGAAGAGAGGTAAATTGCAATAATTGATAACTCCTAGACTATTTCTAGCCCTTTTATGGAGGTACAGGACAAATATTGCTTAAATAACTTGCATCTGTCACAACACCAGCTTGGTCTGTACCTGCTGGGCTGCAAAGCTCTGTAAGCAGCAGCTTTCAATGAAACATTGATTCTTGTCAGTTTGCAAAGAAAATAAAGAATGTCAGCCCTTCATGGAAAGAGGAAAAGGCCACAGGAGTACTGAGCTGTGCTACAGAGTCCTCCCCTCTGGCTGAACTGCAGCTCCCATCCCACTCGTGTCAGCAATGAATGAAATTTGTGACGAGTGAGTGCTGCTTCTTCACCTGCGAAATCATTTATACGCTGGAGCACCACAGACAAGCGCTGCTGGGGATCTCTGCTCAGCCCCTCGTGGGCAGGTGTCCCAGCCACATAAACCACGGTGACAATTGACATTAATTGGTGCCCTCGTTGTAGTCTCTGAGGAGAGGCTAAAGATTTAATGGGCATTGAGAGTGAATTATTCCCAAATGCCCCAAGGTGGTCCCTGCAGGGCTGTGCTGACACACACGGGCAGGCCAGTGCCAGAAGCCTGAGCTGCCACCACTTGTGATGGATTTGCTTTACCAATATTTTTAAAGGACAAAGACAAAAGGGAGAAATGAGAAACCCAGAATAACAGGGAAAATAAAAGAACAGCATGTTATTTCTCAAAGACATCTTGGAACTGAAGTAAATACTTTTCTTGGATGAATGTGAGGTCAAATGGGTGAATCTTTATGTAAATTGGTGGCTCTTCATGGAGGCAACCACTTCATATGAACAAATACTTAATACAGAATGCTGCCTTTTTTTGAGAATAATTTCATCATCTAATTATAGATGAAATACGGATTTTGTTATCACCTTAAGTAGGCCAGTATTAAATATCTATATAATTTTCAGATGAAACCTGTTTAAAAACAAAGTAAAAAACATTCCATAAAGGAACAGCCTATTTCTGAAATTCCCTGGCTTCTTTTGCTTTGCATTTATCATGCTTTATCCTAAGTGTGAATAACAGACATTTTTTGTGGGCTGCAGGATTTTAGAAATAATAAAAGAATGCTTTGGAAATGTGTCATCTCTTCACAGTTATAACTCAGCAACTCAGGAGGCAAGATTTCCCAGTGCTAACTTCTCTCATGTTGGCTACTACCTCTATGTCTGAAACAATTTATTTCCAGATTCACTATGAAAACAAGACATCACATAATTGTCTGGCCATAAAATATGTAAAGTATTGCACTACTGGGGCTCATTAGCAAAAGCATAGATGCTTTTTAGTAATCCATAAGGTGATACTTTCTAATGAATGCTGCAAATTATTCTACTGACTACCTAAAGATTAATAATAGATATGTCTGCTGCAACAAACAAGTCTCAAATCTCTGGAGAGAACTAGAGAAAGTGGATAATAATTAGAATAAGAACACGACAGCTATTCTTATATTCATAGTTTTGATCCTATCAGCTAAGTGGTGGCTGTGGTTTGTGTTGTGCAGTTGTAAACAGACTCCTCTTGGAGTAGGATCCTGGACTAAGAACACTGCACAGAGCTTTGCTTGTGGATAGGAAGAGAAAGGGATTTTAACTCTGACTCAGGGTTTAATGCTACCTAATTTCAGGAGAGTTAAACATCTTTATAAGACCTGAAACCTTACAGTTTAATTATCTCTGAGGATGACTGTCCATCCTTTTGAAAAGAGCCTGGAAACAAACACTGTATTTAGATAACTTTATTCTGGACAGTTGACAAGGAATCTCACAGGTTTGGTTTGGTGAAGTCTCTACCTTATTGCAGCATGTGGAACTCTGCAAAGGAGGTATAGAGGATGAAAAGAGTTTTGAGATGTAATATCCAATCCATCTAGTCTTGAGAATTATTAAAAATTGCACGAATATCTCTGCGGTGAACAGCACTGGACACCTCCAAATCCCCTAAACCACACCCCTAAAATTTGTTTCTCTGAGAGTCACATCATACTGTTGGTTAACTTGTGCTGTTGCCCAGGCTTTGGAGGATGGTGGGCAGTGCCTCATTCCCACTCACACTGCGAACAGAGGTCACTATGCCAGAGACAGGCCAGTGTTCATTTTGACTGGGTCTGTGTATCAGCAGGAGAATAAATGGGTCTAGAAGAGCTTATGTGAGACACTGGGGTCCCTACAATTGCACTCAGCTGTGTGTTCCTGTTTCCATATCAGATGAAATGTCCCAGTGATCCTGAAAATTAAAGCTCCAGAGAGAGAAAGGAAAGGACACCTCAGTGACTCCTGCCAGTATTTAAATCTGACCCAGTGAAACCAAACTGCTTCTCTGGGTGTAGTGGGTACAAGGCTGTGCTCATTGCTTAGAAATGCTTCATTATGGTGCATCATCTCTGACCTAGGCTTGCTCTAAAGCTCTCAGAATCCATGGGAACGCTCTCAACTGACTCCTTTAAAGCTTGGATCAGTTCTATTCCCTGGCAAAGGAAGGCCTGGCAGTTTTCGAACCCTCACAATTCCTGCCAAATGGCATGTGACTCTGCCAAAACCTATGGTGGTTTCTGGAGAGGAGAAAATTCTCCACAAAGAAGAACCTCACAGGGGTTTTTTTGCCTTCAGGTAAAAGAAGATGAATGTTACAAGACTCCTGAGACACCTCCTGTTCCACCTGCACTTCAGCAGTGATTAAAAAAAATACTCTGTCCGCACTAATCCAGCACAGCACAATGATCTCAAACTGTAGATAAAATTATTCAAAGACAATGATTCATGGCTGGCCTGGTATGCAGAACAAGCAGAAAGGCAATTTAATTTGAACATGTAAGCACACACCAGTCCCTACACAGTACCCGGCCAAATTGGATAAGTTCCCTATTAGTTTCTGCTTATATTAAAAAGAATTCCCAGAGGGTCCTGTATAAACAATGCCTAAATAAATACTTTCCTGATCATTTCACGAGTTGCTATAGCACCTTGGGAAACTCAGTGAGCACCCTCATGGCTGTCAGTTTGGGAATGAATGGTGTAATTGTTATAACACAGTGACGGGCTGGTCTTTCTGTGCTTGGAGCTCTCACTGGTCAAAAGATGTGTCTTCCACAGGAATGACTGACTTTTTAGTGTCTTGTCTGTTTCCTGAAAGGGAACTGTGGAGTCTGAGGCCATGATAAATTATTTTTTAGGTAACCTGACCCACTGGATGCAGCCCTGGGGGCTTCATGGAGACCTGCCACTGTCCTGCTGCATCACCTGAGATACATCTTACCCCATTCTACACAGCCCAGTTTCTCCACCTGTCAAATTAGGGCATGAAATGTATGTTGCCACCATAAAAAAAGAGTCTGAAGTCTGTATCTCCATGATAGCGACGTTGTCCATGATGCTCTACAGCTGCTGTTACACAGACTCTAAATCATCATCAGGCACCCTCTGACTCATTGTTTGCCTTGGACGGCCAGGTAGAAAAGCAGTATCCAACCCTTTGGATTTGATCCTGAACTGCTGGTTCAAGTGACTTGGCAAATTAGATGTTTCCCAGCACTAGTTTAAAAAGATCCAGCCTACTTTCATTTATT
Organism: Corvus kubaryi; assembly: GCF_017639235.1. Lineage (NCBI taxonomy): Eukaryota > Metazoa > Chordata > Aves > Passeriformes > Corvidae > Corvus > Corvus kubaryi. The sequence goes on from NW_024580672.1 coordinate 17,438,882, forward strand.
AATCCTGAGGAAATCTTGATTTCTAAAAGAAATTTCCCTACCGTGACAAGGCTCTGGGGACACCACAATATAGACGACATAATCAAATTCAAAGTCAAAAACAAATATGAACATTCACAGGAAGTTCAAAACCGTTTAGATTATAAGAACTCAATGGTTAAAACCATAGGGAGCTTACTGTTCACACACCATTGAAAGTAAAATAAAAAGGGCACTTCTTGATTTAAAAGTGTGAGCACTTGTTATTTTTAAGTAGGATTAAGTATCTGGACTTCCAATTACACAATGGAAAATCCCTTTTTTATTGGTAAGATTTTAATTAAGTACCTTGATTTCTGTAAATGGGAGCTTCATTTGACACTTGTGGCCAACTTTGAATAAGTGCTAATAGAAACTGAGTAAATTCTGCTGAACTACATAGCTCTGAGTGCTGCTCAAAGAGAAGTCTGACTCCAATTTCAATTCCTTTAGAGAAAATCTGAAATAAGCACATTGAAGTTAATGTTGCACTGGTAGAAATCAGAGTAAGAATTGAGCCGTGCCTAGGCCTGCATTAGTTTGTGCACCGTATTGAAATACTGTATGGTGGATACCACAGAAATGTACATAAAAATGAACATATTTTAAGAGCCCTGTTATAGTCAGATGATTTGTACAGGAATAAAGTTGCAAAAGCCTGTCCTCCTGTGCAGCTTTCAGCCATGTATCTTCCTTTCTGGCAAGGGAGCCTATTGGGGAAAATAAAATAAATACATTGCCACTTGCACAGGGACCAGTGGAAAAGAAGAAATCATCCTGCATTTCTACCTTCAGAGATGGTTTATTGCCTTAGATTTGTGAATTAAATTACTTTTCTCAGTCATGAGTCTTAAATATAAGGTAGATATCATGACACACTTATTTTGTTAGAGCATCCTTTAACATCCTTTAACAAGGATATGTGGACACATTAGCCTGATGAAACTTCTCACGGTGTCTTCCTTAGGCAAAAACGTGTAAAGTAGGTATTTACAGAACATTGAGCCTTGTGCATCTAGTAAAGGGTCATCTATACCTCTGGGATAGATGGCTTTTAGTACTTTCATGTTGCATGTTAAAAATTAAAGACATTGCTTCAAAAGCATTTAATAATTCCTGAAACTTCACTAACATGGTAGTTTTAATTATGGTAAAGGATAATTCATAGCATCAAGAGTTTTCACCTTTCATTCAACTACTGAGCATTGTAACTATTACATCACAAAATAATGAAAACTACGGAGACTTAGAGGAGGATACGTCTTTTATTAATATAAAATTTCATTTATTCCCTCTGTTGCTTATTTTTCCTCTGAATTTGATGGTATATGGGTAATGTCCCTCTCACCTAGTTTTGGCTGCATGAAATACAGAAATATTCCTCTGAGCTGTTCTTCTGGATGGAATCTGACTCCTATGTGATTACCACAGTAAGATAATCAGGTAAGAATAGCTGCAATTCATTGGATTATTTTGGATTTTTTTATAGGATGGGTTGCTCTTGCAGTATTTATTTTTCATCTCTAATTATGATGAGAAGTTAGGCAAGTCGCTTGTATCTGGATGTCTACTTTTAACTACCAAATTTATATGACTTCTTGGCTTACCTGCAAAACGTGTACTCTAGTTAAGGCTAATTACTACTTTATTTTCAAGAAGACCCATGGACTTTAACAGGAGGAATTGTTCTTTAAACTTAATTTACAGCCCAGTGTATGGCTTTGCAATAATTTATATTTTCCCAGTACTTAGACTGCATTCCCATGCGCTCCTCTCATCCTTCTCCATCCCTCCCCCACCATACACATCCTGTGTATTCTGCATCCATTCTCCTACTGTGTCTTGTGGCACCATCCCTTCCCTCCCAGCTGGCTCTTCAGCATGTACACAGCTTTAATGAACTGTATCCTGAGGTGGCTTGAAGGAGGGTTTCCCATGAGCTTGTAAAAAAAAAAAGTAAGAGATAAGAAAATTTCTTTCTTATCTCATAGCAAAAGATTGTGTGAGATTGTGTTGTGTTATTTCACAACAAAAGTTGCAGTGGGGATCCTTAGAAATAAGTTATTCACTGTTGCAGCAGTTGTAAAGTGCTGCTGATAGTTCCAAACAAAACATTGAAGGAAAAGTGCAAATGATAACAAAAGCAGGTCTCTCACTAAGAGAGACTAAGAGTACTGTTCATGCTCTCTGCTGAACAGCATAAGCTTGATGAAGAAAGCAGGTGACATCATGTTGTTTACAATAAATAACTTATTCAGCAAAATTTGCCTTTTTCCAGCTTTCTGACTGTCTCCTGGCAGACTTAAAAAAAATAAATCCCATTTCATCCTTAAGAGCTTTTGTGCTGCTTTTCTCTTTTGGTGGAGAGATTTTGCTGAAATTATTTGATAGTCAGTGTCTGAGTTATGTGATTAGTTACCTATATCATGCAGCATGGGTTTTAATCTCCGAGTGAATAAATTTTGCTCTTGGGATCAGGAGAAGAAATTCTCTGGGGACTGAGATCTCATTGCTAGATGGGAAACAAGTAAGAAAGAAGTGAGACATTTTAGGAAACTGTGTGAACCAATCTTTTATCTAATGAGTATTTCTAGCAGTACTTAGTTGTATAGATTAATTTCATTTTTTTCCTGTGACATTTGTACAAAATAACTGGGTGTACATAGTCCTGATGTATAAGGACAGGGAAGGAGGGAAGACATTTTCCCTTGTGTTCAGCAAAAAAATGTTTTCTCAAGTCCTGGTGAAGTGGGGGTGCAGAGGGAGGGAGGAAGCATGGCACAGGGATGCTTGAGATTGCCTACCTGGGCTTTGTGCATAATAAAGTTGGTTAATCAGTGCAAGTCGAGTTGGAAATCCACAGATTATGTGATACAAGTATTGTCTGCAGCACTTCTGAACCTGTTCTAATCAAAAGTCAGGTTGAGGGAAGATAAAACAGATTTGTGCTAAAATGAAAGAGAAGAAAATCTGCTCTCTCTAAGCAATAATCCATCTTGATGAAACCAGAGTGATCACACGAGCAAAGCTCGTGCACCAGAGTGAGCTCACCACAGTGAGCTAAATGGAGCTTGGTTGTCTATAATGGTCATTACAGCTTTTCTCTGCATATTAGCCTTCATTTCTATCACACATACATTTAGAGCTTTGGGCAGGTATTGACAAAAATCTGAATATATTGCACCTCTGCTGCCTAATTACAGTGGTGACAGCAGAAGACAAAGGATATACATGAGATCTGAGCGAGGTGTTAAATCATAATAACATGTGTTCACACCATGCCCCATTCCTATACATGGGATGAAAAAATCCCACTAATTAAGGTTACTTTGTTAGACTGATAGGTAATTACCAGAGCAAAACTTGTAACCTCCCAGCCCTCAGTAGGAAAAGGTCAAAAATAATGGCGTAGTCCTTCATAAATCTACCAGGAACAGAAAAGGAATACCAAGTAACTTAACACAGAGAAATTTTAAGTTTCTATACACACTCTTTAATGCTTCTTAAAGAGCACTGCTTAGATTCATATTTCTTTCAGTTTACAGGACATTCTGAATTTAATCTCCCCGTAGCCACTCGTCTACAATGATTTCAGCTGTGGGTCACAAAAGTTAAACCTGATAACCGCTCCATTGCAGCCCTTCTGCTTTAGAGGTCAATGGAAAGTTTCTCAGGAGGCATCATTCAAAAATAATATCTACTTCTACACGAGAGATTTAAGTCAGAGTTTGATTTCCTCCCTCCTTTGACTTAAAGACTTTTCTTTGATTAGAATGAGGAGGAGTACTAAATGCTGAACACCTTCTGGAGAACACATCTCTCTTAAAGAGCCACCATCACTGAGCTCACATCTATAATATGAACCACGATTTTGTTGGTCCAACAAGAAGTAAACATTGCAGACAACTGTTAGGAAAAACTGGTGACATTAGGGGGCCTATTAACACTCCGTCAAATTAACAATATATTTCTAATTCCCTTGAGTGTCATATTTGTTTTTCTTATAATATTGGCTGATTCCCTCCTGCATTAATGAAGTGGACTGCTGCCAAAAATATGCAAATGGAAATCCAGTGGACCTGCCTTTGTAAATTCAGATATTCGCACTTAAATGAGAGTTGAAAACCCCCAAACCAAACAGTTGTTTGGTGGCAAATCCTGTGCTGTTAGATTGCTTGCACCAGTGCTGGAAAACATCAATATGTAAATACCTTGAACTCTAAACTCCTGAAGTCTGTATTATCTGAGTTTTTACAGTAGAGGTGTCAGGTCCGTTTTAGACTCTCTCCCACATTTAAATATAGATCTGCAATCAAATTACAGAGCTTTCCCTAGGAAACAGCAAGTCATGTCGTTCTCAGATAATGTAGACAAACAAATCACATTTCCTTGGCTCTCCCACCCTCTCTGAATCTGAAAATTACTTCTGAAGCTGAAAACGATGTCTTAAAGCAGAGGAGAAACACACACATCTCTACACATGTACAGACCCCCTATTTAATATAGTAACAGATTGTAATTCTCCTTAGAAACAAAACAAAGCAACAATAATGCTACACAAAGCACTGGCAACCACACAAACTCACTCAGTGGCCCCTACTAAATCTGGGGTTAGGCATTATGACACAGGGTATTGGAAACCACCCCATCCCCGCCTCTCCACAGCCCTTTTTCCATATGTTCCTTATTTCTGGTTACCTTCCAGCTGCCAGATGTTCTTTCCCACTACCACCATCCTGGACCTGCAGACCCTTTTCCTGGGTAGAAATAATAATAGCATGCAGATTTCAGGAATATTTGCCTTTATTTGATGCTATTCTTGTCCCACCCTTGCCGTGGCTCCAATCTCACTGAAAATTACATGGTAGATGATCTGCATTTATTGGGCATGTATTCATAGATTTGAAGGCAAGCAGGGACCAATATCACTATTTAATCTGGATTTCTGCGTGACAGTATTGTAGATTTTAGCCAGTGGTGCTGGTGTTGAGTCCAACAGGCAAGAACACATCTTGTAGCCCCATACTCCTGATTGTATGCAGGCTAAAGGACAACCTGGCTCACATGGATAAACTCCAAAATTAAACTCTTCTCCCACTAAAATCCTGTATTTTTATTCCATGTGAACAGAGAGGGTCTCTGACCAGCTCAGTCCCTATGAATCCACCTCTCCACCTCCCCAAACTGATACAGAGCCTCAGCTTTTTCCTGTTATCTGGACAGCTCCCTTACAATTCTTAACATATGAAAAGGAGAGAGTAAAAAATCAAATAATAATGCAGTTTTCCATTTCTCCATTCAGCTTCTGGAGACCATCATTTACTTTCTGCTGCCCTTATGCAGTAGGATCCAAGCCACTCTCATTTTTAATGAAAGGTTAATGTAAATCATGTGAAAAGTCATGCAGTGTTTCCCTGAAGTGTACACGCTAAATTGTCATTCAGGAATTCATACCTTTTAGTGGGGAAAGAAAAAAAGAAAAAGAAGTTTAGTTCCTATTTGAGACAAGTGGTTGTGATATAAATCCCAAACAAGAAATATAAAACAAAGAGATGGAAGAAATAAAGTTGTATTTTTATCCTATTTAAGTACTGAAGCTGCAGCAAAATGTGTAATAGAGTTTACAAAATCACATAAGTGATAAACTGTGACTTCAGGAATGAAAATGTTTTGAAAGTTTTCTCATAGTATAGGTTCTCATTAAAAAGGATTGCAGCCTTGTCCAGGTACTCACTGTGTTCTGCATTTCTGAAGACTCCAAAACACAATCACATGAACAGTTTTATCAAGGCTTGCATAATTTCACATTTTCAGTAAACAGATATTAGGACCCAGCTGGTTCTGGGGTATATCTGTACATGTTTGATTTTTTTTTCTCCTGTATAAAATGTAAACTCCACAGCAAAAATAAGAAATACTGTTTGAGGAGGGAAAATCTTCCAGGAAGTGGAATAGGTAGTTAGATGAGATCCAGTTTAAGTCAGTTAAATATCAATTGCACAACTGTGGAATGTAAAATAAAATTGATTTATTGGACAATATCTGATTTCAGTGGCTTTACACCAAGGATGCATTGGTTGAGCTGGTATTTTGAATTAAAGAACACTGAAAAAATCTTTTATGTTTATTGCACACCTGGCCATAAACCAGACCCAAACTTCTCTTAAATTAACTTTTCAGAAATCCACAAAGCAGCAAAATGCAACTCTCGGAGTAGAATCTCACAGTGGAATTGAGCTCTATCAAAAATAAAGAATTAGGCCATGTGTTTCCTGTATGATGTCGACCTGGTAATTGTCTTTCTTGATGCTTTGGGTGAGATTCTGATATCCCTTATATCAGTTTTCCAGGTGTTATTTTAGTAGTCTTCCCTTTTCAAATAGAAATCATTTCTACTTTTCGGTTGCATTAAGCTACACTTTAAATGATCTCCCCACCTGTCTTGACAACTGTAACCACTGAGTGCTTGCAGGCAGGTACCCAGAGCAATTCAGACCTTCCCATGTATTTATAATGAACCTTAAGCCATGACACAGTTATTTTTTAAATCTTTTCAGATAATCATCACTAACTTTTAAAAACATTTAGTCTGAAATAAGAGCTTTTCCTTCCTCAGTGATCTCCTTGTGTTCTGCCCACTGGATACCCAAATAAGAATGTAATAGCCATGTGTGCTAAAGGTGAGGAGACCTGTCATAATGGCTTTTAAATGATAATTATCCAAACTACCAGAAGGTAAACTTGGCTCTTGAGGAGGGACCATTACAGACCCACAAGCTGATGCAGTTAAACTGAATGGAAATAGAGAAAATTACTCTCAAAAAAAGAAAAAAAAATTCTGCTGTGAAAAGCCCCACTTCCCCACTTGGTTTTCTCAAGTCTGCATGGGCCCCATGCAGGGGCCTCCATCTGCTAGAGAAGCTGATACCTGAGATTGTCCTCTAAGCAGAGACCCCTGAAAGCTCCTCCTGAGCAAGATCACAGTGGGCATCATGAAGCCAGGTGCTTCCTTCCCCTTCTTTCATCGTCTGATGGTTGTTGGGGGATTTGGAGAAGAGGAGGCAGAGGAGAAAACATAACATTTGTTATAGATTTGAAAGAATTCACGCTCTGAATCTTCTCTTTTGTGGGAGGAATATGGAAAGAAAGTTTTGCATGCCTGTGCATGCATGTGCTGCTCGGAGTCACAGAATCATGGAATGGTTTGGGTTGGAAGGGACCTTGAAGGTCATCTCATTCCAACCTTCTGCAGTAGGCAGGGACCCTTCCACTAGACCAGGTTGCTCAGAGCTCCATCCATCCTGGCCTTGAACAGGGATGGATCGTCCACAACTTCTCTGGGCAACCTGTTCCAGTGCCTCAAAAGTGTGACATCACTTCATTATAACCACATGATTTCAGTAAAGCTCCTTCAACACAGAGAGGAGGTAAAAAGAAAAGCAAGAATCATTGTCAATGTGTTTTTTTCATCTCTTTATGGGATTTTTGGGTATAGATCCTGGCTCACATGCCTCAGGGTGTGTGAGTATGTAGTACCTCTGTGCTTCATGGCTTCTCAGTGTGTTCAGGCATCACCTGGCTCCTGGGATAGCAGCAGCTTCAAGACCTCCTTGGAGTTATATTGGCCCCCTAAAGACTGTGGAAAGTTGAAAACAGGAACAGTGCAAGCCATGCTACCCACAACTCTGATACTCCTCCCTGTCACCTAGTTCATCCAGTGGTGGAGCACTATCAAACTCTTTGAAGAAACCCAAAAACCTCAAAAGATATTGCACAAGATGGCCATACGGCCACTGACATTTTTGAGTCTTGTATGCTGCTAGCCCTGTGTAAAAAGGCTCCATTGAAATAGATTATACTATAATTATATAATATCATCTCACGAATTCATGTGTAACTCTATAAATATACCAGATTAGCACACAACACTACATTAAGAATTAAATACTGGAAACAAAACAAAAGTGAGCACATTCTGAATTAGCACAGTGGTATCAGGATCTGATATTATGCCTTTGTTTAATACTGTAAATTAAACAGGAAATGTAGTTTAATTTTGCGTATGCTTGTAAATAACACATTGTAGGTTTCATCATGCTCATTATATGGAAAATTAGTGCACTTTTTTTTTTGGTTACAAGAGCTTATGATACCAAATCTTCTGTTTATCTCAGTGATTTTTTTTCTGCATGTAAAAAAAAAAAAGCATTATACATCCTAACATCCATATCTGTAATTCTGTGAGCATCCCTTTTGTTTACTGCACACAACATAGTTGTAACAAAGACATTTACGTTTTTGGAGTCTGAAGCATGAAGTCGTTCTAAATCTGTGCCCACAGGTAATAATTACTTCACTCATTAACAGATCTCCCTAGTCTCTCATAAAACAGCTCTGAAAAGGTCTCTTGGGACAGAGTCAGGAAGTGTGTTTTATGATCATTAATATGGTACTACCTTGGAAATACCTAGTCTAGCTGGTTTAGCCCCAAAGCTATGTTTATTTGCACAAACCCAGCAGGTTGCAATGACAGAAAGTAGACTAAAGTCAGCACCAGTGGGTCCTCTTCATCCTCTTCATGCACCAGAGGGCTGAATCTCCTCTTATTCTTTGGCATCAGCGAGTCATTACCAAGAGAAAGGGACAAAGTAAGGCTACAAATGAATAATTTATGTAGGGTGTTCAACAGGGTATGAGAAATAAAAGATGAAAATGTAAAACCTCGTGGCAATTTTGTGTGTGCATGTATTCAGGAAATTTTCAAATTATTGTCTTAGCTAAAAACAATCATTAAAATAATTTACTGATAAGAGTTCATGGCTGACAGTCAAACATAGCAGTAGCATAACGAGGCAGGACCTCACTGAAGTATGTACAGCTTGGTTTACCTCCATGAGCAAGGAATTTGGGTCTCTAGATCTGTTGTACTTCAGTTAAGTACTCTTTTAATAAATAATTGATAAATTTGTACAAAGATCTTTGGGTTGCTAAAGACAATGCTGCAGAATGAAAAATGCCCTGCAGGAAAATGTAGGTGATTAACCAAACTAGGCAACCTCTTCACAGAGTATCCAGTTTGTAAGAATATAGGAGTTTGGATCAGTCTGCAATGGGTTATGAGAAAAGCATTAAACAAAATGTCCAAGGTCTGGAAACGGGGAGCCCGTCCTTTGTATCCCATGGGTACCAAAGTTTGCCACAAGCCAGTAAAAACTTACCATTCCTTCCTACAAAAAACAACCTCAATAATCTCAAAAAGTTGCTAAAATGGTGTTTCTTACACAACCTGGGGTGCTGTGGAAGGTCTACTCTCTTCTCCAGCTAGAGAGAGGAAAAATACTGGGTATGCAGACTGGGATTTTCTCAATGTGTTCAGACTTTTGCTGGGACTTGGCCATGAAAAGTCCTACCAAACCTTGTATGCCACCAAGGAATCTGAGGAAAATTCAAGGTGAAGAAGGCAGCTGTCTGCTATTGAGGAAAAGAAGGGTTGTCTTGCCTGAAAGTATTTGCAGCACATGTCAAAACTGTCTTCCTCTGGTACTATGCTTACTTGGTACATCAAAAAGATCTGTCACTGTGCTATATCATCACTCAGAGATGCCACTCAGGGATTTTTTCTTTTTTTAAACAGGGTTCATTTTAGACACCTCAATCAATTTCCCTGTTGTAGCTTTTCCCCTTCAGGCCAAAGCAACCCAATTTTAGTATTAATTGTTCTTATTACAAAAGTCCCTCAGGTCCTACTCAGACTTCTGTGCTTAGGGGTATGCTAAAGCCTAACTGGAACATTCCCAGTGCCAAAGAATTTACAAGTAATTTAAGGCAGGATGCAACAAGTGGGTATATGAGACAGTAATTAAGGTGAGGGGATTGGAAAGGAAACCTGTAGTAGCACCAAGTGGTCACAGTGATTAGCTCCACTCAGTGGTTTGGACTCAGCTGCAAATTTTTTATTTTTTTTTAATGCTGAGGTATAAACCACTAAAATGATACCATTGTGATTTAGAGCTTAAGTGCTTTAAAAAATCTGAAATGTGTGGTTGGCAAAATTTATCAATTATGTGTACCCAAGTATCAGCTGAACTCTTCATTTTAGGAGGACAGGTAGCTGAGGCTGGGAAAGCTCAAAGGGGTCTAGAACCACCTGATAAGCTCTCAGTAGGGCAGCACAGTTCAGGCAAATCAGGCAGTTTTTGTAACAGCCCTGTAAGATACTCTTCTCCAATGGATGCTTGAGTGAAAGTTTGGAGCTGTGAAAATACAGCCTAGAATGATGAAAGTCCTTCCTAACACCAGCAGACCTTAGTGAGAAACATGATAAATCCCACTGCTGTGGCCCTATCCACAAAACTAAGTGCTAGATTTTCCCCCTCTGGGAGAAACTGAGGCCAAAACTTCTCCTGCCTCACGTGGTGCAGCAGGAAGATCTTTGTCTGCTCTGGTGGTGTCACACACATCCTTTCCCAGTGGTAATTTCAGTCCTGTCAGGCAGAGAATAGATCTTTGGCCAATGTAAACTGGCCCAGAGTTAGCATAGTTGAGACCATCTGCAGATTTGCCAAGGGAGAAATTTGCTCATTGATTGCATGGGAATGGGATGGATAGTGCCACAGAAAGAGAAAAGGAAGGATCATGGGGGCACATGTTTGCAATATCCCAGCGCAGGGGAAAGGAGGGTTTAAATTAGCTTTTCATTTTCAGAGGGAAGGTGGCTTATCCTGTGGCCATCAAGACAGGTTGTTTGGACACGATGAAAAGCTGAGACAAGCTCTGAGGCAAAATGGCCCCGTGGAATCTACTAAACCTAAGAAAAGTGATCTGCAAGAAACTGGAAGATGAAAACCATATCCATGTCTGCCACTCAATATAATTTAGTGTAGCAAATAGCAAACACTCAGACCGAACATTTGAGAGTAGAAACAGTGCAGGTATTAATATATCTGCTCTTCCCACAGATTGGCAAGCAGCCTAAATCCACTGCTACCTGAAATTATGCCAACCTGTTCAGCACATCTGAATTTAAAACTAATCTCTTATTTACAATCAAAGCATCTACAAAGCTGGTGCTTGTAATGGGTTTTATTATACTGCATTAAAGATTGTTGTTGAAATTTGCATTTCCAATGACCAATTAGTATATTTATTTATTAGAATTTAGTCATGCTATTTCTAGTAAATGAAATGTAGTGCATAAGAACATAAATAGGATTATTAGCTACATTCCTCTCTTTCCTCTTCTATGGTCTTCATTATTTTTGCACAGATGCCAGGATTCTTTTTTCAGTGAAAAATTAAGATTGCATGAAGGCTTGCCCACTCTCAAAAGCTGTGATGACATTCAGTGTGATTGCAAGTTATACCACATTAAAAAAGACGTTTCCCTGAGAGCAGTGGTTAAAACCCAGACGCCTACATTTATTTACATTTGCAATGCTTGTGCCATGTGTATAGGATACAGTGAACTGCTAACTTTTGGAATGAAAATAACTTGTGTCTGTGTTAAATGTCACAGGAAATTGTAGCACTGATTAATAAGTAAAGAATACATAATTAGAAAAAAAGTTGCTTCTTGTAAAACTGCTGCACGTGTTTAAATTCTCATTTATTTTTCCCAGGAATGAGCAGATTAAAATAAATAGAGGGCTCACGCAATGAAATTTGCTCTCCCTTTAATGTGAGTGTTCAGGTTACAGGATAACATTGTTCCTTAACAATTATTTAAAACAGGAGGCAGAGTATTTCCATCTTTACCTGGTTTATTAAGCTTCCAAACACAAAGAAAAAAATGCTTTTCTTTGCCTCAAAATTACAGTCGATATGAATTAAACAACAGCTTAAATGGCTAGAGAGTTAAGTTTTTAATTAAAGCTATGGTAAGTATTTCTTCATAATTTCCTTGGTTAGGGGTCTGCACATAACAAAAATTGGGGTAATTAATGGAAGGCAGGAGATTCTGATCCAGACTGGAAAGTTCTTGAAGTTCAGGACTTCTGTTTGAGGTCCAAATTTCTCTTGCCTCTTGTAGAATTTCCCTCCCTGGTGCTTTACACATGAAGGTGTTGGTGTGCTTTTCAAACATGAATAAGCTGTAACAAAATGTAAGTATAAGACTAAGGAAATGCTTTTCTCAGATTGATATACTAAGGCCAATGAAATCTCCAAAAGCTAAAGAAACCACCTTGGAAGCCTTGTGAGCTCTGGTGCTGACCATAATTCCTTCTTTTAATAAAGCCTTCAAAACAAGTGGACCTATTCCAGGGTAAGTTCTTCATCTGACAAAAGCTTTTTGAACCTTTAGTGTTTTGTCATTCTTTAGACATATGGAATCTGGAGCAGTATTATTTACATAAATTAATTTGTAGCGTACCTGTAATAAACTATTTTAACTAGAAATGGTTGTACTCATTGTTAAAAAAATGGAGAAAATGGTAGACCTCTAAATAGTTATAATTTGAGATGACTGAGATTGCTTCTTGGCAGAGAGCAAGTGAGGGTTTGATAGGACAGATGACAGTTTTAAACAGAGCTCTCTTTTCACATTATTTTATAATGACAGTGTATATTCACTAACACTGTACTGAACTCCAGCTTCACAAAAGTCTACAGCTGTGGACACCAAGAATTTAATGTACTCTGCAAGCCAGGGTTCTCTTTCTTTGTTTGTTACCGTAATCAGGGAAGAGGGTCCTGCTTGAATTCAAGCACCAGGTCACCTTTGCTGGGTAATCCAAGCAGTTTGTTGCTTCTCTGCAGCAGCCAGGTTGCAACCAGAGCAGCACTTCTTATCTAATCCCTCCCTGTGCTCACTTCAAGGAAGTATTAGAGAAAATGACATTTGAACACTAAGAACTGCTCCTCTGCTTCACTTCCTATATCACTATGAGCCAAAAAAATGATGAAGGGCAATCCTTATTTAAATTCAAAACTGAATTTTTTTGATATCTCAGTTCTAGCATGCATATTCAAAGCCATTAGTCTCTTTGCTTGCAAATGTAAGCTGAAATCATTTAGGAATGAAAACAATCAGAGAGAAAACAATCCAGTGAAGCCATGCTTAGATTTCAAGATGATGTTCAAATGGATCATCATGAAAGAATTTTTGGAGTTCAAAGCACTAAGTAAGTACTTTGCTCTTTGACAACCATTGCTCACAAGTTTGCCAATCATTTCATTACATATTTCTGAAAATAGACATGACTCTACTGGTAAAGCTCTGATAAAATCATCCAGGATGCTTTTCATGCTGGCTGCTAGAGCTTCCAAGTGACTACTGTGATGTTTGAGATGGTCATTAGGAGCTGCTTTGAAGAAGTGTCCTATCAGGTGAGCAAACCTCCTGCCATTCAGTCTGCACCATCCATGTAAACCTCGATGTGCTTTCCACACTTCACAAAATTTCCTTGTAACTTCCAGTGCACTGACCAGCTTCAAGCTGACCACTACCAGAGTGGTGAGCAGTGATGAAACAGAGCATCTTCCAGCACCCCACTTTCAGATGCTTATCACTCCTACAGGCACGTTGGTGACAGCAACAAGGACAGTAGACTTGTCTCACTGCAAAATAGAGGCTTATTTTGAGCATTTTGATCTGTTTTCTGAATCCAGTGAGTGTGGTGGTGTCTGCAGGAGGTATTATACCATGTTTCTTGTCTGACTTCCCACTGAGTTTTGCTGACAGTCTGTTTTTCCTTGCAGGTACAAACAAGTCATCTGTGACAAAGCAAAACTTTCTGGCTTCCATAATGTGGTAACTCAAATGAAAAAACACTTTAGAGATTGCAGCATTCACTTAACTGGCCAAATAAATACTTTCCTTTTCCACTGTCAGCTCAGTGTCTTAATGCTCTTTACTCTTTGAAATGATTCAAGCTTGTAAAGATGATCATCAGATTATAGGGAGACTTTGTAACATGAGAGACGACCTAATCTGAATTAATTTCACCTGAACTCGTGTTGCATCTACACAGTCTCATTCCAGGTCTGTTACAGGTTTGTTTCTATCTTCCTTCTGGGAGAGCAAGTTATACAAACATCACCTGTCTATCTACATTAAGTATGAGTGGCAGTTTATTATTTCTGAATGATACAAATATGTTTCTTTTGCTTTGCAACTGTGTTTGAGCTCAGGCTTCACATTTTATGTCTAAAGCTGCAGACTCAGTGCCGTGCCTGAAACAGCAGCCAGCCCGGAAAAGGAAACATATAACTGGTGGAAAACTGATAATATTGCTGTGAAATGTTCTGCAGTGGCAAATACAACATCAGTGCTGAGGGAATATCCTGCTCTTCCCCATGCCCCATCGATGCCAGTCTGAAAACAGCGTGAATTGAGCGGAATTAATAGAATTTAAATGCTATAAACACCCAGATGCTCCATATGCATCTGAGCCTGGAAGTGAGAGGACAGCAACAGAAACAGGAAGCTGCTAATGCACTCTCATCTGGCCTTGCTTTCCTTGGCTTCCCGCCCAGCTGAGAATTTGATGCAGTTTTTGGAAATATCTGAAAACTTTCAGGCAAAGCCTTGTGAGCAGCTCAGGAGCTTGCCAGTGCCATAGGGTTTCATTAGATACAGAGTCTTTTGTAGCACTCCATACAAGCTTTCTCTATGGAGAGTTTATTTCTTGGTCACCTTTGTCAACCCCCCTGGCAGGGGCTTAGATCCTTTTTTGCAGAAACAAAGGAGCTGGTTGTGAAGAATGGAGAAATGTAGGAGGACATCTCTGCAGGTCCTGACCTATCGATCCCTCTTATGCTCCCAGTTCTAGACCATGATCCTTTCCTCCCTGAAATTTCCTGACAACTCCTCTGTCAGCAGGGAGTTTGTGGAAACTCTGAAGATTTTCTTGGTGGTAAGCACAGGAACACTTACGTGCATCCTGCATGGTTGTTTCCCATACTGCATCCACACAATATCAAATCTGCTTCTGGGTTTTCTGTTAGCAAGGAACTCCAGAGATTTCATTTCCATTGACCAGTAAAATGATAAAATTCATGGGTTGAGATAAGAACAGTTTAATATTTGAAATAAAACAAAAACAATAACAATAATAATAAAAATAGAGAATCCAAGTGTCTAAGTCTGGTGTAACTTCAAAGGCTGGGACACTCATTTTAACCTTTCTAATTCTGAACAATAGCTCTGGACCACAACAATCAAATTTTTGGTCAGTTATTTAAAATTTATTAAAAACTATTCCTGCCACCTTATTTCCCCTTAAGCCAAGAATGGACCCTATACTCAAACATACAGGAAGTAAGGAGATGTTTATTTTTCATTGGGATGTATATCTTGAATCCCTTGCCACTTCTGCCAATACTTTGATGAAATAAGTTTATAATTATTATGCAATTATGTAAATAAATGTTATATATATATATAATAGATATATTATATAAGTTTTGAATTTTTTTGTCCTTGTTAACACTGTTGTCATGACTGCAAACCAAATAAAATTCAGATTAGGCCTTGTTCAAAGACAGAGGAGCTGTCAGTCCTGCTCCAAAGAACTTACAAACATATTAAGTTCAAGGTAGTCCAGAAAACCAGGTTCTCTGTGTTGGCATTTACAAATAATTGCATTAAATTTTTTTGACTGTGTTTCTGTATTTCTTAAAATTTTGCTGGTTCACCATCTTATTTCATGGATCCAGCTGCTGACTTACTCCATTTCAAAGCAGGTTATTTCCCAGTTTTTCCGGGTCTGAGGTGAGTCCACGAATCTCCAACTTTTCTGACTTTTTATGAAGGGCAGACATCACATAGAGACTTTCTAGACTTCATAAATGATTATTGCATTTTTAAAGCCTTGTTCATTTGTAGGGGGTATTCACCATCACATTTTTCTAATCACAGAATTCCAGTTAATAAATTGTGTCAGTGCAGAGAATAGTTCTTACAGATGAATTAGAAAATGAAGACCTGTGAGTGAATAGTTTGTTTCTCAGCATTCTACCAAAAATCTTTTTGGAATCTCTTGGTATAATAGATTTCACATTTCTGTTCCTATTTCTTCTTAAGCCATCTTTTTGGAAAGCATTTTATATCTTTAGGACTGTGTGAACTTTCAATAAACTAATTTATTTAGCAATGTTACATCATCATTTATTTAGCCTGTTACTCATCCTGCATAGAGAGAGAATTTTTGGTGAAATCGGAGCTCCAAACAGAAATCCCAACTCTAAACTCAGAGGAAAATTTAAATCTCTCTTCTGCAGCTGCATGACAAAGACTGTGAAACTATAACCTTAGAACATTTCAAAATATCTGCATCTAGGTCAAGATTTGACAATTTATTTCCTCCTTATTTTAATCACGCTGCATGATTCATGGAAATTCAGAGGTTTTCTACAAAAACTGTCACTAATATATATTCTCACATGAATTTCTGTACTTTTTATTTAATTTCCAGTACAAATTTCAGTGCCTCAGATCTTTGGATTGAAGGTAGCTTCAGTAGAGATGGTAACATTGAAGGATGTTCTGATACGACCCCATGTTTATGTGCTTTGTGGTTTATAAGTTGCATTTTTTTCTGTAATGAAACCCAAAAAACAACTATCAGAACAACAGAGTGGCTGATTTAATTGCTATAGTGTAGTATAGGTGTCTGCCACAAGATATTACATTATTTTTTTAACAGATGTTTAGAAAAAGAGTTTCTGGGGAAAAACAAGACATGAGAAAGCCTAACTGGTAGGGTACTGTGTGAATTTGGAATCCATTTCTGGCAGAGTCAAACATGTGTTGGGGTTTTTTCCCCCTAAACTTGACTTTAAAAATGTCAGGTTTGCTTTATGTTTTCTGAAAACACAGCCTTTAAATTTCATCATTTTACTCTGATAGCCTCTACTGTGACTTCATGCTTAATTACACTGAGACAGTGCCATCTCTGGAATCCTTTGGATCTCACCTGGCATAATTTGCCACAGATAAATAAATGATGGCAACTTATGCCAGCTAAGCATTTTTATCAAGATTTGTTGCTTTCTGTTATTTAAGATAAAATCAAAACACGTAAAACCAAGGTGTTTGGAAAAGTGGCATTTATACCATCCATGAATTGCCTCTCCTAAACAACAGAAGAGATGCCATTCACCTTGTAAATACACATAAAATCCTCTGTGCTGTCAGAGTGGCTGCAAGTTGTCCAATTCATTTCATGTACATTAGTGTGCATAGCCCCTTATTTTGCTATTTTTGGGTGCTAATGATATGCAGGTGCATAAATTGCATTACCTATGATATGCAATCAAGCCGTTTCCACAGCAAGAGTTTTTCAGCCCTATCACAGTTGGTAGTTCCTTTGCATTGTCCCTTCACTGTTTACAGCCTAAATTATCTCTTTTTTTTGGGCACAGTTTATCTCTGGAAATTTGCATACCCAACCGATTTTTAGTGGCCAGCACTTCTTTGCTATATCCCTTTGACCTCCTCCTGACAAGCCTGGCACTGTAAGTAACACAATTCCCACAGGACTGCAACTTCCCATGGCAGCCATGGCTAAGCTCGTGTCTGTGTGTGATGAATGTCCTGGGCCTGCTCAGACAGCAAAATGGTATTAAGCAAAGATAATATTTCTGCCAGTCAGCTCTACAAGAAAAAACTCTGTAAGATTACCCAAATTTACCAACCTTTCTAAAAATGTGTTTTTATGAGTATTTCTTAAGGGTTCGACTGCATATTAGATCTGTCGCATGATATAGGTAAACAAACACAACACACACGTCTGATAATTAATCAGCTGCTATGATTTCATTTTTACACCTGCAAAGAGTTGGAGTGGTGAAGCCATGAATGTACTATTTTAAGATTCCTATATATAACTTTTACAAAAGGATTTTTAACGAACCCCTTGCATGAATTTTAGACAAGAGTGTGTGCTAGAGCCATGTCTGTTGGCAGGTTGATCTACAATATCCAAAGAATTTGGGAACAGAAAAAAATCCCTTAGGCATATGAGCCCCAAATTATAAAATAATTTTGCTTCAGATGTAAAAGCCAGATTAACTCATGGCAGCTGGCTTGTAAATGTATTAAATGGACAGAGGCATAGTGAATGTCCTTCAAGATGAATTTCTTGTCATCTTTTCTTGTGAAAAGAGGTTTATCCCATCCCTTCAAAATCTGTAGGGTATCCTATTTTTTTAGTCTCAAAAATATATTTGGTTTTCTTTGAAGATGAATAAAACTGAGATGCTATTATATTCAGTTCCTACTTTGCAGCATCCAGAAATTCCTTTGCTATTAATATGCCAGAGAAACAGATTTCTTTGATTTTTTTCAGTTTAGAAGATCAAAAGCTGTCAGAAATTGTTTCAAAAGAAAAATAAATCTTTGAGAAGTTGGATTTGAAATAATGAGTCTCCAGCATGTTGCATATACAGCACTTAGAGCTGTTTAATGGAAGATGCTGTTATAATTGTGGGGTTTGCCTCTTCACAAGTATCACTCACCTAGAAGATATTTCAGCATTAGTTTGCTTCTTCCTAAAGTAATTATTAGAGAATTGGATATTAATGGCATTCTTCTTTTGTAACTTCTTGCAAATACTTAGCCAGGTAAAAGAAAAAAGCAGCACACTTTTAGACTGAAAGGAACTCTTAAAACCAGTTTGGGAGTTTTCACAGTTTGTGTTTGTGTAAAAGCTTTTCATTTTTATATTTGTATTTAGGGAAACTGATGATAACACAGACAGGGAATAGCACTCTTGTGGTTGCTGGAATTACTGTGGAGCACCTGTGTAGTTCAGGGATGGCTATCCTTGTACTAACCACCCACCAGACAGGATTGCAACAGCTCTAACGTCTTCAGAAAGGCCTTGTTGTGCCAGAGAATTAAAACCTGCAAGCCTGGGTTTGTGTTATCATCATCAAGAGACCGAGCCTGATTTGGTTTGTATCAATAACATCAAGAACCATGGTGTGAAGATATCCCTGCTGTAAGGGCTGAAAGAGCAAGTAGTAAAAAAGGAGATGAAACAAGGCGATTAAATATTGATAAACACCAGGCCCGTTTGGAAAGAGCCCGGAATGCACCCAGCTTCCCCTGCAGCTGAAGATTAAGATGTCATTGTGGCTTTCAACTTTTTCATCATTCGAGCTCTAAATCAATTCTAAACCTATAACCCATCTCTATTATTCCACATTTGTAACAGCCTATTGGGAACAATGTTCACCAGTTCATCAGTGAAAAACTGTCTAATGATTGGGCTGGCAAATAAATAAGTCAAATGTGCTTTTTTGGAAGGGGAGTGAATACATTTTTACTTCCAAATTAAAATATTTAGTGCTGTATAAAGCAGTTGCTATTTAAACTGCCAATAATGTTTAACATGAATTTACTCACCACTGCCTATCCTCATACTGTATAATTTATAACACTAAGCCCTTTCAATACTCCAAAATGCCAGATAAACTTTTCTCATTTGCTCTTAATTTGGTCACGCAGGATAATACCAACATCTGAAGGCTCTTTAAACTGCTTTTTAAAATGCATTCCTGAAAGCACCACCAATGCCACCTCTGCTCCTTGTCATCTTCCATAATTATTTCCAATCCAAAGCGGTCCTTAATGCGCTTATTAATCTGGCATTCTCCTCAGTGTGAAGCACATTCAGCTCTATTAATTTTTAAAAACCCTTTTTTATGGTGGACTGCAGATGCTTGGCTATTACTGAAAAGCTATTAGAAGTTAACACCTTTCTCTCCCCAGGGACTGGCATCATCCTATGCTTCCAAATGCCACCCTATTTTACCTTATCAGCTGCTAAGACTAAGTATTAGAGACTTTTTTTCTTTTTACTTCTGAACTGTTAATGCTATTATTAGCTAATGGCAGAGTTCTGTACAGAGTATAGATACATATACCATCTCAATGTCTACAGCAGATGGGGTTTTATTTATCTGCCTTTGAACAATGAGGTTTTTCATTCCTGTCATCCATAAGAAGAAAACTCACATGTAAACAAAACATAAATCTTATTCCCAGCAATTGAGATTATTTTTGCCTTTTCTCAAGTTGGATATTATGGTCAGGTGAATATTTAGTAGAAAAAATGTGAAAGAAACAAAACCATCGTCCATCAGACCACAAAAGGGAACTCTTTCCCTTTCAGGGAGTATCTATGTCTTTGTGAAACACAAGTATCCCTTGTATGAATGAAAGCTAAAAGTTCTGAAAAAATATTACAGAATGCTATTTCTGAGTTGGTTACAAATATTAGAATTGACAGGGTTTTAATTTTCTGAAAGAATTTTAAGTCCCAGCTACTCTTCTGACCATTTTGAGCTGTGATGACTAAAGGTGAAAAACTAACATATCGTGGCTTGGAAATGCTCAGATTGTGCTTACTAAACCTAAAGCAGTATCAAAACAAAATACTACAGAGATTATGATACAGTCACATTAGTAAATATTCTGTATTAAATTTAATAAAAATCTATATTCAAAATGCTTCAAAGATGTGGAACAATTGTCTCCAGAAGACTGCAGAAAGTTTGACAGCAACATAACATGTAGGTCTAACCCGCCACGAAGAGATTCAGGAGCCAGAGCATGAACCTGGATATTTACACAGCAATTAATGGGATTTCCTATCTCAAAGTCAAGGCATTGTAAAGGCTGAAGGGGACTCAATTCCAAAATTCTAGCAAGTATTGTGAAGGGAGTTTCTTGCCAGAATTCTGATAATATTTGAGCTTTAGCCACTATTTCTTAATATCTTTATTCGTTAGCAGCTGAAGGACTCAGTAAAGACCAGGGCAGTGGCTCATAAATGATGCAGACTTTGTACTTTCTACTTTCTCTAGAAGACTTTGTACTTTCACTTCATAGAAATATGTAAGATACTCAGAGAACAGACCAATTTAAGAAGTTGATTACTACATGGTCTGAATGTGAGGCTGTTTGGCAGTGAAAACTTGCTGTGGTCCTTGTGGAATGGGAGCTGACAGTAGAGGGGTATCCCAGCCATGGGGAATGAATTCCCAGTGGTTTTTGGTAGCATTAATGCTACATTCAGTACCGTCTTGAGAAATGCAAAGATTACATCAGGGTCATCCAGAATGGAGCTCCTACTCTCCAGGACAGGCATTTGGATACTCCTGGTGAGAGCCAAAATAACTTTAAAGGACAGACTTGTCTTGCTACGAATCACAGTGGCCCTTTTAAAATGACTTCCAAAAGTTTATTATGTATCCTACTTCAACACTTGTGGTGTGTGCCTGGGTTTTTCATTGCTTTCACCTTTTCCTTCATTATTCTATAAGATATTAGTGCAAAAATCAAGTTGCTGAGTCCTGTCCTTCCAAGTTTGTGGAAGAACGTTACTGTGTTCAAATAACAATGCTGGAAAATAAAGTGGAAACATTGACACTAGAGAAAATTATAATTGAAGCGTGCTTTAAAACACACAATGACAAAGCTGGGACACTCTGACCTGGGCTAGAGTCAGCTTAAAAAGAAAGCTATGAGGAGTGGTGGCTGCTTTAACTGAAAATTTGCTGGCAGATTTTTGTTTCCCTGAAAAAAGTAAACCTGATGCTGAACACCTGAAACAGCTAGGTTTGTTGGTTTTTAAGAAATATGGAATAAAGACGTTGATATAACTTCAATTTTTCAATTAAAAAACCCCATTAATTATTTAAAGAAAAGTCTTTCAGAAAAAAAGATGTTAGAAAATTTGAGCGCAAGCCTCAGCTCCACCTTAAATGTGTGTCATCTTTTGCTGTGCAATTATTAATGTGCAGAGGCTGGAAAGCTGTTTGGAAGGTTAGGGAGATATGCAATTAGTGGGTCCTCTTAAATGCATATTATATGGTCAATAGACCTGAGTTGTTCCCATCGTGTCCCACCAGCCCAGCCCACAACTGCCTTATCAATGCGTGTGCTTTTCCATTAGTGAGGAGGTTTTCCTCACTTATTTTGTTGATGTACATTGTCCATACATCCCACTGTATGGAATCCAGGCTGGGCTGCTCGACTGCCATTTCCAACGGTCTGTGCAACCCCAGAGCGAAGAGCAAAACAAACCTCTGGTGCAGTCCAGGGAATCAGAACAAGGAGAGCATTTGTGAGAGATGGCCTAATCCTGGGAAGGCTCAGAGGTCTCCCTGAATGTCCCTGGCTGTGCTTGGGGAGAGCCACGTGCAGCCATGGCAGGGGGCTGTTCGTCCTCGTCTTCCCCTTCACCCAACCCATCCAGTGTCCACGAGGGCTTGAACTCTTTGGTGCTTCCATTTTACTTTATGTGGTTCTTTGCAAAAATTACACCACACAAACTACTGGTCTAAATTACAGTAGTGCCGGTCCTGCCTGTTCAGCTGGCTGTGTTTCCAAGGGGCTGTAACTGCAGCTGGGCATTTGCAGGCACAAGATCATATCCCAGTGATTCCCTCCCCCCTGCAAAACAGCCTGGAGAGAGGTGGGGAGATTCACTCCAGAGACCTTCCTGCCCAGGCTTCCCAAGGGAATAGTAAAGATATTCAAGTTTTGACTTGAAAAAACTCATTAACTCCAACAAATTTGGGGTGGCTTTGTGCTGATTAAATTATTTGCCCAGTCCTATTGAACACTGAATAAATGTAGTCATTCAAACGTTGGATAGAGTAGTAAAGGCACTTTTTCCTCTCTAAAGGTGTAATTCTTTTGCATGAGATTTAGACAGCAGATATTGACAGAAGAATAGATAATAGATAATTGATGTCAAAGGCTGAATAAGAAAGTTGTCGATCAGCCAGAGTTTAAGTTATCTCTATGTGAAGTAATATAAAGTAACGATGATTTATTGCTTGAAAAAGTTGACAGAATGAAACAATTCTTTGGAATTGCTGGTGAATGCAGATTGATTTTTCTAAAGAACTCTACCCAGACCTATTTCTCTTCCAAAAGAATACTGCTGGTTCTAATTATATGTATTTTACAAAATTGCATTTCTAAAAACTTATACCATGAGAACACCAAACACCCTATCTTTAATACTCATGGAAAGAGGAGTATTTTCAACTGTCTAATTTGATACAGTAAGGAGATAAGAAAAGATGTGATTTGGTTTTTCAACATCCTTCAGGTGCACTACATCACACAGCCTATAGCAGCTTCTCCTATTAAACCTCATGGAAATGGAATAAAATGCTTTGTGAAAACAGCAGTAGCCTCTAAGTAAAAGATGAGTAAAATACAAGTACTGGAAAAAGGTGAACTGTTAAAAAGGCATTTCCTTAATATCAGGACAGCATCCAGTTTAGGAGTGCTTCTCCCATGTTTCATTTAGCCACCTCTCACACTGGAAATCTGCTTTGAGTCCAGGAAATAATCTCACACTCTTTCCAGAGTCCCCTTGGAAACCCATTGCACACAGACCAGCAGGATATAAGTTACACTTCACAGGGATCCATCTATGCAGAAAAAAAAAGCTCAATATATTCCTCAACTTAAGTTCTGGATGTTTTCCAGTGTCGTAAACATGGCATCCCATCATCTGTGCCTTTACTGTGCCTTTCTAATTTTTTTCCTCTTATCTTTATGAAAAAGATCTTCTCAGTGTTGGTGACATGTTGGTATCCTGAAGCCAATGAGATCCATTCCTGACTAGAACACCTTTTTTTTTTTGTGTGTTACTAGATTCTTAGGCTGTTTTCACAGACTGTATTTACAACTCCTTATATTGTTTAGATTATGCTACTCTAGAATTTCAAATATACATTCAAAGATGCTTGAAAGAAAGCACAGCACTTAAAATGGCTTATGCCACTCCCCTAAAATATTAACCACTGGTGTAACTCCATGAGAGTTACATCAGGCACGAGTTTAACTCTACTTTTTGTTTTAAATCAAAAGAAATTGATTTCTTTTGCAAACACACCCTAAACCACAGGATCAAAGACAACTGAAGCACTATAAACCCTCTTATTTCTTCCCCCTTCCACCTTCCCCAAAAGCTACAGGGCAGCCTGTAAACTGGCTTTTAAGCACACCAATTTTGGAGCAGCTGATTCTGCTAAGAGCAGTCCTCAGCTGTTGGCAGTGATGTCACTGGTTAACGCTTCACAGCCCGCAGACTGCTGCAATGATTCATCTTGCCTCTGTCTGTCTCTGGGTCAAATGAAAGATCCCTACAGAAGTCAATGAGTAGATGTGGTAGTAGCTCAGCATATATATACATTCATTTATGAAATGTATTGTTTTCAGCAGCATTGAGTTAAGCTTGCATTTGTGTAATTGATTCTGCAGAGAAAAGGAAACCAGAAATAAGAATTTTTCTTGAAAATAGAATATTTGAATAATTAATGGATAACATCTCAGTATCCCAGTGCATTTTCAAGCAACATGTCGTGAAGCATTCTGTAAGGAAATACTGTATAGGCAGAAATGAAGGTTAATGATTTTGGATAAAAATTGTATTCGGATCAAACCTGTAGTAATTACTGTTTTATAATATTGTATAAGTCCAAACCCCAGATTTTCTGGGAAGTACTATTCTCAAGTTTCCACATATCATGCACATCTTTGGGGTTGAGAAATGCATTTCCATGATCAGAAAGTGTGCTTCCATGGAGTTTTTGTTCTCAAGTTTTCATTACAGACTTTATTCTAATAGAATAAAATAGAAAAAATAGACGCAGGAAAAGTGTAGACATCAACACTTTGTCAGATACAGAAGTTATGCAAACTTTTGAATCAACAGTAGCCATTAAAAAATTCAGAAGCTTCAAATGAGTAGTGTGATGGTGTAAAAACTAAATCAACAAAACCAAAATCAACAAGAGTCAAGTGCGTCCATATTTTGATGCTACACAAATGCTCGCACTTGTTTACAGCCTTGGGTTGTTTACAGACCATCCGTGCCCTCTGCCAGAGCTCAGAGCTGGCAGACACCTGATCTGAGAGCTGTGCAGTGATGCTGGCATGGTGCTGTCTCCAGACTAACAGTGTCTGCCCTCCTCTATCACCCCTGATGAGTGAGAGGCAGGAAACAACACATAGCCAACCTCCTGTGCAGCTCCAGGCTCCACCAGCCCCGGCAGGACTCACCTCTTGCCATGGCCTGAGCACAGCTGTGGCCTGCCTGTGTGCCAGGGAATGGCTGAGGGAAGGATAAAATGGGTCCTGCAGGAGATGCCACTTGGAAGGGCTGAGGCTGTCATGTGGGGAAGGAGGTGCAGTCTGCTGTGATGGGAGTCCTGCTCTCTGAGCCTACACCATTTGCGGAGATAGAGCAACAAAAACTTGGTGCTGTTGTAAGATGAATGTTAGAAGCTCACTGTGTTCTTCATTATCCTTCCCTGAAGGTTCTGTGCTCATTTTAGCTGCCTGTAGGATCCTGCTGGGCTCTGCATGGATACCTCCCAGGTGAGGACCTGGAGGGTGAGGCTCATGTCCCATTTCTTGCACAGCATCCACTGTTCCTTTCCTCCTTTATCAGGCAGGGGGATATTGGTGTAGATCCCAGCTCTGAAATCTTACCAGTTGAAGGTAGAGAGGATCTAGGATGTCTCTATCAGACAGTGATGGCCTTTGCTCACTTGTCTTTACTTAAAACATGTTTTGTCTGCTCATATGTGAGATGCCCTCCCCATAGCTGGCACTGCCACAGAGAATGGACACTACACTTTCACATTTTGTCCCTACTGTTCAATGCCTCAATGTACTGTGCACTCTCCCAGGACGTTCTGACTGCTGGTGGAGGATGAGAGAATTCCCTGTGGGTTTCTCAGCTGCCCATCTTTGCAGGGGTAGGTTACAAGCTCCACACTTCTCTTCTGACAGCCCTTTTTCTCAAGATGTGCCATTGTTCTGTGAGCTGGTTCAGCACACAGACTTGTGTGAGTTAATTTAAAAAGGCAAAGAAAATCCTGGAAAGACATTCAATGGTGTCAGGCACCAAAGTGCTGCCACACTGTGTGAATCACGGGGCACCAATATCTTTGCTGAAATGAATCAAAGTAATTCTGCCTTGTTATGTTGGAGTCGTAGTCAAGCCCTTTCTCATATTTCAATTCCATTTTATATCCCCTGTGGTTGCACACAAATTCCACGGTTGAATAAACAGACTTTGGTAATGATTACTTGGAACCTTAGGGGTTAACAGTGTTCTTAGCCTTTTCCCTAATTGGTGTTTACTCTCTTGATGCCTTTCCATGTGCATGCTATAAAATATTCCCCAGAAAGAGTTGTGCCTGGTGCCAGGATGTTATGCTTTGTAGCAGATGAAATTCCTTGACAGAAAGTTGTGAAATGCACCTGTTGTAGTGCTGTGATAAAACTCTGTAAAACAATACACCTGCTACAGAGCACAGACACCAGGCGGAGAAATGGTTTTGTGTGCTCAAAGAGGGCTCTGCTCACACTGCAAGGCTACTGCATTTGGGTGTTTCTACAAAGGACTTCAGCATTTGAGTCTACGTTACTAAAGGGAGATCCTCATGGGGAGGAGTTGGCCTGGAGATGTGAGGTAGTGTGGCAGAGAAGGCAAGCACAGAATTTAAACTTCAGCATTTCTGTGCTGTATTATGAATCTGAGGAGGTGGACTGTGGAGAGGTCAGAACAGCTACCAACAACTTCTACCTGAGATGGCTGAATCAGTCAGTTCCAAATAAAAACCTTCCTGTGTCTTGCAGCAGTTCACCCCACTTGCAATACAGACACAAATAGCAGCTCAGATCCCCACAGCTGCAAGGCTATAAATCCACGCTCATATTTGTGCAGCTCGCGTCTCCTGTTCGTGCTGAGAAGAGATATTGGCTTTCAAGAGGGATCTGCTACCCCTCAAAGTCATTGGTATGGAAGTTAGCAACATCTTAATTGCTCTCTGTACCCTCCTTATAAAACTGGACTCTGAACTGGTGCTAGAAGTCAAAGCCCAATCCTAATTCTCTTAACATGGAAGGATGTGGCTTTGCAGAGTGGCTTGGTTATGGCCAACAGCTCTTGATGAGCACCTCTGGCATCCTCTACCAACACTTAGACAGCAAGGAGATCCAAAACCAGTGCAGAGACCTAGTTGGATGATTCACAGAATGACAGAATATGCTGAGTTGGAAGTGACTCTTCTCCAGGCTGAACAGACTAAGTGCCCTCAGCTGCTCCTCATACAGCCTCTTCTCAAGGCCCTTCACTGTCCTTGTTGCCATCCTTTGGACATTCTCTAATAACTTCTTACATTGCAGTGACCAAAACTGCTCATAACATTCATGGTTGTAAACCTATTGGACAAGGAGACTTCCTTCTGGGGCTTGCAATTAAAAAATGTCCTCATCTTGTCTGCTTCCCAGCTTTTAGAAAAAGTGGCAATGATCCAGCTGACAAGGTCCTGGAGAGTGCACACATAAGGAGGCCATTTGGTTCTGTCAGGAGATGAGCTAGCAAGTGTCACTTGGAAGGTGAATATACCAGCTATGAAACAGAGATTTCTGCCCCCACCAAATTAGCCCGTGCTAACTCATTGCACTGTGAACTTGCATCTAAAATTCAGAAATAGAAGAGGCATTGCCTGGCTGCTAGATTTTCTTTAAATGTACAGGTGGAAGATATTTCTGCGCAAATAAAAACAATGTTCATAGGCTGAAAAAACACATAAGGAGGAAAATAGTAGTTATATATTTATTTATAATTTATCCAACAGTAATTTTATTCCTTAATCTTATCCAAATATAGGCATGTATCTAATCTGCCAACATACTTCTTGTTGGCCCTTATAACTGATGCAACCCATTCACAGACTCTACCTCCTTTCATATTAAACCCCAGCTGTAACTTAAAGTTAAAACCACCTCTTCCTACATGCTCTAAGACCACACATATAACTCGGAGGAATGCAGGTTTGACTGAGCTTCACATTAAAAAGTGAGAAGGGAATGCAAAGATTTAACAAATGTGCATGGTTTCAAGTTTAAGAATCTACCCCAAACAGGACTGACCGAAGATTTTGCATGGAGGCTTTTTTTGACAGAATGCTGGATCTACTTGAATGACGTCCCTTTAATTTCTCTACCCCTTCTGCCCCCAGCAATATCTGCTTTCCATGGAATTTTGCTGTGCTGAAAAACTGAACATGTCTCTATTCTCCAGACCTTTGTTTAAAAATGATGTGCTGTCAGTTATAATTGTGGCTGGGGACTTTGCACTACTGTTTACTCTTTGGCTCTGGGCTCCTTTTGTTATCCTCCACACGGGGGGATCCCTTGGATGCACCCTACCAGGTCAGCAAGAGGCAGAAGTCCCCATGAAGGAAATAATCTCTCTCTCCTTGTTCCTTGCCTGTGTCTTCACTCCTTCCACTCTCTAGCTTCTGACCCTTTGCCTTTTATTTCTCAGTCTTGCTCCTTGATTTCTCATCTCTCACATTGCACAACAGCAGTTTCCCTCTCATGCTACTTCCTAACAGTAGGGAGATCATCAAGAACAAGACTGTTTTCTTCACTTGCTGGTAACTCCAAAACAAACAAGCCAAATCATTGTTTAAAAACTGTGTCAATAAAAGGATATTCTGAGTATTTTTTACTGAAATTCTGAGAAACTGTAAAAACAAACTCTTGATGGATAAAAGTATTTGTCTTGGCCAGATGGGACACAATTATTCTGGATGCACATGAGGTTTTTCATACTGAATTTCAACACTTATTTTTCAATCAAAGTGAAGGAAATTGTGTAATTAAAAGTGGTTTCAGACACAAAAGCTTCTGAACCATCATTTTGAAAGATGTTTCACTAAGTTTCCCTTTTTCAAATAATTTTTTTTTCTTGAGAAGTTTTTAGCAGAAAAGAAAAAATCTTTTGGGTGTCTCTGTCCTTGCCTCCTTACCTTGAACAATGAAGCAAAACTTCAGAAAACCTAATTTATTCTGACTTTATTGGTATGCAGGGACAAGAAGACCCACTGGGCTCCATTCAAGTGCTTGGTATCATGGTTGACGTGGCAGGGCTGGTGAAAGAACCAGAAACAGCCATCAGGAAGCAGGAGGAGGTGACCTCCCCATTTAATTAATATAGAGGCTAGTGTGATGGGCTGCTTGCACATGTGAGTCTATTTGGCTTCAAATACTGGATGATGTCAGTTCCATGCACCCAAAATTTGAAAGAATGAAGAATTTTGGAATTTGGATCTCAGCATATATTCCCAGTGTCTTTCATATTAGTGGTACTTTAACCTGAGACTGCATTCCTGCTTCTCTGAAGTCAATGGGAATTGTGATCAAACTCACCTTTAGCTGAACTAATTTGTAGGATTTGGCATCAAAACCTGTAGTTCATTATTTCTATGAAGCTGAGTATAAAGTTACTTCAAATGGCTATTTATAAAAGACAAATGAAAAAGAATACATCTCTGTGGGTTGTCAAACTCACCTCACAGTACAGAGCTCCAGGCTAGACTAGAACTGTACTATCTCCAGTGAGATAAAACCAGAGAATTTTTCTAATGGCTTTTGAAAATTGGAGATTGACCAGTTATGTCATGATTTTATTATATACAAATTTCCTTGCTCTTTTCTTGAATGAACTTTTAGTGATTCTTTGGAAGCTTGGTACTTTTGTTTTAAATATCAGTTTGCATTTTCGACATCCTTAAGGTATTACCAAAACTTACAGCTAACCTAAAACACTCAGTCACAACCCTTTAAAAGGACGGCTCCTATTTAAATTACGGCTGCACTGTGATTTTACCAGGATGAAATGAGAGATGTTAAGCTGTTCCAAGGTGGACTTCATAATTGCACCTCTTTATATCAGGCTAGTGATTTTCATTAGCTTAATAAAAAGATATTTTAGCATTGAATACTTTCCAGAAACTGTTTAATGGATTATCAAAAGCAACTTGGTTATGGCTAAACCAATGGCAAGATTCAATATAAACGTCAAATGAACCTGATCTTATATTGGTAGGAATCAAATTCCTGGAGGAGCAGTACCACAAATATGTTAGTCACTGTAGTGATGCCCAAATTCCACATGATGATATGCATATGTTCCATTGTGAAGAAAAGTTTGACTTTGGCTGTGAATATCTCCCTGGTCATGCTTAGAGTATGTTGAATTACACGTTGACCCACAGGCCTACTAAAAAGAGGAATTCTTTTAAAGAAAAAAGCTATAACACATAGTTTCTTAAAATGTGGCAGAGATAGGATTTATATAAATCTACTCCTCTCTAGAGTTTAGTTTCATAAGAAAGAGGAAATGCATTTAATGTAGAATGAAAACCTGGAAACCTTAATGTCCTCCAGGACTGTCAGTCCTGGACATGATTCCTGGAGTTGTATCCAGTGCTGGCCTCATAGTTGTCCTTATCCAAAACATCCACTGGAATTTGATGAAGGTCCCTCTGTCCCTGTGCATGAAGGCTATCAATTAATATAATTCAATATGCTGCCACTAAATATCTGACTGAGAAGGGCAAACATTTCTATATACATGCCCAGATGAAAACCAAATTGCCTTTTTGCTGATACACTCTTCCAAACGGTGTTCCAAAGACAGTCCCTAGTCATTCAGCCCCAAGCCAGACATGGGTGGTGCTGATATCACTGATCTATAAACTGTCATTTATGATAAAATTGATTTTTATCTATCTTATCAGCATGGCAAATTTCCCATTGGCTGTAAATCTCAAAGATTTATACATGGACCAGTCTTGTATTTCTGAATTTGTCATAAGAGGAATTTTAAAATGTGATGAAAAGCTTTTCACATCTTAGGCTAGATCTTAGGTACGGGAATATATTTTTATGTTTTCTGGATCAGGCCCATGGTACAGCAGCTATTTATGGTGTGACTAAATAGTGAGAATAGAAATAGATAAACTGTGACTCACTTTCAGAAAAATATTTGGTGTCTGACATGTGACCTAAAATTTGCCCAGATGATTTCCTGGCCAAGTGCCATATATGCCATATCTGAAGCTGAAGATATTTTATTGCAATTTGTAGCAGTGGGAGGGGAAACGTGAGTTTATGATGGAAACAATCCTAACCACAGTTATGGTAGAGCTGCCACTGTCTCATTACAAACTGCCATTTTTTTCCATGTTAATTTTTGCTTTTCCTTCTACACCCTGCATTCTCACATGTGAATCAGTTGTGCAAATATTTAAACAAGCTGAGTTTCTTTCAATCAATTTAATTTGGGTTTCCTTCAGCTCCCATCTCTGCAATATGTAAGTATTTAGTGCCACTACAAAATATCCCCAAACTACTCCTGTGAGTTAGCAATTATTGTCTCCTGAATAGATGTTCAATGTACAAAGAGAGTATAATAAATATATTCTTTCATCTTTGGTTTCCCTGCTTTTCAGAAAAGGTGAGGGAGAAGAGGATGTGTACAGAAATAAATATACAATGTGTGGGGCATTTGGAGAACCTTATTCTCCTGTGTAGAGCAGGGTGAAGGTCTGATTTCTAATCCAACCTTCAAACAACTTTTGCTTCTTCAAAATGTCTTTACAATGTTCCCAGACATTTGATGTCTGAAAGAACCAGCTTCACTGGAATGTTTCATTTGTTAAAACTGAGATTTTAAAGTTACTCTAAAGGACCTGAAACCTGTGTGTGGGTGTAGTCTGCCACCAAATTAACAGGGAGTACTCAAGGGGCTATTATGATCATAGTGGAGTGATGCCTGTTCTGACAGATGAATATGCTCCTACAGAGGGGATCTGCAGAACCTCTCTCTATCGGCCTCCAAGGGAAAGTCTTTTGTCTGAAAATATTTCTAAGCCAGGCACAATGAGCTTCCAGGAGCTCCCCTTCCTTTGTTTTGTGGTTCTGATGCACCTTACCTCAAATCAACCTCCCAAATGTGAGTTTTCCAGTTCTAAAGAAATGTATCAGCATAATTTTATAACAACCACATGTATAATCATGTCAGAGGCAGAGCTGCCTCTATGTCATTTAGTCTACTTCTTATTGGGCTTGGAGGATTCTGTGTTGCACTAGAAGCAGAACTGTTCTGTTAAGTGCAGGTAGAGACAGATACTGTGCAACATCCTTTGAGCCTATGTCTATACTAAGAAATGTAGGTTAGCAATTAATATGATTAAACTTTTATGTGCTATAACATCAAAATGCTATCTTCTACAAAATATCATTTCCTTGAAACAAAAATAAAACAGGCTTTTGTTTTTCTTATCCTCTTCTGTAGATTTTTCCTCCACATATTTTACTAAATGTTGGATCACAATCCCGATGTTCTTTGAAATATATTTCATCTATATTTGTTTTTTTTTTTTGTCAGATATTCTTTCACTTCTAATGGCTTGTATTTATTTCTTTCTTCAGGTAGAATATTTGTTAAAATTGCACCATTTCCCACCTCAGATGGCCAGCAATTCATGGAGATCACACATATTACCCACCTGTCCTGTATTATCAAGAACAAGAAGTCATGTCTTGTTTGTCTCAGCGCAAAGTTTGCATCTCACTAGTTGCGGTAGAATTTCTCTGCAGCCTCCATAATCCTTTAATTTTTGTCCAGTTCTGCTCTGGTCTCAGTTCTCTTGGTTTCTGTCATGAAAATTTGCCTCATCACAAGAGCATGAGATAATCCCCATAATCTTTCTCAAAATACTTCCCCCCACACCTACAGAATACGAATTGCCCTAATGAGTACTATTGTCCCATTTTTACAGGTGGGAAATTAAGGTTGTGTTTAAGCTTCCTATTCAAGCTGATAAAATAAGCATCAAGGCTGCTTTCCACTGGCTGTGGAGAGAACCAGAATTTGGTAGTGTTGGAACCTGTGTAGCTTAAACAACTCATTGCTCTGGAAGGAAGATAAAGGTCTAAGACTGCTGCATCTGTATAGTGGTTGTAGAGATGAAATGTTTGTCTTCATACTGAATACTGAAACTCAAACCTCTTCAGTGCAGGGGGACTTCTAACTTGCATTTTGTCACTGGGCCAAGTCTCCATGGTCTCTCGGAGCCTGAAGCGCTGAGAAAGGACAGCACAGGCTTGGGGAATACATGTGTGGATCTGGCCTAGCGCACAGACATGTCGGAGTGTCAGCAGAGCTCTGAGCCTCATCCAGCCCCAGCTGGTGTCTGTTCAGGTGGCCTAACACACCCTGACAGGTCAGGAAAGTCTACCTGGCTTCAGATCAGGAGGGGGTGTTCCTCTGGTGACTACCTGGCCAGCTCTGACCTTTCTGTGGGGCAAAAAGCAAGGCTAAAACACATCCTTCTTGCTTCCTGCTCATGTCAGACCTGGCTGAGCCATCCATGTGACAGAGACACCGAAAGCCACATGATGGGGAGTTTTCCTACGTGGTTTGTCATGTGTGCTGCTGCAGGCTGCAACCCTGCCCAAGCTGCTTCTCATTCTGATCTTGCAACCACTTCACTGGATATTTTCCTTGAATCCGTGTTTAGATTGTTCCAAATTCTTCTAGCTGATTCACCCCAGGACTATTATCAGGATAAAAAAGTATTCAGGCAAAACAGGAGGAATTTAGAGCAGTTAGTGTAAATGTGATGTAGGCACATAATGAAATGCTGTGGGAAGCCTTGAGTGAGAGCAGATCAATGATGGTATCCTTCAGGAGAAGAGAGCTTAGAAGAATCAAAGTTGTGCACACAGCTTTGTTGGGTTTTAAGATGTGCAGTCCCACCGCAGTTCTGAATGTGCTGCAGGGGTAACCCCCTTGTCTTTAACCGTGTGGTGCTTCTCAGCCCCAGGTTATGATAAAGGCTTAGTGTAGAAACTTTAGAAATGGAACTGTTGAAATCTGTAGAGGTGCTGCAGTGTTTTGTACACATATGCCTGCACTTTGCCAGCACTTTCTATATAAATGATTCCCAGATTTCTAATTGTATTTTGTTTATAGACACGTTTTGCTTATCGTAAGTTGCATATGGTTTTACCTCTAACTTTGGGTCTGATCCTTTCACAAAGGGTTTGGCCAAGAAAAAGAGTGGGTGATCCACTATTTGTTAGCAGTTCATTTTATATGTAAATATATATGTATATACATGTATGTGTATAGATATAGATATATCTCTGTGGGATTGATACTGGGAGGTGCTGAGCTCTCTTAATCTCTTGTGAAGTCAACAGGAGTTGAAGGCACTCAGCACTTCCCAGGGTGGTCAGAAAACAGCAGTTTTGGGCAATCTCCTGCTTGAGATTTTGCTGTCTAAAGTACCAAAAAAAGAGATAATCTTCTTAAAGCCTTCCTTAAATGCTGTCACCTCAAGATTGTAACTATTTATGTTTTACCACTTTTTCACATGCAAAATGTGTTGCATGTTTTTTGTTGGAGTTTTAAGGATCAGATTGATGAAGGAGAGTTCAGAGCCAGACGTACGGCATAAGAGACAAAGGTTTAGTAATGAGTTCAAAATTTACAAAACACAGAAGCAAATATGGCTTTAATACATGATGTGACCCTTTATAAGGCTTGAAATTACTCTTCAAAAATCATTCTGGCTTGACTTCAGAGCCGAGTGGATTGTGGGATACCACAGATTGACTTTGAGTAGTGGGTTGGTATTGCAGGAATTTTTTAATTTCCTGTAACTCACAACAATTTTCTTCCAGTTAGACCTTATCCTGCTGCAGAGTATTTACTGAACAATTTAGTACAGTGTATAAGCCAGATCAGAGGCACATGCATGCACTCATACACTTACA
Organism: Corvus kubaryi; assembly: GCF_017639235.1. Taxonomy (NCBI): domain Eukaryota; kingdom Metazoa; phylum Chordata; class Aves; order Passeriformes; family Corvidae; genus Corvus; species Corvus kubaryi. The sequence continues at coordinate 17,473,527 of NW_024580672.1, forward strand.
CACACACACACAGAGTAAGGAAAATTAAAGTATTAATAGTCAAATTCAAAATGATCAAAAGAGAAAGGCTCAGTGCAGTGATGTTTACATTTTAATGTGCATGTTGTATTTAATATCTCACTAGTGATGTAAGGGGGAAGAAGAAACTTTGGGCTGAAACAGACTTTTTTCTATTTTTAAAGAAACAAAAATTGTTCAAGCTGCATTAATGAGCAGACAATAATTTGGGAAATATTGGTTATTATCGTTTATAACAGTCTGTTAATTATTTCTTCAAACACATTTTCAGAAACTCTCCAAATACACTCAATTTGCACAATTTAAAAATTAGAGAAAATTACTTAAACTGATGAAGCTGCTTATGTATTTTTTACCAGTAAAGCAGCACTAAAAGGATCCCTTTAGATCAAGGGGGAGAAATATTTCATACCACAGAACTTCGTGTGCTCATTTAATTTCAATTGTCTTCCAGGTATTGCAGGGCAATTAATATAACATATTTGAAAGTTAAGAACAGAACCTAGAAGGTCTGTTATAACAAAACCCCCCCACTGTGGATGATAGCAATGCATGTGGGTCACTGGAACGACAGATACATATTTATACCTACTACTGATATAAAAAACTTGTTGGTGTGAATGGGCTATTGAGGCACATATAGATATATTGTTAAAAAAACCCATTTACCAAGAAATCTAACATTGTTTGCAAATGATTTATATAGGCACATACACACACAATGCTTATGGATGTGAATTTATGGCATGCTTTATCCCTTATCTAAAATCTACTAATGTCCAAGGAAAGCCTCGGCAAAAATTGTAATTAGGTTGTCACTGGGCCTTGAAGAAATGGGAAGGGAAGAGTGCATAAAACATCTGTATGTTATGATGAAAACATGATATATATATTTTCACCATAATACTGGAAGGAGAATGTTTGACTGAAAAGGAAGAATGAATACAGTATTTTTTTAAAAAGCTTTCTTAAAACTGGCGGTAGTAACAATGTTACCTGGCCATGCAAATAAAAAGTCAAAATGTAAAAAAAGAAAGTTCTGATTGCCCCAAGAAAAATAACTTAATGTTTCTTTAACTTCTGGATGCCAAATAGGAAGAGATCATAACCTCTAGCATTTTAGAAAGCAGGATGTATGATGGGATTTATTAGTAGATACTGAGTAAATAATGCTTATTAAATTTCAAGGTAACTTTATTTTCTGTTGCCTACCAGTGGAAAAGTCTCTTTTGAAATAACACTCATTAGAAATTGAAGGTTATACTGGCAAAACAGACTTGAATCCTTCAAAAATAGCCCCTAGGAGAAGTCATAGAAAGATCTGAAGCTAAGCCTATGACAAAAAAAAAAAGAAACTTAATATGCAGGGAAAGTTTTTAATATGTGAGCCAGACACAGAAATATTGCTCCTCTTTGAAATGAGCAAGAATTTGATGAAACACTAAAGGGTTTCCTATATTTTACTTTATTGGACAGCAACAAGTAACTCAATGAAAGTATATCCTGTAATAGCTGAATGCTTCTCGGTATCAGCTCAGTGCTTTAACAAGCACATTTCCCTACAACACAGAAATATTCCTGAGTGACACGAGCTGTGTCCAAATTGCACCCTCAGCTCTTCACCTAAACCCCAGCTGGAGTCCTTCTATTGACTTAAGGGGGCTTTGGATCAGGCTCCAAAATAATGAAGGGACAAATCCATTGAAGTCTTTATTTATGTCTAGATTGTTTTCCCTCATCAAAGGTTCCCCCGAGGCTCTTCCTCCTGCATTCTCCTGTGCAGAGTTTGTGCCTCCCTGTAAATCAAGCTACATCCCCGCTCCCTGCAATCTCATAGATGAAATCAGGATTTGGCTCTTTTTTGGTCCCGTGGACTCCCTCACAGCTGCTCGTATTCCTCTTAATTCTTGCAGTTGCTCAATCAGTGGATTCTTGCCTGTTGCAAGTGCTGCCACAACTAAAATATTAGAGTGTCTAAGAGTAATCAGTAAAAAAAATAACCTTTAAGTTCCAGTAATGCCAAGCAAAGAGAAAAAAATAAAGGGTTGTTTCTGCCTTGGTTTGGACATGTGTAAGGTCCAAGTACAGTGAAGTCTTTGGATCTGCCTTGACTTCTCTTCCCACTTGGATGGCCTGGTATCTTCACTTGCCAAGACAAGAGCTGTTTAACCATTAAAGTATTAGAAAATTATGTCCCATCTACTTGATCACAGAAATCCAGGGATTTCTTCATCCAGGCCAGATTATGGTCTTTGGTTGTGCATGGAATGGGTATTTATCCTCCTCTAGACTATGATCCCTATGCCCCTTCACATGTACAAGGTCACTGTCCAATGGATTCCAGTTTTAGGCTGTGGTCCTAATCTCTTAATGTCTTAGCAAATTATCCCACAATCCTGCAGAGTGTAAGGTGAATACATATCTAGGAATCATTTTGACAAGCGCATCCATACAGAGACAAAAAGAATCATGAAGTATCCGAGATCTGGAGACAGTGCTTTTTAAGAGGTCAAATTTATGGTGTAAATTCATTTAAAAAATCAGGTAAATCCAAATTTTAAACATTTTTGGAAAACATTTCAGGACTTTCTTCTTTCATAAGGAATTTTCTGGTAAATGATTGGAATGGCATGGAATCTCCCTCTAATTCTCAAAAAACACACCAAGTTTACATCCATGTTTCCCCATTGCTGCTGGATTTGTTCAAGGAGGAGGAAATGAATGAAAGATATAATCATTAATTCTGCAGGGAAAGCACTATGATACCACAGTGGTGTATAACACATGTCTTGGGAATTTCCCAGAAGTAACTCTTGGTTTTACTTGGATAAATCCTAAGTGATCTGTTCTTCTTCCACAGGTGAGTTTCCTACGGGCAGTCTCATATAAATCTCCTCCTCCTCCATTTACACAGTTCTTGTGTGAGATGACATATATGCAACACAGGTTCTAAAAAAATCCTATCTGATGAAATCCTGTGCACTGTGATTTTAGCAATCTTCACATGAGCCACTCGGCATATCTGAAAGACAAATGAGAACAAGGGAAAGGACTGTCAAATAGAGAAAGTCCAGAACATCAAGCTTCAAAAGAGGGGCTGGCCTTGTGCATACGGCCCTGCATAAGGAGTCAGGCAATCTGGATTCAATTCCCGGCCTTTCTACAAATCTTCGGTGAAAGTAGAAGAGGTTTTTTTTTCCCCTGATGCTCTTTGTAAGATATTCAAAAGCATCTGGGATGTTCCCTGCTTTTTTCTAACAGGGAAAGGCAGGAGTATTATCAGCCACGCTAACAAGTCCATTTGACAGGTCATTGTTGGATGAATAAGCTGCTCCTGATGACAAGTGCACCAGCTCACTTACGATTGTGAAGCTCTTGGAGGGTTCACTCATCAGAGCATTTGGTTACAATCACTCCCTTTGAGTTATTTAATCAGTATCTCCTGTCAGGCCGTGGTGCCAGGCCAGGAGACTGAAAGGATGTAGAAATAGATGACCAAAAGAGATGACAATTCTTAATTATCGAGCTGTATATTTAGTCCTGAGGAGTCCCCAGACAGTGGAGGCTCAGCTTTGTGATCACACTGGAGCTGTGCTCCGAGTTTGATATTTTAAGCAAACTCTTTCAGCCAGCGGCAGGTTCACAGTCAGGGAACAATGGGAGCAGAGGCTGCTTCACATTTCTGACATACCAGTGATGCCAATTTATGAATTCTTCTATAAATCTCTGGAGATACAAACCATCTGTAAAGAATAAAAAGACAACAACATTTATGCATTTGGTTACACATAAGAGGAGTGAATATGTTTTGTTTAGACAATTCCCATGAATTCCAGTCTCAAGAATCACTGACAGCGCGTCTTGTTTATGAGTTTTAAATAATGACAGCAAAGAAGAGTTTCCAGATAGCTATACAAAAACAGAGATTAATAAGTGACTGCCTTCCCGTTTGTTTTTGTTACTGTGCCTTTTAAAGGGACAAGTTACACCCTATTTGAATACGCTAGTGGCTGAGCAGAAATAAAAGAGCTTATCTGCTAATTTAATTTTATCTCCCAAATCAAAAGCAGTTATTATAGGAGCATCAGTTGAGTCTTAATTATATGTTTTTGCTTCTTGAAACTCCTTCACAGAAGAAGTAATAAACAATGAGGTATGAGATGGACTTAGGGTATTTTTCCAGGTCTTTTATCTTCCTTTGACCTTGGAGGTTATGTGTACAAAATATATTGCAGGATTAAGCCTGAGAAAATTAGGATTTATCATTTTTAGTGATACTTAGAAGAATTTGCCATTGTATGGACATTATTTTTCAATGCTTTGCCAGGTTTCAGGGACAGAACCCATCTTTTACTCCTCAGAATGACCTCCTCCCATGTCTAAATAGAAAAAGATGGCCTGTCATCTGATCGACAAGGTAGCACTGCTACCACATGGTCTTTTCTTAAACTCAGAAAGGCAAAAAAAGAAAGATGAGAGAAAAAAACCCCATTTATTGCCAGGTTAAAATGAGCTGGGAACATGCTTCTAGAGTAGTGCTTGCTTAGCCTGAGCTGAAGCAGAAGTTCTGAATTGCTTAACGATATCAATGTACTTTAAAAGAAATTCTTTTATCGGAAAGCTTGGCTCACAGTAAAATTTATCTCTTCTCAGTGAAAGTTCCTTCTAGTCTGGCCTGCAGCTTTGCTACATGTAGAAAAGAGGAAACCACTAACAGACGAAGCTGGGGAAGGATCTGGAGCACAGGTATGATGAGGAGTATTTCAGGGAGATGGTGGAGCTTAGCCTGGAGAAAAGGAGGCTCCTGGGAGGACTGATCACTCTCCACAATTACCTGACAGGGGGGTGGAGCCAGGGAGAGGTCAAACCTGCAGGTAACAAGTGGCAGGATGAGAGGAAATGGTCTCAAATTGAACCAAGGTAGGTTTAGATTGGATATTAGGAAAAATTTCGTCACTAGAAGAGTGGTCTAACATTGGAACAGGGCAGAGGTGGATTCACCATCTCTGGAGGGATTTAAAAGGTGTGCAGATGTGTCACTTGTGGACATGGTTTAGTGGTGGGCTTGGAACTGCTGGGTTAATGGTTGGAGTCAATGATCATAGAGGTATTTTCCAACCTAAATGATTTTTTGGCTCTGTGATCCTACTTCTCTGATGGGAAAGAGGAGCTGACTCATTATCATACCTGTGCTACTTCTAATAATGATTGAACAGCCTGAGTTATTTGACCTCACAATATTTTTCCCTAATTTTTCATCTCTATGTAATACCCTACTGTCCTGATACCAAAAAGTTGTAATTATACAGCTGCACTGGTGTTAGCACCACTGTGATTTCTATCAGGTTGTCTTTCCATGCAGACTAAGACATTTGAATCAAAGTTGGTTCATTTTATTTTAATCTTTGGTTCAGCTGTACATATAGAACCACTATAATTACTCTCTGCAAAACACACTGTCTTGCTGCAAAAAAATTAAACATATTACTTTTCCTGTTCTCAGCTCAGGAAGACAGGGAATAAGCTGAGGGATCAGAGTGCATGATCACACATAAACCTTGAGGAGTGGATGTAGACTTCAGGTTTCTGTGGTGTGTAGGGCAAATTCCCATTAATCCTTAGAGCTGTGTGGCTTGCAGTGTGGTAGCTTTCTGATCCTTTTGGTCAAGAAGCACTTAGGTCTGAGTTACTCTGGGGACTGATGTCATGACTTAGCCAAGGAGAATTAAAAACACTGATGTGACGATAGGCTGTGAAGGCGAGGATATCCATGGGGGTATAGGTGTCACACCATGACAGCAGCAGAAGAATGGAGTCTTTGCTGTAAGGAATGACCTGAAAATCCAAGGCCATTAATGTGAATTTGAGATCAGCTTTCCACGGCTTTTCCAAGGAAGGCTATAAAAAGGACAAAACGCTTCGGGCCACGCAAGAGTGCAGATGTTAATGAAAACAAAAATCAGAAGTTGAAGCATAACCAATTTAATGCCTGTCCGAACTTGTACATGAGATATCCCCTTGCAAGGCATGCGGCGAGAGCCTGTGACCTCATTTCCCCTGGCACACGGGGAGAAAGTGCAATTTTCTCATGCCATCACCCAGAAACCGGAAGCTTTTCTTTCCAAGTGATAACTTGAACAGATGCAACTTATTTCCCAGTAATGCAGGCAGCAACATGTGTTGCCACTGCAGTTTGAAATGTCCATTAATTTAACAGTAAATCCCTTATCCCTGTAAAATGAAAACACCATATTCTACATGGACAGAGAAGAGCGTATAACTCTGCTTTTCAGATGTTAGAGCCTCCAGTGGACAATTGTTCACCAATTTCAATTTACACAGCTGGCTGTCTCATCCTGAAAAGATGCCTTAGGACTGAGAAAGCATGGAAAGTAAATTACCATCTCATTCCAAACAACATCATTTCCCTCTCCCCCAGGCTAAAATTGAGGTATGTTAATACAACAATGTTAGGAAGTCAGCCCTGCTTCTGTTGGCACAACATTTGACCTATGTAAAGGGGCCAAAATTTTCCGAATCTGTAGAAATGAAGCTTTGTAGATACCAGAATCTTGTTTGTCTTACCTAAAGATGGTTATGAGGAAAGGACTGAGGTACACAAAGTAGTGAAAGATTTTGTTACAATTACAGTGAAAATTTAAACAACTCTGTCTTGCAGAGTTAAAGCATGCAAGCAAAAAATGAAGTTTCTGCTTTACATTAGAAAAATAACCATATTGAGGGTTCTTTTCTCAAGTATTGCCAGTTTTTCTTCTCCATGTAATAGAGCAGTGGAAAATACTAAATTCAAGACAGTCCAAATCTGTTTCTGACATTATCAGTAGTGGGAAGGGAATAATCTGACTCAGCAACTTCATTATTGCTCAGTGCACTTGAGTATGCTGAGTTTATAAATTTGATAATGTCTGGTTTATGAGTTTGATTACTAAGTTAAATTATAGCTCACAATAATTAGCCCAATTAATGCTCACTCTACCACTGTGCTGGAAAAACTAACAAAACACACAGCCAAATATTGATCGTGAGGCACATATGACAGCAAGAGGGAGATGGGAGCTATGGCACCTCCCCCCAGCCCAACACTGCTCTTTTCCATCCTTACTTCACTCCTGTCAGATTATTTTAACATTTGTGAATGGTTTTCCATAGCTATGATACAATGGCAAGGAGTCTGGAATTGATACAGTCTTGAGAAATACTGTAAAGTAATACGATTTTTCTATTAAAGTTGGATGCTTAGCAAAACCTCGAAATCCATCCAGAATTATGTTTTTCTAAACGATCAGAATTGTTTTCCTTCTTCCTGAAAGGGGTATGAATCAATAAACAATACCAAATAGGATGCTATTGCAAGGCATGTTAGAAGCCCTATGAAAAGTTCAAGGCTACTGAGAGGCTGAGTCCCCTCTGCCCCTGGAAATCTCCTCCTCCTTCATACCTTGAGGCGTAACATCAGCTATATTAACATAGTCTGAGAGGTCTCACTTCTCCAGTAGACTTTACCAGAAGTGAAAGGACCTCTATTTTTTTGGAGCAATGCAACCAGAGGTTAGGCAATGCTAAGTGCAGTTCAATAAGGTCTCCTCAGGTGTGGGAATTGACATCCACCCAGCCCCAAATGTGCTCTCCCTGTCCATCTGTAGGCTGAGATGAAGCTGCCAGAGCAGAACTGTGCAGAAGGATGTGCAAGAGTGATTTTTGCACATCTTTTTGCACATTTTTGCACAACAGGATGAGGCAGAGAGAGGATGATCAGCTGGACGAGTGCTGAGAACACATCTCTTAGGAGGGATCATCACCTTGGTACTGCCCTTAGCCCCTGTGGTTTATAGTGAGATCTTACTAAACATGACCTGCAGAAAATCCTGGGAGCAGGACCTAGGAGTTCCTCCCTCTCTGCCCTCCCTAACCACCAGGCTATTGTACAAAAATCTGGCATGAGGAGGCAGCAAACACAGCCACTGTAAATACCAGGGACAAGAAAGCATTTTTGCTGTTCAGCATGGGCTATAGGGGATACAGGACTGTTCTGGGGGTACACAGAGCTACACAAAGCATGTGTGAGGGCTGAGTTCAGGTATTTCCAGGTACCGCCAAGATTAGGCAGGCACTGGAAAAGTTATCTTTTTAATCACAATTTTGTACTTTGTTGTCCCTGTTGCACCTGGGTCCTGCTGTGGACACATAAATCATGTCTCTGATGCTCAAAATTCCTGCAGAACGCATGGGTAGATGTCTCTCACATTCAGATGATGATCATCCTCCTCTTTTCCCAGACTCCCGTGAAAGCGTGAAAAGCGCAGTTATTCATGCACAATAAGGCGTGATCGTTATCATGATTTGTTTCTGCAGATGTTGTTAAAACAAGGCAATATCTGAAGCTCCACAAAAGATGCGCCTTTCTCATGCAAAGCATAACATTCCTAGCAAGTTGAATGCTGTGTCAGAGCTGGGTAAGCCGGAATATTCCAGACATTTTAATGTAAGTGCACACTCCTCCAGTGTGAGATGTATGTTTAGTAGCCAAGGAGAACACTATCAACACAATCCAATAGCTGGAGTGGTTCACCATCATCGTTTCTGCAAATGAGGTATAAATTAAAAAGCTGTCATTAGCTATAGAAAGGTTGAATTTATAAAGATTGTTGTTCATATTTAAACCACCTCCTCCCTAAGGAGTTTATCTTTATCCATCTGCAAAGCCTTGCCCGCATTTGTACTGTTATGTAAATAATGTTATAAAAAACATAACTCTGTAAATGAAGTCTGAGGCTTATACTGAAGAATCAGCTATTGGGAGATATAGAACACCTTAAATTTCAATACTATGTTCTTAAGATACCTGTCTGTTTCTAGAATTTCTATTCTTGGTTTTCAAAGACATTTTATGAGCAGGGAAGCTTCCACTAGACCAGAATGCTCAAAGACCCATCCTGGCCTTGAACAAAGAGATCTCTGATTCACCCAGGAGAAGGTTTGTCACAACTGCTTTTAGGGGTTATGTCCAGATCTTGTTTGGAGTGTGGTAGCTTGACCTGCTTTGTAGTTGTCATTCCATTGGTTCTGAATATTTAAATAGAAACCATAAGGGTCCTGAGCTGTCCGAAATAGGTCTGAGTGCCCACAGGTATCCCCAAGTTGCTAATATGCTGGGTATTATATGCTGAAAGGCAACAACTGGTTGTTTATAGTGAAACAGGGTACAGTACTAAAATGCAGCATCTTACCAAAAACTGTGTAACATTACTCTTTCAACCCATAGGGCTCAGCTCCATATGACTTCTGCTGAGATGTGGGTGGACATGTGCAGATGGAAGCATAAATATGAAGCTTACCTCCTGCTCCACTTGAACTCTTTCTGGTTTAGAAAGAAATTAATGGCTAAGCAGTCAAAGATCTGCACACTCTGTGTGTTTACATGCTGGATCTGCCAGTGTCTAGAAAGGCAACCCTCAACTATACAATTCTAATGATTGCTGAAAATGTTGATATCTGATGATCTGAGCTTCCTCTGCTGTAAATTAAAACACAGTTGTCTTTAAATCAATTGAGTTTTCCAGTCATGCTAAAAATGAGATATGATATCAAAAGGATAATAAACTGCAAAGGTATTACTTTTATCTTTCTGTCAGATGTGATCACCAAATCGATTAACTTCCTTCACCTGATATAGGCAGTAACTTCTAAACTAAAATTACATTACCTGGGACCTTGTGTACACTCAGTTTCGATGAATACAAAAACAACTGATTATTAAAGAGGGGCTTGGAAACTTTTCCTTACAACAGTCCTGTTGTGCTGATATGTGATCAGTGATTATGAAATGAGATCTCTGCAAGGATTCCAGGGGTGCATGCATTGCACATAACCATCACCACTGTTTATAAACTTTTTTCCATCGGCCCCGCAGAATATGGGATTCTGTTTCTCTCTTTTCTTCCTAGACCTGAGTCCATGGACACCTAAAACCAATTATGAAACCTGTAACAGCATAGACAATTGTGCAGGCTAAGGCAATTAATGGGACATTTTCCAGATTTTTTCCTCATTTGACTGAATCTGTTTAACCAGCTATTTACCCATGATGAACGTTGGTACCTTTGCAAAAAGTTGATGTTGTACATTTTATTTAAATTTTCCTGGTCTCTGACTTTCAAGCTCAGAATTTTTTGTGTTTAGCCTCAGACCAGCAGTAATTGTGCTGGGTTTCTAGAGCTCTGTTGAACCTGCAGAGAGACCACCTGGTGCTGCTCAGAGGATGTCACCAGGACTGCACGGTGGGCTCCACAGGCAGGTGTTGGCTGAAATCACAAGAGCATTGGCCAGAAGTTCCCTTCATGGTCAGCTGGTGCACTCCAAGGTGTCCTACCAAGGACACTGAGGTGGCAGCAACCAAAGAGCTCCCTCTGGAGTAAAACAACTGAGTTGAAACATGGAAAGGTGGTTTTTCTTCCTTGTACTCACAAAATGACAATCATATCAATTCCATTGCATGTGTCAGTTAAGACAGGAATACCTGCCAGGGAAATGCCTGCTTGATATCTTTTTTCAAAGTCAGAATGACTGAGTCCATTTCAGACATGCATGAACACATCTGTACAGGATTAGCCCCATCTGGGCAAACATCAATATTCCTTCATCACAGGCAGTGGCCAGAGGCACGGAAAGACCTGAGGGACCTGCCAAGAGCTACAAGCAGAAGTGTCAGGCAGCTTGTTGGAAGAGACTGTCCAGGCAAGGACCAGGGGAGTCACCAGGCCCCTCACAATTCGTTCCTGAGAGAGCTCACAAACAAGATGCCTGTTTCTCTAGCTCCAGGCACAACACTTACCTACAGCCATACCTTCTCTTGTGCAAACAGATGCACCACACAGCTCAGAGGGAAACCCAGTGAAAGGAGGTGTTAACATTGAGAAGATTGATTATTTTCCATCCAGAAGAACTTCTGTTTCCCTATAATTTAAGTTTCAAGCTTCTTGTTTCTGTCTGGACTGGGTTTCAAGAAAAGCTTACATGATACTGAAAAGCAAGCCCTGTCTAGCTGGCTAATTTATTTTAATAAAATAAAACACCAAAAACATTGTTTTTTTGGACTGGTATAGTCTTCTTCTTTATTCTTATTATTACTTCTATTTTATATTAAACTTTTGTAATAAACAATACATATGTAGAGCTATTGTGAGATCATTCATGCTCTGTAGTCTCTGGCCAGGTAGACGGCAAAAGTTTAATGCAGTTTTATGTTTTATGGTTTAATAAGGTCAGTCACAACTTCATACAATTTCAGATTAATATAACCTAATTAAGCCCTTATAAAATGATCAGCCCAGCCTTCTAAGGCACCAGAATTGCACAACATGCTTGGTGCCTGAAGCCCCTCTTTATCCCAGCTCCAAGTTAAGGGTGCTTTGGAGTTTTGAAGGCTGGGCTTGATCCCATATTTGGGTCCATGTTTCTTCCTCAGTCATCTTTATTTTAGTGACTGTGCTTTCATCCTCAAACAGTTTTTCCAAAATCTCTGTCCCTGAGTCTGCACCTTGCACTTATTTCTCCTTTTCTTTGTGGCTTGGAATATTATTTCTCGAATTTCAATGTTCCAGGGCCGAGCACTCAATAGTGAAGCATTCAGGGGAGCTCTGTGGTCTGGTCTCCTCATAAGGACAGTAGAAGATGCTGTTCTTCCTTCCCCTCACTTTATCTAAATTTCATGCTGTGCTCCAAAACATATGGGAGCATCCATGTCCTGCCTCTGACCTGAATGGTGATGACTAAAATAAATAGGTTATTAACTAGAAGCAGGCACATAGCACACAAAATTTCAGTCCAAATAATTCCAATCCACCATAGCTAAAAGGAAGAAAGAAAAGAAAAGAAGATAGGAAACCTAAAAAAAGAGTTTCTTTCAGTAGGAATTTCCTGGTTGTCTAAGAAGAGGTGGCTAGTCCAAAGTACAGTGCCAGAATATACTCACATAGAGTGTTATAGGGATAAATATTGTCAAGTCATTATCAGTGTACAATGAACAAAATTTAATAAAGTCAAATGAATCCATCTATCTATCCTTGCAGATTTCCAAATTTTGTACACTAATTTCCATGTTCCTCTTTGACACTGAATTTTTAGGAGGAGAATTAATTCAGAGAAATGGCTCTTAATATAGAATTTAATCATAGCTTTTTCAATAAGTGTGTAATTTTTTAAGAAATAAAATGTGATGTGATCTACATTTTTGATTAAACAGGGAAAATGCTTATAGGCTTTATCCGGATAGAGCCTTGATTCCTTAAGCAACACATTATGAGATGTTAATTAAATGACAGTAATGTGTAACATAGCTCCCGTTTTTAATTTATTCAGGCTTCATATTTTTTCCACACTGAGGGGATATTCTCACCTTAACAGCAGAACAGCTCTGTGAGAGGCAGAGCTGATGAAACCTGGTTTCCTCTAAGATTTGTGGCTGTGGGTTGAGCTCAGCCCTGAGCATCATGGAGCATCCATGGGGAGCATCCACCTGCTGCAGCCTTCCCTGGCATGGGGCTCTGAAAGCAGAGTGGGGATTTACTAAGACAACACTAAGGGTGTTTTGGCTCTGCCATTTAGGGAATTGTATCCATCGAGGGTTGCTGGACACCTGCCAAACTTTTTGAACGGGTGCAGATCAGAGACACACAGGTCTGGGTGGCTCTGGATGAAGGGACTCACTGGGTTTTCAGCACATTTATCCCACTGCACCTGCAGAAGCATGTCAAAACAGAAAGAACACATCTACTTTACTGCGTGCAATTGCAGCACAAGAACCCCCAGCCAGTCCCTGGTGGTGCTTGTTGCATATGTTTTCCTGGTATTTCCTACAGGAGGGGAGCCCTACCAGCACATTCCTCCACCAAGCACAGCCCTGGTGTTGAGATTGGTCACCATCCTGCCCTGTACAGGCTGCATCCTCTGGATCCCTCAGCTAGCAGAACATACTTTGCATGTCACTTCTATTCTGCTGGCAGGTGAGATTGAACTGACTAGCGACTTGAAAATTTCCAAGGGGTTATTGAAAATGAGACTAGAAGGGAGCACACAGAGCTCAAGAAATCCCTTTTTTTTTTGGTGTGTGTAAGCTGAACAAGCAACACACATCTTTGTTTTTATAAGTGAGCTAAAGAAACATCTTTTCCTAACTTATTTATGCCAGTTTTATTTATTTTTGTATGTTCAATTGTATTTTTAGGTACTCAGGCTGTCTACACAGTCATTCTAGCACTGATGATCCAGAGAGCCTTTGAAATTCAGTCTGTGACCAGTGGCACTGGGATTCAGCAGGTGAATGAACACCCCTGCTTCACCTCAGGTCAGTGAGACCCTATTTTTGCAGGCATTGGACAGGATACTTCTCCTTTTGAAATTCAGGGGAAATCATCAGGAAGCTGGGGCTGCCCCATCCCTGGAAGTGTTCAAGGCCAGGCTGGGTGGGGTTTTGAGCAACCTGGTCTAGTGGAAGTGTCCCTGCCCATGGCAGGGGATTGGAATTAGTTGATCTTTGAGGTCCCTTCCAATACAAACCATTCAATGATTCTGTGATTCTATGAAAAAAACCCAAGAGCACACTGCTGAACAGATCAAGTGATAAGTTCAATGCACTCAAGTATGTTCTCAGAGCCATATTGAGCAGAAATCTAGGCAGAAACCAAAAAGAAACCTTTGGGTAGCCTATGATGATTTAAAAGGAATTTTCTCCTCTTGGAGGCAGTGCCATGTATTAGGTTGGTTGTTAATCTAAATTTCAATGTCCTTAATTATGCTAATTTTTTTCCTGGCAGATAATTAAAAAGAAGATTTTTAATGAGTTAGATGTCTTAAGATCCTAGACAGAAGGAAATAATGGGAGAGAGCGGCTGGTAGAAAAACAAAATAAAACAAAACTCAGATGCATTCAGTCCTACATTCGCCCTGCCATTTAGTAGGCAGATTAATTTCCTTGTGTTGTCCTCTGACAGCATTTTCTGACTATGTACATCCATTATAATTTATTTGTAGTTTTGACTAGGAGCTACTGGGGGTGGGGGCAACCTTTTCTCCTCTGCCTGCAGAAGAAGGGGTTCCTGGGGTGCAGCTTGCACATGAGTACTCTACAGGAGAAATAAAGCAGGGGAGTTGTTCCTGCAGACAGAATCCTGACCCACTTTGGAACCGATCACTCCACAGTACTTTTATCATTACCCGCCAATGTTGTTTTTCAGAGGCTTGGTCTCTGACCTATTTTCACACTGATTTCTGTGCTAGTGAGGCTTTTATCCTTTAAACTGTTGGATACTTGTTTATGTAAATACAGCACAAGTTTTGCTAACCAAACGAGATTCAGTGTTTCTGCTGGCAGAAGACAGTTTAGTGTTAGAAACTGAGGTGTGTGTAACAAATATTAACTTAATTTTAAGTCTAGTATACCTTTGTGCATTTTTTTTTGCATCAGGGACTGAGATGAAGACACTGAAATGAAGAGAAAATGTACATACAGCCGGTGAAACAGTAAACTGATGTGAGAAAAGAGTGTCTCTAAGCCAGAATTTTTGCAGAATACTCAATCACAGATGCAAGCAGAGGAGAAATTTTTGGTCAGGGGTTTGGTCATACTTTTGCTTCTGCTGATTCTGGAGAGAGCAGCCAGAATTTTCCAGCAAAACCATCCAAAACCCTGGGATAAGCATATCCAGAACACCCCAAGAACTGGCCACGTGCCGCCTCAGCCCAGTCCTCAGCAGTCAGATAATCCTCCTTACAAAAGCCATTACCTCAACAGGTGCTGGTAGCCCCTGCTGTCTTCTTCATTAAGGGGCCAAAGACCATGTGATTATGAAAACTAAACACTCACTTATCCCTAGGTGAAGTTCAACTCAGTGACAGCGGCAAAGGGCGGCCGGAGGAGGAGGCAGCAGTGTTGTGCTTGCTCTCTGGACTCCATCCTGCAGCCCTGTTAACCCAGCACTTCGCACAGCACTAATCCCCTATTCAGCAAACCCCTGCTTAGCTCCAAAGCTTGGCTGAACTGGGGCCTGAATTCATTCTGACAGCAGGGAGAGAGAAAAACTGCAAATAAATCTATGAAAAATATCGAACATTTTTGGAGGTGATTTTTAGGCAGTGAAATGCTGCATGTAAACAAAGGCGTTGCTCACACAGCTAATTGTTATTCAAATAATTGCATATATGCATTCATGGATATATACGTATATAAATACAGACATGCACATTTCAAAAAAATAAATGAAATGCAAGTTGCTCAGTGCTCTCCTTGAATGCAAGTTTTCTGCAGGTTAGGTTAGCTATAAAAGGGAAAGGAGAACTAAATAAATATATAAACAGCTTTGTTCAGTTGTATGTCCAGCAGGGATATGACTGTTCATTATGAATAGGGGCTGAAGGCTCCACTGCTCTGTAGTTTATAAATACTAATGAGTGACACATTGAGAAAAATTGTACCTACAAAAGCAAAGTCTTCTGCCATGCAAATCAGGCCCCAATTCCCCACAGATAAGGATCTTTTTGATGGAACACATGCAAAATCTACAGCTCTTAATTCTTTCATTAGTATTCCAGGCAGACGATTGCCAAATAACAGGGAAAACTGTCTGAATTGCTGTGTCTGAAACCTAATATTGATTTGTTTAATAGTGTCAGGAAGTCAAAATTCACAAATCTCCTGTCGATTGTTTATGAGGCAGTTAGCACAGAATTGGATGCCCCTGCTTAATTAATAACTCATTACTGAAATTTGATTAAATGCTTGAATGGTTTAAATGGGCTCTAATTCAGTATCTGCAAAGCAGTGTTGCAACAAAGTAAAACGGATCTAAAAGCTTGTTTTTTAACACTACTGCTGTCTGTATTTCATGATCTCCAGTGGTGAAGAATATGTTGACATAGTTGCAAGGTCAGACCTCGTAGTAGATTGTTAATTGACACAAAAATGTGTTGTTCTAATGATGTTATGAACTGCACTACAGCTAAATCAGATGGATACTCTAGGAGAAATTACACTGACTTGCAAAGAAAGGAACCCTAAAGGTAATTTTTCAGCATATGATTAAATTGAGATGAGGAGTAGAAAGATATTTCTACCTTGGCCTTTGTTCAGAAGTATCTTAGGGATTGTGGTTTGCACGTCCAGGGGCCATGAACTCTTCAGTGCCTTAAGTGCTCCTGTCCACCATATTTTATACCTTCTCTGGTGCTTTCTCATCTCCAGTATTAATTGAGAGAAGAAATATTCCAGGCGTTATTTTGAATTTCTGAACTTCACTGAATAAACCTTTCTTCATTTTCAGCATCAGGCTACACTAAAATTTCTCCCTTAGGGAGAAACCTTTCTAGTTTTTGAGAAACCAGAACAAAACATTTAAAAAACTGTAGATTTGTCCACACTTTTGAGATGGAATGAACTAGAATGAGCTGTGTCTAAGGGCAGGGTAATCAGGACACTTATTTTGGCAACACTGGGAATCCCCAATTTTCATCATCTACAAGGAAGTATTATCTTATTGGAATATTGAAAATGGGTTTGTCTTTGCTGTTATCTGTTTAAAGAATGTCAGCCCACAGGTGTGTTGTTTGCCGTGAGAAGGACTCAGGCATGTGCTTAAACATGTTTTTGACTCTTCATCTGGGTTTTGGTCAAAAAGCAGGAGCTCCTGCTGAAGATGGTGTTCTCTACCTATAGGAAGGACACATGCTCCAGGGTGGCTGATGAGTGTATCATGAATAATGAGTAGCAAACAGGAGACACTGAAGAGTTCCCAGGCCACCTGTTGTCTGTATATAATGTGCCCAGACTCTTTCAACCAAGTTCAAGAGGCTCGTTTAGCCAAAAGCAGTAAAAAAATTAATAATTAATGAGATTCCAGCAGATATGTTCAACCAGCCCCAATAAGATAAATCAGTGAAATGCTCTGGGTAAAGCTGTTCTCATGAGAATTCCAGGTGTGGTTGGCCTCAATGAAAAGGTCTGCATAATTTGGGCAGTTTTAGAGCAACCTAGACAGGGAACACTGAGCTGGTCAAAGCTGGCCCTGGAGGCAAGAACTTGACCCATGGCAGTAATAAATGACATCATTCCTCTGAAGTCTGCAGAGTCAAGGATTTCAGATCAGATCCTCAAAGCAACTTAATCCTTCAATCAATAAAATATACTTCTCTAAATATCCCCAAGGAACTGAACCTTGGAACTTGGACCTTGATCCACATGAAGTGTTAGCACCTACTCAGAATATGCCTTTTTGGATACTTCTACAAAGAATAACCTTCTAAAGACTTGCAAATTGATGTAGCTGGGCTGAGTATCTATTCAGACTAATAAACAGGTCTGTTTGATGAGCAAACACAAATGTCCTGAAATATATACATATATTTTTGTATATATAAAAATAGAAATCGAGTGGCAATTCTAATTGAAATAAAACTGACTAAAATCTATAAGTGCAAAGTATTACCCAATATGTTAACTGAATCTAAACCTTTGGGATCTCTGAGGGCAGAAAAAGGCGGCAGATGACTGCAGCTTTATCTAGAACTGTTCCCAGTCTTGTGCAGATGAATAAGCAGTGAGTTACCAGTCCCTGTACTGTGTGGGCAGTGATTGTCTGGTGCAGTGGCTGAAATCACTGGTATAAACTGCAGCACATTTTGTGCCAAAACTTCTCTGGAAATGTGAATTGCAGTATATTCTATATTATAAAATGGTAAAGTATTTATTAAGCTCTTTTTTCCTGCACATCTTGTGTGGGCAGGGGAAGGAACTTCTGATGTCCTTGTTTGGAAAGGGTAAAAGTCCTGGTAGATCCAGCAAAAACACTTTAGAAAAGCAGAAAATAATAAAAAAAATCTGAATTTTTACCCCTTTGATGTGGTTTTTCCAGCCTTGGAATTGGGAAATGCTGCAGGGTCAACCTCCTTTCCTCTGTCACTGAGCACCATACTTTTCCAGCAAGATACAAATGCTATTTCAAGTTATCTGAATACTTTGAAAAAAGTTGTGTATTTATCATAAGCACAGCCCATAAAAATTGAATCAAAAGAGGTATTTAAAAAAAATTTTGCTTTATCCATTTGTTAGATTTCTTAAAAGCCTGGAATTTTTCTGCCTTTTAGAAACAGGTTTTAGTGATGTTCCATACAGATTTTTTCCATTGGAGTTTGTGATAACTAGAACATCATTATGATTGTTTAACATGTAGATTACTTAGGCAGTTTAAGATGAAGATTATTTTAAATTTTCACTCTTACATAACTGAGCATATTATCAGTGTTAAACTGTGAAACAGTCATTAATGATAACTAACAATAAGTAATACCATCAGGAGTTCATAATTCAAGCTAAAAAAGGAGATGCCGTATGTTTTTATACATGCAGCCATTATCAATGCTGCAGTTCACAGGTTTGCTAACTTTTTCTAGTGATGGGTAACTTTTACAATTAATTTGAGTTAAATAATTAAGCCTGGGCAACTAAGAACATTTTTGAACCATAATTAAAGACAAAAAAAATAGCTTTTAAGCAATGTTTTAACTTGTGCTAAACAGCAGTTTCAGGAAGAATGAGGGTTTCTTTCTGCTCTGGGCCGATTTGTCAAAGTACTATTAAGAATTTTTAGTTATAAAAAAAAAAAATGGAGAGAACCTTTATTTTTCCTCCTCTAATTTATTACGGTTGATTACACAGCTGGAATGGGAAGGTAGCTGCTGTTTGTAGTTAAGTAACTCCTCACAATTTCTTAAAGAAATGATCTTCAAAGCTTTAATGGGTCAGTGGCTCAAGTACAAAGGAAAGATTGATTTTCATACTCCCACTCTTTGTTCCCAAAGTTTAAAACAGACACGTTCTGGTAAATTAGTTTGTCTATGTTATTAATGGAAGAACTTATTAAACTCCCATAAATACATGGTGGTATCTTACCTAAAACACAGAATGCATTTGCTTTGGAAAAAAAAAAAAACATGTTTAAAAGTAAACAGGGGTGTAATATTTTCATTTGATTTCAGAAATGCCTCGAAAGGCTGAAAGCAGGAGAACTGGGGGTTTGCAGAATATATTAGGTATGCATAATGATGAATGGCACAAAGACCGTGGGCTCGCGCCGATAGAAAATATGTTATTTACGTTTAATGAAAAGCATTCCCATAGTGGGTAAGTGGCAATGCTGTGGGGAGAACGACTGCTTCAAGCAAGAAATATTGTCTGGGTGAAATGCTTCTTTTATGTGAGGCTCATGTGCACGTTCCTGGGCTGAGCCCGGAGAGGCCGCGCTGCCGGCGCAGGAACGATCCCGGGGTCAGGGCAGGCTCCAGCGCTGGCTGAGAGCTGCTGTGAGAGAGATTATTCAGCTCCACGGAGGGAGCAGCACTGCTGCTACTTGAGGGGGATCAGGGGAGTGTTCCTGAGCCAACACAAACTGCCAGAGCGCCTTCTGCATCAGCTGAAGGTCGGCCTGGGTCCATGTCTTCTCCTCCACAGGCGGAGACACTTCTGATATATTCTCATGGCCTCTGAGGTCACCGAGTTTCCCCTGATGAGCTGCCTGTCTGTTGAAGAATGTCTCGCCACACTTAATCACCTTTTCTTTCACTCGTCCAACAGAGTGAAGTTTTCCCTGTGAATAAACACCCCACATCTCATCAGTTCACAGGGAGCGACAGGCCTTCAGCAGTGTTCCCAGTTGACCCTATCAGCAGCTGTAGGGGTTCCTGTATCAGATGGGCTCTAGTTAACTAGAAATTCACTGCCAGGGCTGTTTGCAGTGGAAAAAGCAGCTCTGAAACTGGAACTTACACCAGTGCTGCCTGTCAGTGGAGGGGCAAGCTGCCTGTGACAGGCCATTGGGGTAGTACTGGTGGGTTGATAACCAAACAGAGCTGGTCTGTGTGTTCCCTGCTCCCGCTGGAGGCAGCAGAGCTTATCCTGCTGCTGTTCCTCCCGCTTTTAGTCCTGCTGATGATTCTCCTTATAAACTTTAGTCTGAAGGTCAGAGCCATAGGGTTAATTATGGGAAGATCTGGAGGTTTCACTTGGTGGTGATGCCCAGTGGATGGGCAATGCATTTGGACTTTGGGCAAGTGATCTTTCCATGTCCTTGCTTTTATTTTTTTTTCTTTACCAGGGATATTTGACATGGCCCCCAGTAGCATCTGAGAGGGAACCAAATAACTGTTCTTTTTGATACACGGGGGTGCAGGGTGTGATCAGGGTCCAGCCAAAATTATCCACACCAGCACCCAGGGGAAAGGACAACCTTGTCTAGAAACACCCTCTTGTTAGTGCAGGATACGAGGAGAGAAGCTCTAAGGTAACAATTTTTTTTCACAATAGACTATTTCCTTCAAATGTAAAAGCTTCATAGAGGTGATTTACGCAGCCACTGTGAAATATCACATATTGGAACATTCCTAGAATATATTTTGGGCTCAGGACTTTTGATTTCCTAAAGATGTTTTATGCAACCAATGTGTACTATACATTTAAATGGAAAAAGAAGTCAGAACTCTAAGTGTAATGAACTGATCAATGTTTCAATTCTCTATTCCCTGTGTACTCATTCCTCCTTCTTTCTTTATATTTGTGGAAAATTTCCACTGTTTTGAACTGGTTCTGGAGCAGAAATGAAAGCAAGGCTTCATCTGCTCCTTTAGCAGTAGAATCTTGGGATTCTCCAGCACAATTATCCTCCCCAGTCCCAGTGAGATGGCTCTTTCAGAGCCATGACAGTTTCTCACTGTCATCCAAGAGTTCTCTCTTCCAGAAAGGGTTGGAAGGCTAATCCTGCATTGCAGCAAGAATGGGGAAATAAATCAGTGTGTGCTCCACGCCAGCTCAGGGGAGAACCTGCAAACCGAGGTGTTTGCCTCTAGCCCTGGTCACACAGGACATTGGGGTACTCATGAAACAGATTCTTATTTTGTTTACTTATATATAGCCTCTGTAAATCCTCAATACAGGAAAAGATATCCTGTGCACTTGGGATCAATTGCTTTGTTGCTTCCCAGTGCATTAAAGCTCACTGTGGAAAGTGATTGCTTTTCCTTGCAACCAGTAATTTGGAGATTGCTACAGATCCTTGATCCTTTTGGAGCAAGGTACTTCCAATTCTAAGCCTCCACTTATTTATTCATGTGTGGTTTTATACTTATAATTTCTTCATCTTTAAACACTACGGTCTAGCTCATCCTGCAGTACTTCAGGCACATTTTTTTCCAAAGCTGGGCAAGTAAGAAAACTTTCATCTTCTTTCATAAGATATGCTCCATATACGAGAATCATCTTAGCAATCCTTCTCTGACTCATTCCAGCTTGAATTGCTGTTTTGTAGGAAAGGTGCCTGAACAGCCCCATCTTTGATATTTGACCATTCATTACATAGGATGTTTTATTTAGACAGGACTAGGCCTTGGGTGGGTGAGAGGGTTGTGACAACAGAGGTGAGTAGCATACTGAAAATACTACCTACTTGAATTAATTTTAGCAATGGATGTGAACAAAATATACAGACCGGAGGGAATACACACACCAAACTTCTCTCATTATGGATCACCTGTGGAACTTCATATTAGTGGGCTTCAGGGATCTGAAATCTGACTCTGTCTAGGCTCATTCCTACAGTTATTGTATCAAGAGCTATGTTTTTGTAATGAAGAGGAAGGAAAAATAACACGGGAAAAATAATTGGCTTCAAATACCACACAAAAAAAGTTTCTAAAAGATAGCAGCCACCTGCACTAATGGTACTGAAATAAAACATACAAGCTCAGCACTGTATTTTAAAATACATGGCATTAAAACCCTCTTATGGCTGCTTGTTAAGACAGTCAGAAACAGAAATTTGTGGGCATAGGGTTAGGGTTTTTCAGCTGCCAGTGAGATGATTTTTTTTCACCTAGAATTTTCAGCATCTACTTTGGCTCTGATAATTTGCAGAGGCAGGGTCTGAAGGGATTCCCCTCTGCAATGGTGCAGCTACAGTGGGTGACAGTCCCCATGACCAGGGGACTATCTGGACAGGATGGGAACCCAGACAGTGCCTGTCCTTTCAGGTCCCAGGCATTTGTTTGTGAAATGAGAGTGCATTTCCTGGCTCTGACACTCAGAGCAGTGCACTTTGCTAACGCACACACGCTGGACACTGTCTAAGGGAGCTGTGGGTAGACAGAAAAGGAGAGGAAAATATTCCTGGAGCACTTTCGCGTTTTTACCAACAGAGGGATTTGAGAGCCTTTCTCCATCTGCAGGCTCTGGCAATGATGCAGCCAAAGGAAACTAAGGATGTGTGTGTACTGTAAAAATGGCCCTGTGGATGCTGTGTCGTGTTCAGCCAATGGTTTTACATACAGCACATTTTCCAGGACAGGCTCGCTGAAACACAGGCTAAGAAATCTCTTCCAAGGCACCAGAGAGATGGATCTACCGTTGGACTGGAGCAATCATCTGCTTAACAGCTCAGAGCTGCACACACACACACACAGATTTGGGTCAGGAAGTCAAAAATAACATTACACCAGATTGAATTTAAATTGTATGAGGGTTATAAGCAAGCAGAATATTGTTGTGGTGCCTGGGTTAATATTTCCTCTTTTGGAAATCACTGCGGGATTATTAATGCATATAAGTGGTTAGGCAGGCGTTGCTTTTATATCTCATCTGTAAGGAAAAGCTTCCAAAAAGGCACTGGCTTTTAACCACAGGCTCTACGGAGAGATAAGATGCCAGTTACGGATGAAACAGCCCTGCTCTCCTAGCACAGGATGTTTCCCCTGTGACTGGATATCCAAGGCTCTTCCACCCACATTTCTAATCTGACCCACTGTAGCGCTCACTCCGAAGCAATTCATTTGTCCAAATATCTGTTTGCTGTCTCCCAAGTATTTTAAAATGGCAATAAGCACCCAGCTTGCTCCCTCGCTTTCACCATGCAGGAGAAATGGCTTTATTAATGTGGCTGTAAAGCTGTGTGTGTGTGAACACGCCTGTGCATGTGTGCTGAGCTCTGACAAGATTACAGCCAGAGATGGTCTGACTACAGGCTACATCCTATTTAGGCTTCTGCAAAGATTAGACAGAGAAATCTCCCTTTTGTCTTTGAAGCATGAATGGATGCTGAGCTTTCAGCTGTCTGCAAACTGACATGGTTCCTCTGAAAAATAACAGCAACTTTTAAATTAATGATTTACCATTAAAACAAGAGATAAAATAAAAGTCACTATCTGCACTCCCCTCTCCCCCTTCACCCAGCTGAACTGTACATGGATATTGAATCTCTTTTGTTGGCAGAAATCACAGTAATCTCTAAAGGACGTGCTTTTCCTGCCTTTTCAGGCTACCTCACTGAGGAGAATTCCAAAGATTTCTGGAAAAGCTTTTTAGCGTAGGCAGCAGAGCTCCCCTCCTCGTGCCCCTTCCCCCAGCATCATTATAATTTACAGGATTCATATGACCATGTAAATACTTTGTGATTACATGGAAAATACCTCACAAATGCATAATAATTACAAGTTCATGCAGATTACTTAGTAAATACTTTTGAAATAAGAAAATAATTCAAAGATTAATTACCCCTTAACTCAGAGTATTTAAATTATTTCCCCCAAAATGTACAAATATATTTGTAGTGACTTCAAGGCTGGAGGAGAAGGGGTTATGATGGTTCTGATCTGAGAGGAAAAAATGAAATTTGACAGGCATGGGTTATTTAAAGCATGCAGACGTGAGCCTTATAACCATTACACTTTGATGCAAATCATAGAGGAAAGCACAGGAGGGATGGCCTGTACAGAGAAGTAGTGGACAAAGTTAAGATTTCCTGCCATCGACTTGGAATTTAAATAAGTAATCATTTAATGGCAGTGGAGCATTACATTTCTTGTTGCATGCATTAATGTCAGCAACTGG
Organism: Corvus kubaryi; assembly: GCF_017639235.1. NCBI lineage: Eukaryota > Metazoa > Chordata > Aves > Passeriformes > Corvidae > Corvus > Corvus kubaryi. The sequence continues at coordinate 17,497,483 of NW_024580672.1, forward strand.
GACAAACATTTTGACAATTCTATTAAAATGCTTCATCATTGCCTATCTAACACCTGTTAGCTCTAATTTTCTTTCCTGAGACGTACATCAGTAGACAGTGCAGATTCCAAACCATTTATCACTTTTAAAGTGCTTCCATATGAGCTTTTTGGGGGGCTTATCTTGGCCTTAGGAAAACCTTTTCTGATGTATTAAAATTCAGTACTTAGAGGGGAAAAAAAGTGTAGACATCAATGTTTCATAGCACTCCTGTCTGGTAATTATTAGCCTAAATTATGGCTCGCACATGACTTGACAAAGTGGACCATGCATTTAAAAAAGCTGCTCACTAGACAGGCACTGCTCAATATGTTCCAAGTTATTGAGATGTCAGTCAGTAATCATAAAGCAAACACCCCTCACTGAAAGGACCCTGCTAAGAGGGCTATGAGGCCTGGGGGACTACCTAAAAATGTCAGAAATGTTACAGTCTAAATGAATGACATCAGCAAGAGAACATGTTTAAAAACATGTGCAATTACCTAGTACAATAAAATGGAAATCCTGGAACACGACAGACCCGAGGAGCAGTGCTTGGGAAGGAGCATTTAAAAACAAAACAAAATACTCTGCTCTGGAATGAGAAAACCTTCATACATATATATATACATAAATATGAAAACTGTGAAAAATGATCACATTGGCGTTTTTGCAGCTACACATTGCAGAAAGGGGAAGAAACATGTTATATTCTTTATCTATTGGCACATAATAGACTTGCTTATCATTATGTATGTTAAATCACTCCCTGTGTTGCTCCTATCATGCAAAACAAGGTGTTCTGTGAATTAATGCAGTGTTGGTAATCTCTCACCTTTCACAATGCTGACCACAAGTTAATCAGCTTGCAGGGAGATGAGTGTTATGTACAGTATTTTAGAAGTACTTGCCTTTGCAATGCAATATCCTTTATGAGAGATAAGGCCTAACCTCTTCCCACTAAAGTGTGTGGGAATTTTGCTGATGATTTGGATGGGTAAATGGGTCCAACATGCTGGATTTACACCAAGAACCTCTGCTGCAACAGTGCAAGGGATGTGACAGAAGGTGATGTCCGGGGAAGCAAACAGGGGTGCTGCAGCCTGAACTCTCTGAATTTTTTCAAATACAAATTTTGCTTTTATTACCTGAACTGTGCACATGGGGCAGCCACTAAAAACTTTTGAACACCTTTGGAGCCCTTTGAAAAACTGGGCTTCATCCCTTTGCACTTTTTAAAGGCACGTACAGAAAGCACAGAAAGAAAAGCCAGAAAACAAAGCCCCCGAAGCAGCTGGCAGTCACCAGAACTGTGTACATCTGTGGGCAGTTTAAAAATGTCCATCAGCACATGGAGACGCACCTTTACTTTCACACGTCTGCTGTTTACTAAATAACATTTCAGCACAGTTTTCATCTTATAAGGAAAGTGTTTGAAACTTGGAATAAGTGCACTTAATTAAAGGAAGGCTGTGAAAATGTGCACTAATCTGATATGACTAATAGCAAAGTGCATGAAATTGCTAATTAGAATTTCATTAAAGGTGCTGCTTTATCAGACTGCGAATATCACAACCTTTAAAATTCTTTCAGGAAAGCTTAATTCCTTTTCAAACGGAAATATTCTTTAAAGACATTTGATTTGTTCTGAAGGAATTTGTAGCTTAGGCTGAAACATAAAATGTTGCCAGTATTCCACGGGAGTAATATTTGAATAAAAATATGTATCAGGTACTTTCTTTCATCAGGCAGATGAATAATTTTTTTTGAAAGTATTATTGTTCAAATAATACAATCAGCTAAGAAAAATAAAGTTTAATCTTTAGATTATTTCAAACATAATTTGTTTTTATGCCTATACTGTAATATTTGATATGTTTTTGCTTTAAAGGAGGAAAGAAATGAAAAGCTTGCTTCAAAAGTAATGTGTGAACAATAAAATATACAGCTATGAATATAATTTTATAAAAATACATGAGGTTTTGGATGTCCAGAAAGAGGAAATTAATTGTCTACCTTGATTTTAAAAAATACATCAAAAACTAGTATTCTTTGTGAAGTATCTTCTAGCATCTTAAGCAGAAATAAAAAAAAATCTGTATTTTTAAGGTGCTGTTCGAGAAAACCTCAAACTTTGCACAAACACCTCTTTTTCTATAATTTGGTAACGTTTTAATTCATTTCACCTCTTTTTTTTTCTCGTTGCTGGGACTTAAAGCTTACTGCTTTTTATTTAATTTTTTGCTGCTTGCCTCTCTCATCCGACAGCAGAGTTTCTCTCCCCAGATTTATTGTTAATTTTGGAAGCACACTCTGCTGTCACTGATTTTTTTTGTATCTGAACAATTCCCTTTTGCCCTGGCATCCCCTTACTGCGAGTGATGGGGCAGTTCCAGGCTTTGGAAATCGCTTGGATTTCAGGTTCACTCTTTCTGGAGGAGCAGCTGCTCCCCATCAGCTTTTGCCCCTGACTCGTAGGAACTGCCCTTCTCCACCAGACCCTGGTCCTTCCTCTCCCAGAGCAGGATCTCCGTGGCAGAAAGGGCTTTCCTTCCTCAGCTTCATCGCGAATTCATCCTCACAGAGGGTACTTTTGACAAAATTCTCACTTATTTGTGTGTCGTACTCTGATTTTTTGTCCAGCAACCACCAGGTTTGCTTGCATAAGCAGAGAATGTTTGGGACTTAAACAGGTAACAGCAAAATGAAAGATCTTTGAAGCAGCTGAAGTTTATGTGTATTAAAAAAATATCCATGAAGGCTCTCCATTTGTGGGCTTCAATTACTGCTATTAATATTAGGAAAAAAAAAAAGTACTTTTGCTGGAATTAAGTATTCAGAGCACATTTTTAGAAAGTCAAATTAAAAACTAATCAATGCAAATTTACATGACAAAAAGATTCTTGGAAATGGATAAAGAGTGAACAGAAGAATCTTTACTTCCGAGATAGTATGTTATTACTTTGAGCATTTTTTAAAATCACATGTCAATTACAGTTTGGTGTGATTTCAGCTCTTGTTATAGGTATTTTCATGCCAGTAGGTATTTTATCAGTTGGACAAAGCAACACATAAAAGTAATTTCAGCTTTCTTCATAAATATGCCAACTTCCTTTATGTACATTTGCTTTCTACAATAAATACATTGATAAAAAAATCGGTCTAGACTCAAATAAATGAAAATTATGCTTATTAAATCTAATGTCTGGTGTCATAAGTGAGGTGTCAATCTTACCTATCTTACTTCTAAGCAAGGCAAACAAAGCTACTAATTATAATATTTAAGTTTAAATATAGAATTATTGTTCAAATACAGGAAACAATGGTGTGGTTGTTCCTTCTACAGCTATATGATTAAGACTACTTATGTCTCATTTTATGCAAAATAAATTACACATGATTGTGATTTAATTCACACTAAGTAAACCTCTACAGGGATTTACGACAAAAAAAATGCAAAAGCAATAACAATCCATACCTTGTTACTTGTCAATAACTGCATTCAGAGCAGTGGGGGACAGGGAAAAAGAAACAATTGCTCGGAAAAAAGACAACCCCATGTGTACACGGAAGGAGTAGCATGCCATAATTTACACCACGTTAATCTAAGGCTGCTGGTTGTAACACACTGAGCATTATAAATTAATGTAGTTCTGTGCTATCCTGCTCTACTTTATTCTCCCTTTCCTGATGCCACCACTCCCAGATTGAAGGTGCCTCAATCCCCATCGCTGGCGCCGAGATTAGCGCGCTCCGTAAACGTGGGGCTGCGTTCAGTAAAGTGTTTGCTGAGCAAAGATAAGGGGCTGACATTTACAATTTCCTTCCTCAGAAATTATAAGATAGATATGTTTTGGTGTGCAGAGGAAAGCAGGAGCAGGAAGTGCCCCTGGTCCTCCCCTGTTCCTGGGGCTGGTCTCCAACGTGACCCCAACTCTCCAGTATGGGCAGGGGGTGTCCCAGCACCCTTCTGGGTTTGGCCATATAAAGTAATATCAGGAAAATCTTGATGTGCCAAGTTTAAGTCCTGATGGTGCTTGGTGGCAGAGGCAGATGTCACCTGCACGCCCTGGGGGCCCATGGGACCTGCCCCAAGCACCTGGCCTGGCACACCCCATGGAAATGCAAACCTCTGGTATTTTAGGGTGAGACTAAAAGCCGTGTAACTGCCTGGCTGGATTGCTCAGTCTGTGTTGGTTATGGAGGATGATGTGAGGCTGTTCCCAGCTTTAAAAGGATAATTTGTTTGAAGGTTGACTTTAGTGGGTTGTAGGTGCAGAAAAGGTGCTGAATCTGGCTCAGTGTAAAGAAGCCAAATTTGTTTGCAGGATTTATGGAGTTTGCACTGGTCTGACAGAAAGCTGGTCCTGTGCAGAGCCAGGACTTGAACTTGATGATCCTTGTGGGTCCCTTTCAACTCAGCATAATCTGTGATTCTGTGATTCTGTGATTCTGTGACTCTGTGAATGTGTGGGCTTATGCTGTGGCTAGTGTACTAACTTCCAAAGCTCCCCTCAGCAACGTTGAAGAATTTTGATCCTTTGCCGTTTTTTTCTTCACTGTTTGGCTTGACAGAAAATTATCAATCACAAAGAAAAGCATCTGGTTTTGCCAGGTAGTACATTTTTATTACACACCTTCTGTTCACTAGACTTTGCTGGGACCCAGCAGTTTATTACGTGGAAGCCACAATCCTAAAAAGTCATAGAGATCTTAAAATTTAACTATTTCCTCTCCCTGCCATGGGCAGGGACAGCTTCCACTAGAACAAGCTGCTCCAAGCCCTGTCCAGCCTGGCCTTGGACACTTCCAGGGATGGGGTTTTTCTGGGCACTCTGTGCCAGGGCCTCCCCACCCTCACAGGAAATAATTTCTTCCTAATCTAAACCTGCTGTCCTTCAGTGCAAATCCTTTCCCCCTTGTCCTGTCACTAAATGCTCTTGCAAAAAATCTCTGTCTTGTAGGCTCCCTTTGGGTACTGGAAGGCCATTAGTTTACCCTGAAGCTTTCTCTTTTCCAGGCTGAATAATTCAAATTCTCTCAGCCTTTCCTCACAGGAGATGTGCTCCATCCCTCTGATCATCTTGGTGGCCTCCTCTGGACTCACTCCAGCATGTCTGTGTCCTTCTTGTGCTGAGGACCACCAAAGCTGGACACAGTATTCCAGGTGGGGTCTCCCTTGACCCGCTGCCCATGGTGCTTTGGATGCAGCCCACTGTCAGCTCATGTCCAACCTCTCATCCACCTTCCAAAAGACTGATAGATTTCATTCCTGTGCTTCACTAAATGACCTGCCAGAAAAGATCAGAGATTTCTTGTTCTTCCCTGCAGTGGCAGAAGTATTAAATCTGCTAATTATGTTTACAATGAGCCAATAATCCTACATTTTTTTTGTTAGAACTGATTTCTGGTAGCACAGAACAAGAGAAGCAGTGAGAAAGAAGAAATAAGCAGGAACTGCATAAGCTTTGCAAGACCTTATGAGTTACTCTCCATTCCTTTGAAAATCTTGCTTTATTTTTGACTATCTTATTTTTTTTTCAGCCTTCCTCTGAATCTTAGATTTACTCCTTTGTCTCTTCTTCCTCTGTGCTTCTTTCCTTCTTGCTTTTATGCATTTTCCCGGATCATCTCTCATTTATTGTCCTACTACCTTCAGGCCTGATGGTTTCCTCCTGTGCAAATCCAACATGCTTTGTTTTTTTCCTCTTCCTTAGTCCTTGCCACATCCAAGACCTTGCCATTCTTTTCCTCAAGTAAACTTCTCACTGCACAAATACTTGCTAAAACTCATAATAATATTGGTGCTGCGTAAGTTCAGAGTCACTTCCTCTGTTGCTTCCTCTGTCACTCATTTTCTCAAGGAAATATTTTCCTTGATCAAAGGCCATGGTGAATGTCACTCTGTCATCTCAAGACAAACCTCTTTACTAAGTTGTGTTTATAAAGGAAAGCAGTCTAGTGGTTTTGGGAGAAAAACTAAAAAAGAAAGCTTCTTTTCCCCACCTTTGGTTGCATATGGCTTGAAACTCCAGCTCTGCACACAAATTGCCAGATCCTGTATTGTTTCATCCTAACCTTCGTGGGTAATCCTGAAAGCTTGCCTAATCAATTGAAAATCATACAATATTAGACTTAATACTGCAAGGTGCTGCTTTATAATTCACCCAGCAAGCTCCTAAATAATTCAAATAGCAAACACATCCCTCTCCTCAGTGGTAGGAGGTTGTTTAGATCAACACATGCTGCATCTCCAGGATCTTCCACACTTCAGGAACGCTACAAAGTTAATTGCTGGTTTCTGGCAGCAGGGAGCATGCTGGGAGCAGGGGGATCTGTTTCAGCCCTTTGGGCAGTTGAAAACATCACTCATTTTGCCCTTGTACAACTCCAGGTACCAGCAGGAGAATGGAAATCACGTGGTGAGACAACAACCGGTGTTGGCACCACCCCTGCATTGGATTCATTTGTGAATTAAGATAAAGGCTTTAATGCCAATTGTTTTGCCTGTTAGATTTATGTACCATGCCATACATGTTCATATACATTGTAAAAGTCTAATAAGAACAATCAAGCAATTACATCATTTTGCACTGCATATGGAATGCACATAAAAAGGCAATCACACTGTGGTGCCTCCCATCTTTGCAATGGAGGTTCTTTGAAGGCTATAAATAGACAAGAAGCCTCAGAGTAAATTTGCAACACTGTAATTTCCATTAGACACCTGCCTTGTAGTATGGATGTGCCCAGGTGCTCTTTGTACTTATACATATATATTTTAAACCAATGTTTTGATTTCTAAATACCCCAAACACTCTTTTGTTTGTAATTTTCATTTTCTGGCTCTGTTTTTAGCTACATAATGATTTCAAATAGTCCCAGGAGAAAAAAAAAGAGGGTGAATAAGTCTTTAAAATAATTTGAGATGAAGTTCTATCCATGAATTCCTGGTCTGATCCAAACCTCCTTGAAGTAATTTAAGAGTTTTGAAGATATTTTTGTGGTCTTTGGCTCACATGTGTAGCTCTATTAATTCTGCATATTAAGGACCACCCAGTTTACAGTTGGTATCTCAGCTTCAGTGGAATAATTCTAGCTAAAGATCTTATTCAGGGACAAATATAAGGAAGTGAAATTATTTAGCTATACAAATCAGGAAGTACTTCTGTTTCCATGAAACTGCCTTAATAAAAGCATCAACTTGTGAAAGAGACTTTAGATAAAAATAACAGTTACATTCAACAGAGTTATAAATGATGCAACATTGAGTTACTTTTCAGAAATCATCTACTCTAAAAAGCAAATACTTAAAGTAGAGAAGTATCCCTTTTTTTCTGCCCTGGGCACATCACAGACTCACAGTTCAGTTTTTGCAGGAGTCCATGGAATATTGTATTTCAGGGCTTATCTCCTCATTAGCCACTACAACAGTGGGCAGTGTTGCATCAATATTACAAACACATTTCCCAGGCATAGCTGATATTCTTTAGAGCCAGTACCACTGAGGTGCCTGAAAAACACAAAATTGCATCTGATAGCTCCCGAATTGACTTGTTTCATTTAATTAAAAAAACCCCACAAGACTTTGGGAGTAAGCCTGTTCACCAAAACAGTACGACTCCTCTTTAGTGTGCATGTGTGTATAAATATATACATATATGTATATGCATATAAATATATACATCTGGCTGAATATGCATTCTATTCTGCTCTGAAAGATGCTAAATATGGAAACTGTGAAAGGCTGACTGAATTTTGCAGTTCTCTTTGGAAAACGGGATCAGTACACTCTGTTACTTCTGGTACTTTGGAAAACAGGAGTTTCACATCACAGCATGGGACTGAGTGCACGTTTCTTACATCTCCAATTATGCAAAAATAAAATATTTTTGTAATACCTGCAGGCATGCATAAACCCATGAGGCATTTCTGATTGCTAGAAACAGGAATATAGAAGTGTTACTTGCTGCTGTATCATCAGGCATTGATGATACTGATGCAGTCTTCCCACCAGCTATCTCCCAAGTATCTTGACACATCAATCTAACATATATTTTACTAATTGAAATCTTTCCACACATGCATTGTAGTTGAAGGGTACTATAATAATGCTCTATTTGGAAATATCCCTTAAAAAAAAAATCAAAATTCATCAAGTACTTTCATGGCCTTGAGTGGGTACTTGAGAACTGAGAAGCAGATGTAACATTTGCACTGAAGTGCCTCTCTCAGGCACTGGACATGTGTGAAATGGGTAAAATGTATTATAAACCCTTTTTACCAGTGAGTCAGTAAGGGGTTTAAGACTGGCTTCCAGCCTGCTTCTGTTCAAAAGTTTGGAGAAAAGGTAAAATCTTGCATGTTTCCTTCTGTAGGTTCTTTGTCCACTGCAAATAACCTTATTAAAAAAAAAAAAAATATATATATATTCATCAGTCTGGCAACATGCATTCACTGCAATCATGTTTGATGTCTCCTGAAGAATTTGACTGTGCATATTTTGCTGGAGGAAACGTGTGTTATTTATCAAATAGGCTTGTCTTCTTTCCAGGACTGCCAAGGATAATGTTATGCAATGTTACAGGACGAGATGACAGATTACTGGGTTTCATGCCAGTAAATGATCTCTGATAATGCAGGGAATTAAATATAAAAATCAGAAACTGGAGAGATGCAAGAAATTATGTTTCTTTTGGACTGTTTCATAGTTTACTAGAGAATAGAGAGTTCTGAAACTTGGCCTTTTGGAACCGTGGGCTGTGGAATCTAAAATATTAGGCACCCAGCAGAGGTTTTATACAGTAGTTTCCCCTAATCTCAGAAACATCTGTTCATTTTTAGAAGTAAATCTGTATACAGTTTACGTTTCAAGGAGAGTCAGATTCCATTCTTCAATTTCCTTTTTGTGTGTGTGCCTGTGTATCATTTATTGTATGTGCAATCAGTGTGGGTTTTATCCCTGCTTTCTTTTTTCTCCTGGTGTTGTCTATCCCCGTGAAATAAAGCTGGCTCATTTTCCAATCAAGTAATGTGCAAATAAAAATGATTCCACAAGTGTCAGCATGTGATATTCCCTCTTTGTGAAAACTGGGAGCACCCCAAGCAATGGAAAAAAAATAAAAGACCTTCTGGAAACATGGGAAGGGATATTCCTTGTACTCAGAAGCTGCAAGACTTCCAGAGCACATCAGCCAATTGATTACCCATTCAGCCTACTCTGTTTCCTTTCATAGAACAAATAAGATTTATGACAATTTAGAGATGAGATGAAGTTTTGAAGCTCCATTTGATTTTTCGGCTTCAAAGAAGGGAGGCCTCCAAAACAGAGGCTCTGGGTTCTTACCACACAGAATTGATTTTTCTGGAGGCAGCTCTTCCATTCACTGACTTGACTGGAGGCCCTTTTTGTAGGAATGCCTTCCCAGTAATTCAAGGGCTGGCAGTGAGCACAAGGGGATGTTCCCTCCTAAGTTTCTTTCCATTCTCTTAACCGTTAGTGCTGGTGTCCAGATTGCCCAAGGCATGGAGGATCAGTTTTTAAACAAATTTCCAGAGCAGTCAGTCTGGTTGGGTGATAGCCGTAGAAGGCTTGTCAGCTTAAGATGCAGCAAACAATAGGAAATGCTGGACAATCATGTATTCCTTTGGTAATCAAAATGCATTTTCCTTGTGGTAACACAGGAGCTCAGCACAGCAGGGGGAAAAGAGCAACCTGTTTACACAGGCTTTTGGGGCTTAGAGCACTTAATGAGTGATGCTGTAGGATTGTGCTGGTGCAGGTACCCAGACCCTGTGGGTAGTGCTAGAGAGCATCCCAGGTATGTAAGGAGAGGAATAATAATAAAAAAATCTGTGTGAGAAATAATTTCATTAATTTTGGCTTTTAAAATTTTTGCTTGATTGGCACATGTGGATGAGTCCATTGGCATGTAAGCTAGCGGCTTCCTGAAGAATTAAGGGCATGTAATTTTGAGCAGAAAAGGCAGAACCCTAAACTAGGCTACTGTGTACCCCTGCTGTGGAGAGGTGACCTTTCCTGTTAGGCAAACAGACTGTTGAATCATGGTTCTTACTGGTGCTTGTGGTTTTATTCCTCTTTACAAATTATATCAACGTTGGCTGGAGCTTCTGAATCCCTATGGCCTGATCCAAGTGGGTCACACCCTTTGGGGCTGGTGCAGATTCAGCTGATTTTGGTCATCACTGCTGTGTTTGGCTCTGCAAGCCAAGCCTGTGTCCATGCAAACACTCTGCCAGTGTGTCTGGCTTTGCAGCTCCAAGCCCCTTGACCATAAGGGACCCAAGCACACCTTCTCCTGACTCAGCCAGTGCATTCCAGTTGTGAATCCACATGCTCATTGCAGCAGAGCGTTGACAAATCTGCAAGATGCTGTACCTGATAGCAGGGAGATGTACAAGTAGGTATCACCTTCTAACTCCTGGCATTTGAAACCACTCTGTCTTTCTTGTTCTTCCAGCAGCCTCCTTGTTGAACAATATCAGGCAAAGGACAGAGCTTGTAAATCTTTGCCTGCAGGAACTTTAGAGATGTAGGAACAAATGCTAAGAATGCTCAGGCTTTCGGAAAAGGCCCGAGGTCCTTCAGGACTTTAACATTTCTCCCCAGAAGCTTTCTGGAGACAAGACAAAAATATTTGGCAGTATTGAATGAATCAGATAATGCAAGGCAATCTGGAAAGATGAGTGTTGATTTACCTGTTTCTCCCTGAAGTGAAGGAGGGGACATGCATGGGAAATGTTTTCCTTGATCGAAGGCCATGGTGAATGACTGCAGTAAAATGTATCAACTGTCACCCTTCATTTAGCTACTGCAATGGCTAATGAGAAATGTAGAAGTTTGGTGGTTCTTTGACAGCTCTGGGAGCTTGGAATCAGGCTCATGAGCAGCCATTGCCATGCTAACCAGAAATTGTTAACTTATAAAAGCTTTATCTGAAGAGTTTTTTCCCCCCTGTTGTTTGGACTATTGCCTATTTTAGAGCAGATAACTGATTCCATCGTTCAAGAAGATGTTCCTAGCAGAGGTCTTCAGTGATAAATCTCATATCATATTGGAAAAATGAAAAACAGAGTCTTGATTGTGTTTTATATGACTAAAATGAAGATATTTTCTCTCTCATCCCCACTCCTCCTGTCTATTCCTAGTGGTAGATAAACTCTCTCTGGATACAGAGAAGCTTCTCTGTTAACTAAGATCAGGGGCCTGAGAAGTAAAATGCAGACTAGCTTCTGAATATGGAAAATTATCTTCCTTGTTTGGATCCAAAGTATTCTTATTGGTTGAAATATTAAAAAAAAATCCTCTAAAGTAAAAGTGGTCCTTTTCTAATGCTGAAATTTTCCTTGGGCAAAATTAATTTTGGGAGAAATTTCCTCATGAAAGACTCTAAATGAAATATTTTTACTTATGATTATAAGTAATGACCCTTTATGACCCCTCCTACTGTCAGTGAAAAAAAAAACAACCCCTCAACAACTTTCTAGATACAAACTAGAAGACAATATAACTTTAAAAAAAATTTCTCTTAATTCCAAACTTCTGTAGCATCCCTCATGTTCTGGTAGACTGGATAAGGAGACATCTGGATTAAAAATGGTTTTACAAAAGCAAACCCAGATTAAGAAGGTTGATGAGTGCAATGTAAAACCACCTCAGTTTGCTCAAACTTTTATCTGTTTCCCTCTTCAACTCTAAACTTTCATGGATGAGATAAAATAGGAACTGAATCCAAACAAGCTGGTTTTGCAAAAGCTCCTCAGCTCTTCTCTAAAAATAAGATTAAAGAAATCCTCTAGACTGCAGGAGATGACTTTATCTTGTTACATTGCAAACCTCATTCCCTTACTTTAAATCTTCTTCTCTCTTACTAAAGATAACTAATAGGGATGCTGAGAACCATTGTATTCTGTTGACATCTTTAAACATAAAGCAAGCTATCAATATCTGGCTTTCAAGGGGTCTCTCTGCTACCGTTCTCAAGTACAAAAGTTTATAGTTATATCATTATGAGAAAGACATATTTCTACACATGCTAATGGAATTTACTTTTGTGAATCTTATTGAGGAGCCCGGGACACCAAGGACATTATTGTGCTGTGATTTGTGCTGGTGTAACACCCCTGAGTTCAGCAGAATTACATGTGATTTCCTCTCTACTACCCTGCAGCAGACAGGGGTCCAGAGACATTGGGGCAGGCCATGAGCAGGAAACTAAATTCTGTGCCTTTTAAACATAATTTATACTAAAGAAATATGATAGCAAGAATCACATCCCATTATGACAGAAAATTATGACATGGTGGCTTTCCTGGAGCTGCATTCACTCCTTTGTGAGGTAAACTTATTGTGACAGGTTTAGACATTTGTCTGGACAAGTCCTGCATATTGTTTATAAGAATTCTTGTTTTTAAAATAGTGCTGATGGCAACAGTTTGCTTGGAGCTATCAATATGCAGCATTCTTGGCAAAGATGTATCTGGCAGGGAGGGAGGAGGCAAATTCTTTTTTCATTTGCCACATCGAGAAGTTAATGTAATGGCTCTAGATCTGTAAATACTTGAGATGAGATCCTGGCTCAATATCCTTTGCACAACTCACTGAAAATGCTGACCAACACAATAACTTAATAAGGATCAACTGAACTCATCTAAGTCTCTGAGTAGTTTCCCTGATGATGTTTTTTCTTTGCTTTTATTTAGCACGGCGTGATGAGCCCATTTCACTATCTGACACCCTCTGGGCCAAGTGCATCCCTGTTGTAACAAGATCTCTCATATTTGGAGAATTACTTTGGGATGAATGTGGTCTCTTGTGTTTGCACTAAGTATAATACAGACACTAAACTGTGGATTATTATTTCCTAGTGGGAGATCTGTGCCTTGTGATGAGATTAAGGAGGATGCAGCTGTGAACAGGACCAGTTTGGCTAAGTTGCACCAAAAAAATTTAACTAGAGTAACTCTGGTTTGTGAAAAACTGGCTGTGTGCTGTGTTCAGGAATAAGCTCCCACATAAAATCATTGCAAAGCATGTGCAAAGCTCCTTTGTGGTAAAACAGAGCTGTTTTGACTAGCCATATATGTTTCCTGTGTAAATCCGCCACATCCTGGTCTATAGCTCACTTGCATATCAAGTTTTCATGTGAGTCAGATTCCCAAGGCATCTTTGCAGAATAATAAAGTCATACATGACAGTGTAAATGATACCCCTGAAAAAGCCCCTCAGTCTTCTTTTCAAAGTCATTTCCAAGCCCAGATTTACACATTCCAGTTTCCAAAGCTGCTCAGATAATTGCCAAAACAAGAGCCCTCCACTATGCTCATCTCTAATTAGTAAAATCTGACTTTTGTCTTCTTGTGACAATAGCTTTGCATGTCTCTGACAAAACTGGAGATTTATAGAATACTGATGATATTTGTTTTGAGATGGAATTTTGTTCATCATTTCAAAATAGCTAAATTAAAGGCAGTATTTCTGTTCATTTGAATCATAATTTGTGCATTCCTTTTATCATTACAATCCCTGAGAATGTGGAAGATACAAAATCGGTATAACACATTAGCAATAGATAATACAGCCTAAATAAACATAATAAGCTTTTCTATATGTCTCTAGACCAAACCTTATCTAAAAATACCCTAATGAAGCTGAACCATCCAATTACTTGTTTCTTGGAGGAACCCCTTATTAATGACATTGCAGTGAGGGAAAAACATTAATTATTGGACACAGTGGGATCTTTTACATTCTGTCTAGTCTGGACATCACCAATTAATACAACAATAATTATCAGCTAGCATGGCAGGCTGGCTGAGCACAGCTCCTATCTACTGATTGGGTGGGGAATGTGGGACAGCTCTCAGGCTGTGCAGATTTCTCAGACCTCTTCTATTTTTTTTGCATTGCTATGTGAAAACTGAATCCTAGAGATATTAAAGCGAGTGGATTACTCTAGTGAGGCAGGGGCTGTGGTTATGAGAGGCAAAGCACAGGTGCCACCATGTGAGAAATGCTGTTCCCTCCTTTATCTCCCACCCACCTGCTGTCTGACTTTCTGTCACTCGAGGTTTAACATGATCACTCTTTGATAAGGTGAGCGTGATGGTGCAGGCTTTTAAAGTTGTCTGTTTGCTTGCTCCCTTGTCCTCTCCCCAGCTATCTCAAAATGACAGTTTACAAATGCAGAGGCAAATGTTGACATGATTTATTGCCACCACTGTTGCTGCAGTCTTGAAAGCAGAATGCCTATTCTCCATCAAATTCAACCTGAGGCAAACACCAAGTATGGGAAACTTCAGCTCGAAAGGTTAAAGTCTGCAAAAGTTATAAGTGACTAGAAGGGGAACAATGGAAAGTGTTAGACAACCTGAATAACAGGCGTTACTACTCCACTGCCTATAATAATAATAATTCACCTTTTATCCCTTGAAGATAAAAGGACACAATGTGGGAAAATTAAGCTGTATAGACATCTTGGGGATATCTCATCTGAGATCACACACCACTTCTTTCTTGTGGTTATCATGATTTTATCAGAGCCACTTTGAAGTCTATATAGCCTTATATCTCAGTTATCTACATTTCATCCTGTATGCATTTATTGCAGATGGGCCTAAGCTGCTAAATTCAGATCCAAATCCAGATTCTGATTTTGAATTCCCTAAGGTCCATAGCTAGCTTGAAGCTGGGGTTTTGGTTTGGAATCATCTCTATTTATGGGTAAGAAAAAGGGGTTTAATATATGCTCTCCCAGGCTGCATAGCTCTATATATGTGCACACTGAGTCACTCTACCTCTCATGTACATCTAGGAAAAACAGAGCGTGGCTGTGTAATTAAAAGCTGCCTACACTGGTATTCATAACTTAAAGAAGGATGGATTTATAAGTGAGCCTTAGCTTTGACATTTTGTGATTTCTGAGTGCTTTTCTTTACAATCCTAACAAGCTTTTATCCATGTTTTAACATCTGGAGCTCCAGCGCAGACGAACACCCTCAGCTCTCCCTTTCACACAGGTAAAAACTACAGCCAACACAGGGTATTTTACAAGTCTTTGTGCACCGGGGTCTGTTTTTCTATGTCACCTGTAGCCTTGGCTCCAGCAGCAAACAAACGGTGACACAGATGTAAATAGGGTTATAGAAAACCCGGCTGCCACTTTATTTAAAGCTCAAGAGGAATTCCCAAGGGGAATGAGTGTCCCGTTCACAGGGAGGGGACACCAATCAGCTACACCAGGAACAAACTTCCCTTGTTCTGAGACAGGAGTGTGTAGGATAAGCAAGCCCTCTGTGACTAAAGGGAACCAGAAATGCTTCTACCTTTTGCATAATACTGATGTGCTAATTAGGGCACTGATACCCTCAGAGGGCAAGCTCAAATCTGATGATACGTACAAAACACACACTCTCCTCTCTCTCTCTCCCCCTCTATCTCTCTCTTTCTCACTCTCACACACAGACAAAGCATAATCAGATGGACAGTGGCAGCAGAAATCAAGAAAAACAACTGCAGAAATAGTGTAAAAATGCACGACCAAGGTGGCATTCCTTTGTCAGGAAGCTGGCTGGTTGCATGGAGTCAGTCTGCCATCAGAACATTGTCATTTGCTTAGTGGCTCTCTCAACATGCTGAATGACAATCCAGGCTTGCTCTGTCTTTTTATTCTTCTTTATCCAATCATTTGATTAAATGATGACATATTAATCATAGTCCAAGACTTTACAGGAGTATGAGTGTATTATCTGACAGTCTTTCCTTGTTTTGTGATTTGAAGTATTTTGTATAAGCATCTCTTTCTCCCACTCTTCTCTATCACCTGGGCTTCCTAAACCTAACGAGGAGATAAAATGCTCTCCACAAGGGATAATCCATTCTCCCAATATAACTTAATTCCTTAAAGCTTTACATCTGGAAGACACTTCCAGAAACTACATCTCAGCACCAGGGAGCTGGCATTTCCAGCTCTGAAATACCACTTCTCAAAAATAAAAGCCTTTTGTCTGACTAAAGACACATTGTGTCTGGAAATGTTGAAGGAAAAGGTGTTTCCACAGCAAATGTTTATTTCTGATTCTAAATATCCTGCTAAAATTGATGAGTTCTAATAAACTGTTTGTGAAACTGGATAGGTGTCATTATACGCTCGACCTGAATAGGTATTTCTTCCTTCTGTAAAACCTGGAGCTTCTAATTTAACCTTGTAAATATGATGTAACACTCCTGTCCACAATAAATTGTAAGCAGGGACAGTTTTTAAATGATGCTTAAGTCCTGTTGTAACACATTTCATCATCCACAAAACATAGGAATGCTGCAGACAGACATTCTGTTTATCAGGAAAAGTTAAAAAAAAATCTTGCCGGTAGCATCGCCCCACAGATCCATTGAGACTTTGCAAGAGTTTTTTAGCCGTGCACATTCACCTGCCAGATTATGGAGAAGCAACTGAGGGGTCAGCCCCTGAAATCCCATAATTTACCAGTACTCAGGGCACCCTGTGATTTGCAGAAGCCACTCACTGCCCTTGGGGTAAGACATGCTCTCAGATCGTGAGGGATCCCATGCAGATTCATCATGGTATGTGCCAGTGTAGGACTACTAACTTACACCAGTTGGGAACTCCAGGATTTACAAAAATAATCAGCCAATCTATCTGCACACTTCCCTTTTACCTAACAAAATGCTATAAACCAATGCTCCTGTATCTTATTAGTCCATGCCTCGCTTTAATCTGAGGATATCGTGCTCCAGAGGAGAGAGGAAGGGATGGTAAGGGAGGAAGCAAGGATCAGAGGGAAAGCAGAACAAAGGTGGATGAAAGGAGGGAATGGTGTCATGCCTTATTTGCTGGTCACAGTGTAGCAGAGGTTGAAAAGGACGAGTAGAAGTTATCCCTCACCATCTGCACACTGCAAAAACCATGAACAGAGTGTCAGGAGCAGTGTTTAGTGGCATCACTCCCATGGGACAATACAACACTGTAGGATTTCTCAGTTCATGTTCTGCCAGCACCATTAACCTGCCATGCCATGATAACAAAGATAACCCACGTTCACATATTTTCCTTTGGTCCACAGTCAGAAATGAGATTCTTTGAGGGTCCGGAAGCGCTGTTCTGATAAGCATCCGCATTTTTTTAGTTCTCTTCCTTTGATCTCCCAAGCAATCTAACCTGTTCCAAAGATCCCCCTTCAGACCTTGAGCTCCCACACAACTCTTATTTCCAGCAATCCATTAAAAAACGGGGGAAAAAAAAATGGGCTCCTACAGGGGTTAAATCAAGAGCAAAATCTAGAAAAATAAAACAAAGCGAAGAATTATTTTAAATTGTAGAGACGAAAATTTTCATTGAACCTTTTGCAAAAAAATGAATAATGGATTGATGAAAACATTTAAATCAAATTTTAAAAAAATTATTCTTTGTACAACATTGGGCTTTTCAAATATAAGCGAATTTTTAATTTTCAAACTATTCCTTTGCCTCAGACTAACTCATCCCGTGGCTGACACTGTACCTTCATTACTGGAAGCAGAGATAACTTGAAGAGAAATCAGCTTAGAGCAAACCCAGATTCTGAGGCAGGGGCTGAACTGAAGAAATTGGCCTTGCCCAGTTCACCAAAACTATTTTTTTAAGACACAAAAGATGAAAGAGTTTTTATTCCTATAAAGAGACATATTTTCATTAAAGCTGAAACGTACTGAAAGGGCCATCAAATAGAATGTTAATTTAATGGGTGACAAAATCTGACTCTAAATTTCTTGAATTTTGGTTGTCTAATTTGAGCCACAGTATAAACAACAGCACCAATTAGTTCGTTTTCTTTTAAGAAGTCTCAAGCCGTGCCTAAAAGACTGTTGTTCTGTCTAGTTAAACACTCATGCATTAAAATGCTAATAATTAAACTGTTACGACTGACTAATGAACTCTGCCAACTATAAATGATGGTCTTGTTAGATTCACTGCACAGCAGGGCTTCCTTTGTACTGAAAAAGTTAAAGGTTAAAGAGCTCTTGAAAACAGCGAGCAGCATCTAGAAGCAATTACATTTTTTTCCTGGAAACTAATAGTTGTACAATAATGTTTCAATTCGCACTCCGAAAAAAAAATAATTACTATGAGCTCCATTCATCAGAGCAAATCTGCAGCTTTCTACACCATGGCAGGTTGTTAATTTGGCTTCTGCATCCAGCCTACTCAGCCTATAATCCAGTGTTTTGCAGAGCCTTTTATTGATCCTGCTCATGGAAACTAAAAGGGCAAAGACTCGAGCTTGACTTGTGATACCTGTTGAGTAGCACTCACTCACATCAGAAAAACACTATGAGATTGAATTTCAAAAGGCTTATGTGGCAGATTTCCTTGGATATAGTGTTTATTCGCTGGTTGTCCCCGTGCATTGACTTCCAGACAAGACAGTCTCTGGGAAATGCAGGAAACAGAGCTGGAACTGGAACTGGATTCCTGCTTGATTACATCTGCGACTACAGCTATGGTTCTTGACAAATACCACCTGGGTAAGGAGACTTGGGATTCCAGCGTGGCCACTCAGTGAAATTGTGTTTCAGAATCAAGACTTTCTTATGAACCTCGCATTCCTGGAAAATAAATAGAATTTCCTCTGTCAAAAATCACTTGATCTTGGATTAATCCTTAAAAACAGTTTATATGAATCCTAGATGAAATATGACTATATATCAGTGAAGAAACTAAGGTATAAATGAGTATGTACAGAAGAGCATCTTCCTGTCTGTTCGGTTATGGGCTGAAAGCAGCTAAAGCTTTCCCTTGGCTCTGCTTGAACTGCCTGTACTTGAAGTACTGAGAGATCTGTGCATTAGAGAAATACTCAGCCAACTTGATTGCTATCAAAATAACTTTTACAATTATTTCTCAGACTATTGCTTAGATAGCTTGTGCAGTGAACATACTGGTGGTGGGGAAAAATGTTGAAAAAAGATTTTGCAAAATCTACGAAATGTGGCAAACTGCCTTCAACCTAACAGAAAATCTTTCCAGCAGTACACTTATCATACCTCCTGATGGGTCTGCTTTTTTTTTTTTTTTTGATGCACATTTGCTTTTAAATACTGCTGTGGAGTTATGAATATACATAAATATATATATGAAAACATATTGTCTGAGACTCAGGAAAGGGCCAGCACAGTAGGTCATGAAAAATCCAGTTAATGGTGTCACTCAGCTTCCTTTATAGAAGGGCATAGACTTTTGCTTAGTCTTATAACATGCATGGACTTTTGCTTAGGGTGTTTATAAGATTGAGGAATGACATTATACTCCCAGTGCTCATTTCAAGTCCAGAAATATAAAAGAAATTTTGCTTTTAATTTTGTCACTGTTAAGAATTAATCTATATGATTCTCTAACATCTGAACAACATGGCTTTACAATATCAGTGGCATAGAGGAAATAGTAACTGCGAGCACAAGGGATAACTTCATTCTTTGGATGATATTAAAAAGATACTATCCAAGAGAATCACCATATCCATCAGCAAAAACAAACCACCTGCTACTTTTCTTTAAGAGAAGAGCTTCTGTTGAGGCAAAGAATGAAGTAAACTCACAGTCCTGAGGAAGAACTTGTGTGCAGCATTGAGCCAACATCTGTGAGACAAATACTCAACCTTAGGCAGCCAATACAGGGGCAAAGAAATATCATTATTCTCAACTTTATACAAAAGTTTATACTAATGATGTCAAAGAGGTAAGTGAGAGATGATTGTCAGCAGGCTCTCAGTGTGAATTTTCTTCTTGGACCTTGTGAATTTGCCCCTTTTTCTATGAAATAGTGAAAGGCATAGTGGCCATAGATTCTGCTTTTTATCTCAAAAGGCGGTCACAATGCCACCCTTCTGACACTTACAGACACCTTCATTTGTATAATCCTCTTAATAAACTTCTGGTGAGGAACTGGGAAACTGGGTGAGACAGCTGCAACACATGGGATGTCTGAAAGGTCTGAGCAACCCTCTCATCTCATTTTCTTCTCTACAGATTTTCCAACACTGTGGTCTGGTACACACAGTACAGTACACAAACTGTAAATAAAAGCTCTTTCCTCAACACATTTTTAGCTGACTGGAGATAGAAAACACTCATCATCTACTTGGTCAGAGCCCCATAATCAGATATCAGCAAAATGTGGCTAAGTCCAGAGAACAGAGTAATTTGGATTTTTATTATTATCTAATAGTAGGGTTAAGGCTCTGATAGGCAGCTCAGCGAATAATATATTTTGGGCTCTTCCCTGATCTATTATGTTGGCATCCTGAAATGAACAATAGTGTTGTGTAGACTTTAGTCTGAATATTAATCAAAATAGATCTTTTAAATGTTAGATATACTGAATAAAGGAGAAATACATGATACCAAAGTACGAATTCACCAGGAGCCACTAGTTTTAAAAACTGACTTCATAGATATTGGGCTTAGTTTTGCTTAGAGAGAAACAGGGAAAAAAATAGTTGAAAGAAACTTTGACCATAGAATCATATTATGAGGTACGACATAGTAAAGACACAGAGAGTACTTGCAGAGAAAATTATTAGTCAAACATATCTGTCCAAGAGCTGGTGTGTTGGCTTGATGGAGAAAACACTTCTAGATGCAGATAGCTACCAAATTTCTCAGTTTCTAAAGAGCTCTCTCCTCTCTCTAACATGACAACAGATACATCAGCTAGGACGCAGTTCATAAAAACACCAACCGTAAAAAGAGTCAACTTTTATAGAAAAAAAAAAAAAAAGAAAGAGCATTATAAGTACTGGGGAAAAGTTTTGTGAATTCAGGCTAGCTGTTCAAACATTCAGACCACCCCTAAAATAGCAGCTACAGTTCACAGGGGCCAGAGCTACACAAATTCCAGCTCTCCCTATGTGGTAAGTCTAATACTTTCTTTTCTTATGCTTTAAGGACTTCAAATAGGGTTTGTGCATTTGACTCCTTTTATCTCTTTCATAGAGTTCTCTCTGCTTTTAAATCCCTGAGTATCTCTGTCCTCCCCCTGCCATTCCTTAACAGATCCAGGACAGCACAAATAATGCCTCTTGGCTTTGAACACATCATGGGAAATTTCACTGACAGAGGGAAGATGTATGAGCAGTTATCTGGGATAGTTTTACACCAATCCATCTATTGTCCGCTGTGTTCACAATCTTGGGCTGGAATGAGTTTCAGGCAAAGTGCATCCCTCGCAGACCACTTAAAAGCAGAATAGGTTCTGTCTGAGGTCCCAGTCCTATCTGATGCTAAGCACCTTACTGCATCAGGACCTCACTGAGAAATAGTCCACTTAGATTTCTCCAGGGCTTCATAGGGCTTTGTCTCTGGACAATGGAAAGATGACAGGAAGATGACAACAGTTTTGGTGCTAAAATCCTCCACAGTTCTGGGAAAAAAATGACGCCATCAGCATAAAAGGATACCAACACGCAGAAATGAAGAAGGAAATATTTAAAAAGAAGGAGAAAAAACCCTTCTTAAATCATGACCCCACAGGTTCTCTCTTGCTTCTGCTACCACGTAGGGGTTTTTGGGAAGGGAACACTTGAAGGGACTCACCTGAATAAAGCTGCACAGTTTCCAGCATGTATAGGACTACGGCTTTTGTAAGATATTCATGACAGAGACTTATATTTCTTCTGTATGGTGCCTGTCATTCTTTTGAGCATAGTATAAAACAAGAACTAATCATTACAATACTAGCATGGAAATCCAGTTATTTATATTTTCTAGGTATTCTGTTTAATCAGTGCAGTAAGACATAGACTATTTGGTGTCTCCATAGTACTGTGCCTGCATACTTTGCCATAAATTTTAGCCTTTGGTGAGAAAGAAAATGGTTATAGAAAAGCATTCACTGCTCTGCTATTGTATTATAATTCCAAATGCAGGAATTCTATGTTTCAGCTAAGATGTATTTGCATAATATTAAATCTTGAATTATAAAAAATGTGAAATGCCTGCAGTTTATATTGTGAAACATTTGAAAAGTAAAGCAGATTTTTTGCAAACATTATTGTAGCACTGTATTTTGAAACATGCAGTTCATTAGGGAAGAAAACACAGCTTGTGTAATGAGGGATTGCTATAAGTAGATTTAACATATTCTAGCATTTAAATATTATTGTTGATCATAAAAGATTAAATGCTCTTTGGTTTCAATCCTCTTATTAAAAGCAGCAAATTTATTTTTCTTGAGTGTGGCAACTAAGTTTGAACTAAAATGTAAATGCTTAACAGGCTCTGCACACGTGCACGCGGGCGTGCGATGAAGAGATGGGGCATTTTCCCCAAAGCTTCAATTTCAACTTGCTAATTTGTTATCATTGTTCATTAACTATGTGGTTGACCCAAGGTGAGCCTGAAGGATTACAGAATATTTGTCTAACTATTTAACAGAAGCTTATAAAATAATAGCATTTGTTAAACACCTCAGGTTTCCCTCCCACCGCAACTGTAATCTGAAGACATTAAAGGGCTGGGTGGGTTGAACACAAACACGGTGATGCTCAGTTGGGTCAGATGTGTCAGTCCATCTTGGTTTAAATGGGTAACTCAGTCCACAGTGTAACTACCTTAAAGGGAGTTTCTGAGAAACCACTGTCAGCTCTCTGATTTCATGCTGATTTGCTTCTGGATGGGAGCTGCTGTTTTTCACTGGGTGGTTGAGTAGCTGGGATAATCAAATTCATGTCACCTGCAAGCAAGGGCGGAATGAAAAGCATGACTAAACGGGGAGGAAAACCAGGATAGTGTTTCACTGTCACCTATGTCCTTAAAATACTGCTTACATTTGCCATTACATTTGCTGTCTGTGGAGTTTCTCATGGGAATGCTGACAACTTAAAGCTCACAAAAGCCAAGCCTGCAAAAGCTCTGCAGAGAGCAGAGCCCTCAGGTGCTGTTACCTTGCTTGAACATCACCAGTTTAGAGAACTCTTCAACAAGGGGGGACTGGGTGTGACCCTTTCTCCTGCTCAGCAGCCCAAACCCCAGGGATTTTTGGTGTGTGGACCCGTTTGGAGAGGAGCTGTGCCGCCCTGACTGGTTATAAAATGTTCTTTACTGCTGCTTCCAGAGGACTTTGCACTGTCTGCTGCCGTCATGCAGGGATAACCTAATTTCTACTACTTGATAAAAAAGACTCTCATATCTCAAAAGAAAAGAGAGGTCCTAAAAATTCAACACTTGAAGCTTGTTAGAGTAAGAACACACCATATGGAAATTATCTACGTTGCTTCTGCCAGGATGTACCAGATGGGGCTTAGGTTAACAGGCTTGCCTGCTCAGGCTCCTCTGCTCTCACTTCCCCTGCTAGATGAGCCTCAACACAAACTGCTTTTTACCTGCCATGCTGCAAAATACTGGTGTACCAGCCCATAAACCCAAGGAGGGAATTCAGAGCCACAGTCCAACTTTTCTGCTATGGCAGATCTGATCTCTCATTAAAGATTTCTACCAGACTCGAAATCCCAGTGTACTAATCCTGATCCTTCAGGACATACCACAGAACTTGCTGGTAGGGTCTCCCTGGTAGAAAAGACTTTTTGAGAGTGTGGTAGAAGTTGAGAACTAATTCCAACTTACAGTTTCAACATAAGCTTTAAATAAAACTCTCAGGAATCTTACACGTGTTAGGACTGCACTCAGAATTCACCCAAACCAACATAAGAAGACAGCACAGGACAAATGTTTGCCCAGAAACAGAGTTTTAGACCTTCTTGAAAATAAGTCTTTGGTAGTTGAGTGTTTCTTGATAGTTAAAGAGGTACTTCCTTTCTAAGCCCCTTTATGGGTTTCCAGAAAAATTACTCCTTTAGGCTGATACTTTTGTAGATTTTGGAAAGTTTGGTAAAAATCCATATGGTTGGTTTAGAGCATGCTTAAAGAATTGTTTCAGATGTTAAACTTGTGCTAGGGTAAATGAAAACAGTTCAAACTTGGCATGTAATCTCCAGTGAGAAATGTGGGCTTGGATAAGTTGGAAAAAAAAATTGGTTCAGAAAGAAAGGAGTTATAAACAAGTGGAAATCGTATGCTTCAGTTATCCAGATGTATGCCAGGCAAGCACAGACGTCTGGATATCCACATGCTGAAATAAATGCATCTGTATTTATTTAAATGTGTGATGTAATGTGCATGTGCAAACATCTCAGTAAATGGTAGGCATGTTAATTTTTCCCATCTCACAGAATAAATATAGACAATACATGAGATAGACATAAATGTCTGGCTGACCAACAGAATGACCCAGAGCTCTTGGACACCAATGAAAAGGCTGTTCCTGAATGGAATGGAATATGGGTCAGAGTCCAATGCCCTACAATCCTGCTCATGTATTAAAAAATAGAAAGGATAAATACACATGTAAAATGTTAAAAACCTCATCAGTCCTTAAAAGTTTCCATTACACTATCTCAGATAATGCTCAGTGCCAACTGTGATGAATTAAAGTTTCCACAGCCAGCAAAAGCTGTTCAAAACCTAAAATGTAATATATGATTTTCTTGATTCAGAATTTCAAAACACAACCTTTTAAACAGAGGTTCAATCATCAAATCCACAGGATAAGTAGCTCTGGGTTTTGTTGCTGAAAATCCAAATTACTTGGGTGCCAAAGCTTCATATGCCTAAAACTGGTGTCGCTCCACCGGCTTCAGTGGAGCTATGCTGATTTACACCAGCTGCATGGCTGGCCCATAAATATTTTCAGTTGATCTGGATTATTTTATATATTATAAGAATTTTCTTTATGGATTACATGGCAAAACATTTGTTCTCAGCTTCCATAATGTCAGGCTCTGTGAATTTATTTTAATATGGGACCATTCGTGTGGTTCTATTATTGCACAACTAAATATATTTGTGCTCACAACACAATTTTACTGCACATCCTCACACACAGACATCTTAGCAGAAGGATTACCATCACTCCATCTATCCATAGGAAGTCAGATACTGGTGTGGAAGAGTGGAGCTGCAGCTGCTCTGGGAAACAAAGCAGTGAATTTCAACCTGTTGGCCATGCAAAAACTTCCACCATAACACTTTGATAAGTGTAATTCTCTGCATGTAGTTACGTTAGTGGGGCTTTAAAGTTAATCATGCATGTTATTATTCATCAGGGAGGTAGTGCTGGACACTTCACTTAGCACTTTGACACAGAGGTAAATAGATTCCAAGGATGCCAAGTAGTGGGATAACGAGATTTTATTAAATCTGTGATCTTCCCCTCTTGTATTGCCACTTACTGCAGGTCCCTTTTTCTCTGCAGCACTTTGTTAGTGATACCTCAAGTTTGGATTTGTTAGGGGGTCAGTAAATGCACTCAGGCCTTTCCTTGCTAAGCTCCTGGGATGTGCAGCAAGGTGTGCAGCCACCTTCACTGAGCCTGTTGGGGCAGGACAGACACCAGGCAGCCAGGCTTGGATGGAGATTCAGGCAGGGAAATATCCTCTCAGCAGCCCAGGAAAATGTGAGGCATCAGCTACACAATCCCATTTAGGGAGCAGGTAAATAAAATGTATTTACATTGCATTTAAAGAATTGGTTCCCGACACCTCCTAATAAATACAGAATCATGGCAGAATTCAACTACAGTTTGCTTAAAAACTGTCCAGGCACTTTGTCCTGCCTTTTCTCTAATTCAGGGTAGCCCATAACATTCTGGTCCATAGTATGTTTGATTTGTGTTGGTCATTTATTAATCCTCAACAAAATATTTCTCAGTTAAATGTTAAAGCAAAGCACAATCGGAGGAAATGTAACAAACTTGCCCAAGAAGGAGGCTATTGGTCCTGCTCTCAAAACCCATTCAACCATCTGATAAAGTCCTCCTGAATCCAAATCCAAGTAGTTACAGACTGAGACTGAGGTATATGGTCTGGTAAATTGGCAGAGCCTGAGAGCAGTTACCAGCACCTGCCCAGATGGTACCTATCTTTGCTTTTATAAGCCCCACTTTCATCTACAGTTTTCTAGAAGAGAAAGTTCAAAGCAGCAACCACTATTTAATATGTGTAGACTTTCCTCTATATGCCAGGGAAATTAATACTAAAGAAATTTCCTCGGTTGTCTTAGACTGCAAGTGCCATTTAAAAATCCAGCCCATCGAGCCCGTGGGCTCTGTGGTATTAAATACAAGTAAGACACTGTGAGGCAAAAAATAGCATTGCTCACAGTTCTCAGTGGGGAAACTGAGGCTTGGGGAGGCTGAACAACGTGGTTGGAGATACACAAGGTTTAGCTGTGCCTTGCTGCCAGGACATGCACCCGGGTCAGGCGGGTTCCCAGGGGCAGCTCCTGGACTTTCCTCTTGCCCACTGCAAAATCTGCTGGAGCACAAACGGCACAGAGGATGAGGCTGTCTGCTTGCTCTTCCACACAGGGGTTCAAATAAAGGCAAAGCTGGCAGGGGTTAAAGGCTAGGAAACTCAACATTAAACAGTCCTGCAGTGCCAGCAAGGGTTAAGACAAGTGACAAGGGAGATACAACGGGACTCTCCTTCTGTGCTACATATGTAGATGGGTATTAAGGACATGCATCTCTCCTCATCTAAAATCATGAATTTTTATAAAGTAAGCCCTGCATTCCCATAATTCAGTAGGGTGCACTTTGCAGACCCTAAAGTGCTGTCACTACAGAAGGTTTCATTGCTTGCACCTGCTAAAACATTTGAGGTATTTGAGAGGCAGTGAAACACATTTGCTTTTCATTTTATCTGACTTTGAAAATCTTTGAAGTGTTTAATAGTAGTCCAGAAAAGATTTCTGCCTCTTAATCATTTACTTGTAGGGCACATTCTCCACTGGTAGCCTGTCAGGCAGAAAACGAGTTTAGCCCAGTTTTATTAAGTGCCACATGCCGAGTCAGTGTTCATTAAAGGTGTTTTAAGGTTTGAATTATGTAATTTATGAGAAAAAGAAATACAAAATTCCATTGTTTTATTAATATGCAGCACAGGATATACTGCTAATAACATACTTTTTAAACAGAAGTTTTATTAAAAAAAATGCTTTTATAGGGGGCTACAGATAGACTTCTAAAAATCTCTTTTTCCCTGTTCAATAAAATTCAAACATTTTAATTCAATCAACATAGGTTTGAAAAAAGGAACTATTCTTAACCTCTCCTTTCGGTCACTTTTCTTTACACACATTGTAGACAAAGGGGGAAAAATTAAAAAAAAAAGTTAGAATCTTTTTAATAGAAGTGACAGTATATGGTACTAAAAGCAAGCCAAAGCTAAAGCCTGCAGTCAGATGTTAATTCA
The DNA here is from genome assembly GCF_017639235.1 of Corvus kubaryi. Lineage (NCBI taxonomy): Eukaryota > Metazoa > Chordata > Aves > Passeriformes > Corvidae > Corvus > Corvus kubaryi. The sequence continues at coordinate 17,524,825 of NW_024580672.1, forward strand.
GCTTTCAAACAAAACAAAGCCAGAAAGGAACAGAAATGATAAAGGCAAAAAGAAAATAAAACCTCCGCATTTTAACCCAGGAGAAACTACTTTGAAAAATTGTTTTATATTGCCCCCATAGATTCACAGCTAGTGGGATATTTTTAATTAGATGAGGGCTTAACTCAATCTTTTGGTAGCCCACTACACTACTTTTATGGCCTACACTGTTTTAATACTGTAAATAGATTTTCTTAAGCACATGTGAAAAGCAGAACTTGTGAAATATAAGGAGTATATTTTCCTTCTCAACCTGTCTGGCTCCAGTTACCTGAGCCCAGACCTGGAAGTCCAAGGCAGGACTGGTCCTGTAGCTGGTGCTGGCAGAGAATTTCTGTCCCTGGAACAGAACCACATTGACCAAAGCTCCTTACCCCATCTCTGTGGCAAAACTCCCACCAGCATCCCGCAGTTTCACCCAAAAAAAAGGTTGTGTGAGGCCTGGGGAACCAAGACCTGAGTTTAATATGGGCTTTTATTGCCATGGGAAAGTCATAGTTATCCTAACTTACACAAAACTGGAATTCGTTAACCCCTTCAAGGCAGGAGAGGTTGCAGTTCCTGCACTGGTGAGTTTGCTTTGTTCACTTCAGTTTAATTTATTTCATTTTTTTGTTATTTACTGGTGCTCTGAAAATTTCTGGGAACAGAGGAACCTTGGGGTGGACGTGCTGTGCCCATGAGGCTGAGCTGCTGGATGGCTCAGGTTGTGCAGAATGGAAAGAGCTGGTGCCCACAATCAGTGCTTAAGAAAAAAATAATCATTGCAGATACCATGCAAGTCACTAATTTTGGAGCCTCATGTGACTAATCCTGCTCATATTTTGGTAATGGGATGATCATGTGGAATCTTATCACAGTTTATGGAGAGGGGTGATTAGTATCAGAATTTGAGATTTGGCTTTTCCAGCAAATGAACTCTGCATGTACCTCACATCCTGCTGATGTAAAGGAGTGATGCTCTTTACAAGGGACACTGAGAGTCAATCATTGCCAAAAAGCACCAAAATATGAAGTTGCTGACATTGAATAATTGGTCATAAGAAGTGGTATAGAGAATACACATGTGGTACCAAAACATCTTCAATAGAGGTGGTAATTATACTTGATCACAACAATTAATTCTTAAATTTAAGTTAAGAAGCAGGAAAAACTTGTAACTATATTAAGAATATGTTCATTTGATCCAGAGTAACATTTTAATGAATTCTCTGGAAGCATGAGCAAAGAACTGTTAAAAAACCCCTTGCCCTGCAGAAAACACACCTTTAAAAACCTGTTTGCTTTGAATGAAACATTATTTTTACAGTGAGTCCTCATTTTATAGCAGACACATGCTTGTAAAAGCTGCTATTGTTTGTGTGGAAGGTGTGAAGAAAAAAATACAAGGGGAAAAACTGGCAGATGCTTTACCTTACAGGATCTGCTTTAAAGGCTCCTCCAGCCCTGGCTCTGCTCAGGAGCCATTGGCAGACACAGCCTCGCTGATGCAGCACTTGGGAAATTGGTGAACCAGAGCAGGGCACCAACTTTTGCACCAGCTCTTAATTATGGCAGTCAGAGATGACCTCCTTAACTGCTGAGGCAGCCCCTTTTTGGGAAGTAAAGCAGCATCGTGGCAATTGTGCTGCTATCTCTTACTGCCAACCCACCAGAGATGTGGAGTGGGAGGAAGTACAAAGGAGTCTGCTGCTGCTTCTTTTGAGACTCCCGGAGCAGCCTGCATGCCGTGGCCGTGTCCACACCGGCTTGGAAAGCCTCCTTCCCTCGGGCACACACATAGGGAGTAGAGTACTTATGTGCCGGGCTCCTCACCTCATCCCAAGGGGATGGGAGCACTCCTTACCTCTCTGAAGTCAGCAGGGAGAGGGTGTTTTTCATTCCAGTGGAGGAACTGGCTGCTTTGGTTTTATTGCAGAATCATGCCAGTAATACACCCAGATTACTGCAGCTCACAGTAAGGAAGTCAATTTATAATGACTTTGCCATTGTCCTGTTGCTAATGTGCCACATTTGATTCTCCTCAGCTGACTTTGAAAGGTCTCTTTGAGGAAGGAGGAGATAGCACCCTTGCTTATGAAAAGCAAATTATACCCAGGGGCAACATTGCTGCACAACAGGAAAAGGCCAGCCTCCTCCCAGGAGACATGGCCCCAAATTAAATGCAAGTAATTTCCTGACTAACCTGTGATTTCTATCTGGTTGTGGCTTCTGGCATACAGCTAAGTCTCCAGTTCTGCTGTTCTGTTCAGCAGGTCTCACATGTGCTTTCACTTTCATTTCCCTACGTTAATACAGAACAGCCCATTCACAACCTGCTGCTCAGGCAGCAGGGGCCAAGGATGCTGGCTCTGGGTTGTGCAGCCATGTGGAAGAGGAAGGACACTTTCTGCTTGGGTGTCACGATCCAGAGGGGTCCCTCAGCCACAGCAGCAATGTGCTGGCAGAGAAGGTGGGAATGGGAGAGCAACACCCTCCTGAGAATGGTTCCTACTCTTCACAAGAGGGTTTGGAGTCTGGCTGCTCCCTTCCCCATCACCAGCCTAAAAGTGATGGAGCTGCCACAGGCATTGGGTTGGAAGAACCTCTGCCAGTAACTTTCTACTCTACAGTGGGCAGGTCTCCAGGGAGAAAATCACCAGCATTAGGTCAAAGTGATTTTTGTAGAGCACCATCAAAGGATTCAGCAGCAGCTTGGAAGGGTGGAAGCCCTTTAGCTGTCCTGTGGCTGGACAGGGATGGGGAGCAGACACTGTGGGAAGAAGATGAGTTTTAGTGGGTACACACGGACACAAGGAGAGAGTCTTAAAGAATAACAGAAATCACATTCAGCCTTTCTGTGGCTACTTCTAGGAGAAATCACAGGAAGGAAGGAAGGAAGGAAGGAAGGGCGGGCAGACACAACAGCCTTCAAGCTCCACTGGGCTAGCAATGACAGATTTACTTTACTAAAAGTACTCTACCATGATTTATCCCAAATACATGTCTTCCTCTTGTACTTTTACAGCATTTGGGGGTAATTTCTATGGACACCGTAGCACTTTTGCGTTGGGAACTATCTGTTCAGTAGATCATCTGGATATGGGCCACAGACATCCTGAAATGATGGGTGCAGAATTAGGGTGAATCAAATGACTGAGCCTGTTTTAAGTCATCAATAGGGTGGTTTAAAAGCCCATAGTAATAAATACAAGGACATGCCAGAATCATCTCTAGAAACTATCTGAAGTTGAAACTAATTACGTGTGTGTTTGTGGCAAAACAAGATAGCAGCTCCATTACTGCTCCCTGATATCATCAAAGATGGTAAGTGATCATACATTGAATTATTTTTTTCTTCATGAATTTAGACTTTAAGGAACTTTACCCTCAAAAAGCACTAGAACAGCTCGGATGTTTTAGTCACATCAAGCTGGAGAAAGAAACAGCATCAGTCTTTTAACATTTAAGGCCCAGAGTGAACTCATTTTTTTATGGTGGTTTTCAAATTTCATTCGAGAGTATTGCTTTGCCACTGTTCATTTATTTAACCTAAATAGTTAATCTCTAGTGTGTCTTGTGGTGCAGCAGCAAAAGCATTCCTTCCACTGGTAATGGCAGAATTTCTAGTGGTGTGAGTAAATTCATACTGGTCACCACATAAAGAAGAGGATGTAACATAAAGAGACTGTACCAGTTTTATTATGTTGATATAATCAAGCTAATAAAACCTGTGTGTGTAAATGATAAGGGATATTTGTGCTGTTTGCTGAGAAACTGGCACAGGAACAGCGGTGAATGAAATACATCTGGGATTAATAACCTAATTCATACAGTAAATAACAGGTTGCACAAATTTAATCACTTGGAGAATTATTACATGTGTAAGTAGATACTCTGTGGGGGGGAAACTTACACTTGATGCACAGGTCTTAAATGGTCAGTCTGCTCTTGATTTTGCTGTGAAAACGCCTATCTACTTCAAGTCAAGGTGGTTTTCAGGTTAAGGGATTCCTTTTAATTTCTGAAGTGACTGTTCTATACCAAAAAGTAGAGATTTTAATTTGGATTTTGACTTACTGCCATTCAAAGATATTTTCTTCTAGTCATCTCTATCTTAGGCCCAAGTGAACCCCAAAATCCAATCAGAAACAGAGGTAATGGTGTGAATTTCATCCTCATTTCTGATTAAAACATATGAGAAACAATCATCTTAGGAAAGGTTTCCTCATGAGATTAAAAATGGATACCACCCTGGTAAATAAGTTCAGAAATACTTTAATGCCCCCAGGCAGTGCTTTATGTTTGTAAGAGAACCAAACAATAAATCAGGTTTTTGTAGGAAACTTTTGCAAAGAGCGTTTTCTCATTAATTTCTGTGGGGAGCATGCCTCAGGTGTTTCAGTGATTGCTAAATGCTTTTGCTACAAAAAGTTTTAGTATGCTACAAGACATCTGTAGCTTGATACATATATTTTTAAAAAAGACAAACCAAAACATTTTTTCTTAGCTTGTTTTTGATACTTGGACTTAAGCTTTGGCTCGGGTCAACTTTTGTTTTTGGCTATGTTTACAAGAGAAACACTGGATGTTTCATTTTTCCTCAGCATTGCTTTGGAGGAAATGCCGCAGCATTGTATTTACAAGATACCCTGAACTGTCAGTTTCCTTGAAACACAATGTATTTAATACAAAGCCATTAAGCCTTGTAAAACTGTCAAAAATGTAAATGACACTTGTAATAAAACCTTGTCGCGTGACCGGCCCTGGCTAATCAGGGTTGATGATATCACTGCAGCTGATCACGGCTGGTGCTATGTACATTTCGACAGCTTTATGGCCTGCGTGGATTTGTGTTATTAAAATTGTACAGTTTTGTAAGGAATCTGGGATTTAATAAAGCAGCAGAGAAACTACAAAAGGGACAATATATCCCACTAAAAGTGAGTCAGGCTTTAAAAAAAAAAAAAGAAAGGTAAAAAATAAGCAGATAGAGCGCATGAGCCCGCGTGTGTGTGTGTGCCTGGGAATAGGGAAACCTGGAGAGGCTCTCCCTGCCTAACTCGTGCAGGGTACGGGCTGCTCGTATAAACCACTTTTATGTATTTATAGCTCGGCAAATACCTTGCATCTGCGAGACCATAAAACAAATTACAATGTATCCAATTGCTTCAAGGTGGCGAATTGTGCTTAAACTTAATGACTTGTACAGATTATAGGAGAAAGAGCATTACCTGTTTAATGTCTTTTTTAATAAGTAATTCCCAAACAAGTATAGTAAATGGGAGGTTGGGAGTTTGGTTTGGTTTGGTTTGTTTTTTTTTTTCTCCTTTCCTTTTTTTTCTTTTTCCTCCCCTGAGATGCGAACAGAGCATTGTGAATGCAAGGTAATGCACCCTTTTATTTATTTTGCAATCTTTGGAACTGCTCCCCAGAGCACAAACATGTCAGAACAGGAGAGACGAGGATACATATTCTCCCAAAAATCTATAAATTCAACCTAATGGGGCAGATATCAGAAGAATGTGTTGGATTGAAGCCACATAAATCACCCCTGGTTTCCTGGCATGAGCTGGCACTGCGTGCCTTATATTTCAGCCAAATTATTCCATTTGTTTCTGAAGATATTTTAATCCCTCGTGACCTCAAACTTCCCGTGAACCAGGGCCTGAACAAAAGGCCGCCCACTGTCTTTGCAGTAAATCTGTTGTCTCCCTTCTCGGCCCGCAACCTGGGATCATAGATCACCCCCGCACCGCAGCTTGCTTCAATTTACTCAATTAACTCGAGTAAAGCACTTGTAAGTTTGCAGATGTTGCTTTATTATCAAGGCCTAAAATGTACACGGGGGTTCAGGAGCCCGAGGTTACAGGGAGGTTGTGTGGAGGGGGAGGGAGGCACAGCCCCACAGCCGCTGCCTGGGGCGGGCGGCCGCAGGCTCTGTGCCCCGGCCACCTCCTCCGCGCCCTGCTGGGCTGCCCACTGCTGTCCTGGGGGCTCCCCGATGTTATCTGGCAGGGAGACAGGATAGGAGAAGTAGGTATTCCACCTCAAGATAACGTAGTGATTAACAGATGTTTAATTGGGCCATTCATCAAATGAAGAACCTGCCTCAAAGTCGGCGAGGCTGAGTAAATTATTTCCAACCCTGCAGGTGTTGGACTGGCAGCTCTATTACTCTTCTGAAAAAGGGCTTTAGAAGATTTTTATATGAAAAGATAATTCATTTCTATGGGGACTTTTTTGCAAGGGCATGCACTGATAGGATGAGGGGGAATGGTTTTAAGCTGGAAGAGGGTAAATTTAAATTGGATATTAGGAGGAAATTCTTCCCTGAGAGGGTGGTAAGGCATTGGAACAGGTTGCCCAGAGAAGTTGTGGATGTCCCATTGCTGGAAGTATTCAAGGACAGGTTGGATGGGGCTTGGAGCAACCTGGTATGGTGAAAGACGTCTCTGCCCATGGCAGGGGGTTGGAACTAGATGACCTTTAAGATCCCTTCCAACCCAAAACATTCTGTGATTCTGTGATCGTGTCTTTATTTATCTAATACGCTTTCAGGTTTGGGCCCTGTCCTCCTTCATCTTGCACGACTTCTGAAAATAGGCCTTTTGCCTTGGGCACATTTCTTCCACAGGACTTTGCTGAAGTTACTGGGGATTGTCTTGAATAGTCTCCAGGACATCTTCAGCCTATATTACACCTGAGGGGCAGACAGGGCTTGGTGTGTGTGGCAAAATACTCAATATGAAAGAATAACAGGAGCAGAAACACTGATGCCAGCAGTACCAGGGTTTACCATGCTGGTAGTCTCACTCCATGATCACAAGGCAGTTGATAACATTTCATGCCCATGCTTTTTGTAATCTGTGTGTCACCTACAAGTTTCTAAGATTAGACCAGATCTCTGGAACAGCAGGAACATAAAAAACCCAAACCTGTGTTCCTGGATATCTCTTGTCCCTAACAGTATTCATCTTACGCTGATAGTTCTACGGTTTCTTAGCTTTGCAGGCATCTTTATCAGGTGTTGGGCTTAAAGGGTTTTGGCACATGAAGCAATTTCTACTGGTGACAGTAATTGAGCAGACTGGAATGGGTTAAGGGAGGTTCGATTCTGTTGATTTCTCCTGCATCATCTAAACTCAAACTTGGGTTTGATAGCAAGCCAAATTTTTCGTCCTCAGTTTTCAATATCTGTAATGCTTTAAGTGGAGAAGCCAAACTAAATCTCAGGGGAATTCAAATGGCTGAAAAATCTGGATGCAAATGGCTTCATGTTTTTCTGTAATATTTGTGTGCAAAAGTCTCTCAAACTCTTCTCAGCTTTTAACTTTCTTAAGAGACTCTTTAATTACTCTTTGAATATGCCATTATATTTCTTTTTTAACTCACAGCATTTTTTTAAAATAGTGGTCTGTTTTGTTTCTGTATATAATGGAAGTTAATAAAATATGTGCCAGAAGCCAAAAATATGATGAGCTACAAGGCATACTCCAGACTGTTAGGAAAAAGAAGAAAGAGTTGGCCTGTAATTCCAGAGTTTATCAGTATTTTTCCTTAGAATAGATATTACTTTAAGTCTGTTTTCCCCAAAATACCTGGCCCAAATCTCAGTAATTTGCCCCCTTTTTCAATCTTTAGCTCACCAATTTGTGCTCATTTTAAATCTCTCCTCTGTGCCAAAAACTGCCTGTTGTTAAAGTCTAAAGTTTAAACCTGAACTAGAGGTTCCCCTAGTCTTTTTCTTCCACAGCATACTTGGGTTGGATCAGATCTGTTGAATTAAGAGAGCTGGGGGAGGAATCGCAGCAACACGCTACAGATCCATGAATTCATTCAATTTTACTGCTGCAGTAGAAAGGAACAGGTCCATGAAAGCATCACCTTGCTGCTCCTGTATCTCCAGGTGGCCAGTGGCACCCAGGCTCATTCCCACTTCCTTTAGACCCTTGCCTCAAGCACCTTGTTAAGAAACCAGTTGCCTGGTTCCTGTAGGCAGGGCACAGAGACAGGAATGTTACCTGAGCTGCCTCCCTGTCTCCACTCCATTAGAGGGATCTTGGTGATAGGACTCTTGAAGAGCTGGGATCCGGTTTAGGACTGTTGGCTGTTTGTCAAAAGACACAAATATGTCCATCAGTCTACCTATTCCACTGAGTGTCCCAGAAACAGCTGGAACTTGGAGTCTATGTTGCACTGGGTAAAACTTATGCAGTGTGAGGAAGGGATTGCTGAGCTCATCTAAGCCTTGTTTCTTCCTTTCTCTTCTGTCTTCCACTGCACTCCCAGCCTGATGAGTTTCCACATCCCTGCACTAAGTATGTTGGTGATCTCATCACTGATCTCATGTGACTTGGTACCCTGGCTGGAATACCAGCCAGGCTGGGGCAGCACAAGGTGCAGGATGGTTTAGGGATTTGCTGGATGTAATTCCGTGGGAGTTAGATGCTGGTTCTGCCATGTAGCAGCTGGCATGGAAGAAGCCATCTTTGCTCAGCTATTGATAAGTTGCCATCAAAACCTGTTACCTGAAAGCTCATTTGGATGTAACTGTTCCAACTCCACCCACTGCAATCTTGGAGCTGTTTTTGACAATTTGCAATCAGGAAACAGCCCTTGAATTAAATAGGAGATGGGTCAGGTCTCAGTCTGTAAAACAGAACCATCATCTCCAGCTTGGTGAGGTCTGTGGGGAAGCAATATCCTGAACTGACAGAACTGGTGTTGAAAAGCCAGAAGCAGGTACAAGGTGTGCTGCCTTCTTTCAGGTTCCTATCATGACTTTCTTCAGGATTTTCACAGCTCAGCAATGCTGGGTGGAAAGAGCTCATGGCTGTATCTTGCCACCCCTTTTTTCTTTCCAAATTCCAGTTTGGAAACAGTTCTGAAATCATTTCCTGTGTGTGATGAGGTACACTTTCTTACCCTGCTGTTTCTCTGGGACCTTGCACTTGGGACTGTGCACTAAAGAAAGATCTCTTGTTACCCTGCATTTGCCAGTTATTTTTGTAGAATTACACTGCACTACAGTACTGAAAGGCATTTATTTCAACAGCCAGTGTGGATCATGGGTTCTCAGGCCTTTTACAGAAGAATAAGAAAGTGTGATGCTGTGAGCTTGTGTGTTGAAATGCCTGTGGGCTCGTTCCAGCTGTGTCTATGGCAATCCCAATTCTCTCTTCCCACTTATCCGGTTCCTGTTCTTAAACCTGCTGGAACAGACCCTCTCTGCACTAGCACTGGGAACATTTTCAGCTGATTAGACCCTTCAGCATTGTTGCACTCTGCTTCTCACCAGCATGTCTTCTTCACTTTGTCCCATATGTTTGGGCTCACCTCTCTTTCCCCTCACAAATCACTCATCCATGAACTACTGGCATCTCTACCCACATATTTTTGTGTGCACCTCAATAGGAAATGTATGAAATCAATGCACCTTAAAGAGCATTGCAAACAGGTCAAATTTTATATTCCTAGTGAAAAGTCTTAGCACTGTTGCTTCAGCCTCAGCTGCAGTTCAGCCTCTCACTTTCCTCCTTCTAAATACAATTTTATTTGATATCTCAAAATTGAATTCCAGGAAATTCCATATGGTCTTGTTGTGAATCATGAGCCTACCACGTGTCTTCTCTGAATACTGACTTGGCTTTGCACAAATTTACATAGAAAATGCTCAGAATAAAAACTTGCATTGACTTCACTGGAAGAAAGTGAGCTTTTTTTAGTTTGTTGTTGGTATGAAAAGACAAAAATATTTTGTAAAAATAAAAGAGGATGTTTGGGAGATTGAAATGATAATTATAAACACAATTTTGTTCCAACAGAATCAGAAGTTTGATTCCAATGTGCATCTTTTAAGTAGATTAATTTATTTTTTAAATGAAATTTGGGAAGATTGTCGACCAGAGGCTGTTTTAACCCGAGGAATGGGGGTGTACATTTTCAAATTCAGATCTCACCATCCCCTTTCAATCAACTGTTGAGGAAAAATGACAGAAACTCATGAAACATCTTGTATTTAATCTTCATTTTTTAATCAAAAAAAGTAAGAAAGTAACATATACAAAATAATAAAAGCAATGTGAAGGTCACCCTCCACTCCAGAGAAGCTGGAACGTGCTTGAATAGTCAGTGATTGAAATAAGTGAGTATCCTTTTTTCTATTTTCAAAATCAATAGCACAATGACCATCAGAGTCACAGACATCAGGACACTGCTAATGAAAGACATTTTGGGTGCCTGGGGTTTTTTTGCCATTGAAAGTCATGAGATCCTGCCAGTTACACTGAAGGCTGTTTTGTTGGCAGTAGTTGGATCTTTTCCTTTTTCTACATAAGCAAAGTTGAATAATATGCAGCAAATTGAATGACAGATACAATTTTGAAGGCTAAAACCTAAAACCTTTAAGCAGTGATTTAAAAGCTAATTATTATGGATATAGCCATTCAACATTCATTTCTTAATATTGTTCCCTCAAGAAACAGTGATTTAGTCAACCAATTATTTTATCTCTTTTAGGGATACTTTCTTAATTGCAAAACAATCTAAAAATATAATCAGCATGCTAAATACATGTGGTATCTTGTTTAGAATGCCGTGTTGGAGGAAGAATGCAATTAAACTGTCAAAACTTAATTGTTTCTCATATTTAATTTAAAGAGGTTGATTCACATTTGCTTTTTATGTTTAGGAGTTCAAAAACAAAGCAAGCTACTAGTACAACTACTAGTTTTTAATAAATAAAACTTAAGCTCGGAGCACTGACAAAAGCTGCCTCTGTGATGAGTTTTTGCTATCAACAAATAGGCAAATATTCTCACTTTTCCACTCCTCAGGTGACTGCATTCTCCTGTTTATGCAGATGCACACAGATATTTTCACCATGATGTCAAACCAACCACCTTTTACTTCCAGGTCAAAATAAGTGGGTCTTTCTCCTTTTCTCCCAAATGTCATGCTAGTTCTGTGATCCTGTGCATCCTTTTTCAGTAGCAAGTGACTTTTTAAAAGTTGTATGACATCCAGTTAAGGAAAATCTTTGAGTAAAATTAATCCAAATCTGCTGGGCCCTAGTCAAGTTGCCAGGAGCTTTTCAATCCCACTTATCTCCTGAACAAAGATAGAAGCCTTGTGGAATCAGTAGCACTGGGAATTAACTTTGGATCTTAGATGGGGCGGAAATCTCGTGAGCACCACGCTGAATTTCAGTTTGTGGTAGTAAACATGGTACCAAAAATTATTCCAACATACTACCCGAACACACTTGGGTACTGCTGCCCTAAGTGGTACTTTTTCAGGTAAATTGGCATAAAACCCACATGTAAATGCAAGAGAAGAATATTTCCAGTTCATGTCTGCTTTTGCTTGGATGTTATCTAAGAGTTTATTTAAAAAATTGCACTGTCTTTAAAATACTATTATTTAAGAGCTGTTTAAGTGAAAATATAGCTTAAATGAATTTAAATGGATTATGAATTTAATTAGATTGTTTCTTGTGTATTATTTGTATCCCATATATACTATTAGATGTACAAACTGAGTGGATTTTACTTTGATTTTAGATTATATGTTTTGTCAATTTCGTAACTGGTACAATAAATAGAACTGGGAGATTGTTATCCATCTATGGCTCAGCCTTAAGAGAGGGCTGAGAACTCAGCTTAACAGGTGGGTTTCCCACCTATTTGTTGCCAACAGAGTAGATTTGCACTTTTATTTATTTCTATATTTCTATAAAAAGGCAGGATCTAGCAGAAAAATGGTTAAAGGTCTGCCTGCTTTTATCCCTTAACATCTCTTCTCCTTATAATATTCTCCTTACTTCATAAGAGGCTCCAGCTGCATGTGAGCTGCTGACTGGGGAGAATTCTGCTGTACTAACCAGGCTCTGGTAAGCAAAAACATAAAGGTTTACAGTTATGCCAAAGCTGAGTGGGCACGGATTTGCACAAAATTGCAGGAGACACATCCTTTGTTATAGAAAGAAGTCACTGGTGAATGTTTTGTACCATAATCTTACCCAAAAGTCCAAACCCAAATAAGACACACAAAAGACACAAAAAGTTTGCCCGTGCAGCTGATGGATATGGTGCTTTATAATGAAAAGTGTAGGGTGACTTTATGGCCACAGACCCTACCTAGAAATGCAGTGCTGTAACAAATCCCACTACAATTTGCATGAGACCTGACTCTCAGGTAGCACCTAGGGAGCAGCAAGAAAAGTGACACCAAGCCCATACTGTCTAATTTAAAAGTTTTTTAAACATTTGGCCTTAAGCCTGTGAAACCAACTCCTATCCAAATTGTTTTTGGCTTGTGTCTGTATTGTTCTGCCCTGCCATAAAAAGGAAAATAGATTGTAGAAACCCAGGAGTATTCAGCAGACCTGACCTGTGCTTCCTGCAGGGCTTTGCCTCTTCCATGGCAGCATGGAGAGGTAGAGGGGGTCCAGGCTTTTGGGGGACTGTGGGTCCAGAATACATCAGGACGCCAAAAGGCTATTCTTTGAGGCACTTCCAGCTCCTTCTCTGCCACATTTACCAGCTAGCAAGCTCTGGGATAAAGAAAAGCAATGTAGCAGCCATTCTCCCTCTCTATGTTATCACAGGACCATCAAGGTTGGAAGAAACTTTCAAGATCATTTAGTCCACCTGTCAAAACCTAGCACCACCATCACCACCCCTGAACCATGTCCCCAAGAGCCACATCCAGATGCCTCTTGAACACTTCCAGAGACAGTGACTCTACCACCACCCTGGGCAACTGAATGTTTGTCAGTGAACATTTTTTCCTAATATTGAAACTGAACTTTCTCTGATGCAACTTCAGGCCATTTTCTCTCATCCTTTCACCTGAGACACGGCAGAATAGACCAACCCCCACCTCACTACACCTTCCTGTCAGGGAGTTGTAGAGAGCAATGGGGTCCCCCCTGAGCATCCTGTTCTCCAGACTAAACACCCCCAGCTCCCTCAGCTGCTCCTCACAGGACATGTTTGCCAGACCCTTCACCAACTTCATTGCCTGTCTTCAACCACTTACCTGACCTGAAACCCGGCAAGTCTGGGCTCTGGTGAGTATCAGCTACCACCCAATCAAGGAAAAGCCCTCTATCCACATCCAGAAGTGTGGGAGGGGGCTGCACTTTAACACTTTGATCCTGCAAATCCTCAAGTCCTGCCCCAACTCACAGTGGCTCCAGAAGAAATGGAAGCACATTAAAAATCCCCCATGGTCTATACATTTCTGCAACCATCCTCACCTGAAAAAAACCCCTGGTTTGCCTGTGCCAGGCCAGGCCTTGGCTCAACTCTGGGAATTTCATACTGGATTTGTATCCCATAAGGAGAGGCATTAGGGTTGCCAGTTTGAAATATGACAAAACCCAGCTGCCTCAGTGAAATGGCCGCTGCCCACGCTCAGCTCCAGCCACACATGTGCAGTGCTTGGGGTAACAACTGCCAAGCCTACAGTAAAAGAGGCCAGGCAGGAAGGCAGCCACATGGCTACCCTAAATGATATTAATAAGACTTTATAAAAAGTTAAAAGCACAACGTAGCTTTTCAAAGTGTTTCTTAGAGATCTCTACATATGTATAGGTGTTTCATGTCTATGAGATAGAGGCTTGGGGTAAATTTAATACAGTATTCTTTTCAGCCTAAGAATTTTTTATTATTTTTTATTCCCCCTGAAAGCTGTTGATATAAACTGGGACTCATTAAAAACACCTTGTGTTTTGTTTTTAGAGATGCTGAAGTTATGTAATTCCCTGGATCATTACGAAGTAATGTAGCATCAGCAAATGTTCTGGAGGAGCCCTATCTTTCAAGGAACAGAATATTCCTGCTGCAGTGGATGGCAGTAAAAGGGTGCTTAGCACCTTTCAGGAGATGCTGAGCGTCTCTGCCCGGCCGAAGGCCAGAGATAGCATTCCCAAAGGACAGATACAAGGATATTAAAAAAGACTTTGATCAAAGAAATATTGCTTCTTTCCTCCTTTCACTAAGCAGATGTGCAACGTGTCTTGGGAAAGAAATAGAAAAATTCCTGAGTGATTTATTTGATGAACCTAGTTTTAACCCAGGTTATTGCATGCCTGATACGGTGATGCTGGTTATTAGTTTCCAGTTGAAAATGACCAGATAGAGAACATATTCACTTCATCAATATAATACATTTATTGGTTGTCAGGAGAGTCACATCACACAGATATGTAAATCTGTCACTTTGTCTTAAAAGTGTATTTCTCTATTACAATGTTTCTTGATGTATGTTTTAAGGCAGTAAGGCCTTTTAAATATTAAAAAAAAACCAAGACAAGGGGGAAGATTTGTCTACTCAATCACAGGATTTAAGACATTAAAAGCAGATGCATCATTTATAAAAGTAGGATTTTATCAAATGCCATAGCAAATGAAAGAATCATATCTACCATATGTAGATATGTGAATTAAAGAAACCTTATTTCCCAGGAATATTAACAAACTCTTTTGTTAGCCTTAAGGTGGATTAGTCCATGAAGCTGGTTACTAGTTGACCACAAATATTAATTCGCTGTGTCAAAAGTAAAATAGAATCAAGTCTTTGTTTAAAATATTAAAAAAAAAAGTTTATCAATCTCTTTTTAAGTCCAGGGCAGTAATGATAGTTTTGAAAAAAATGCATAACTAAAGGAACTCAGAGAAGTTTAATTGTAATTTAATTCTGCTCTTCACCATTAAAAACTGCACGCACTATCAATAACAATCAATATTTAAATTAGCAAGAAATTCACAAAATCCATATTTCTCCCTTCAAAATGTGCAAAACCGTTTTTTTCAAAATGTGATGACATTCTATATTTCAAAACAAAAATTAACACCCACAACATGACATCTGATGGTACTAATCCTTCACACAGGTCCAGTGCTGCAATGGGGGTGTTTGTTAACACCTCCCCCTGCTCTGTGCAGAGTAAGAACAGGTTGCTCAAGCACCCTGAAATACTGGACCAGAGCCTCATTTTTTCCTGTTAACCATTTTTTTTGGTGATGGGACAGAGAAATAGGGCACACTGCCCACTTGAGTCAACATGAGGCCTGTCAATGGTTACAGTGAGATTTGTACCAGGCTCTAAAGAAACTTGACAGTGTAAGCTAGAAATGATGATAAATGAGAAAAAACATTATTTATTTTGACTGCACAATAGCAAATTGATCGGTGTGTGTGTTAGGTATCACAGTACAAATGCAGAGATGCTGCATGAGACCTCCATTTGCCACAGAAATGAAATTCTGTCTCTGAATAGATCTCACACTCTGGGCCTCATTCGGCAGACCCTCCATATGTAAAGCTGCCACTGAACTTAAAAAAACTTCTCTGTTTGCACGTCCCTGCTATGTCATCCTGGTTAAAACACACGGTAATTTACCAGCTGGGTGTCCTTGCTGAAAGGATATTGGTAGTACAGAGGAGAATATGTACCCCCCATGGACAGCTTTATCCAGGATCTCTCCATCCTGCAGAGATTTCCAGGCACTGCACAGTTTAGCTGCAGGATCCTGGATGGAGCAGCACTCACACAATCCCTCCCCTTTCCCAGCAGAGGGAATACACCCAGGGAATTTATTTGGGTTTCATGGTAACCCCATTGGTGATCCAGGGCTCTGCAGTTCCCTACAGGGCTGCCTCAAAGGATGGGGCCCAGCTGTGATGGGGGAGTTCACGGGTGGTCAGTAGCCAGCAAAGAGCTGTAGTTATGGCTCAGGATAACAAATACCCTTCCTAATACGCAATATATAAATATATTGCCTTCCCGTGTCCCATCCCCTGCTGCACCTGCCTCTCCCTTTCCACCTCATCCAGCACCATTGCTGGCCCATTACCTCCTGCCCCGGTCCTCTGTCCTTCCCCTGCTCCTGTCCCCCAAGTGTCCTGGTTTTCCCCTGGCTCCTGCCCATACACACACTCCTGCCTGTATGCACTGAGCATAGGAGTGGTAGTAGCTTTTATTACTCTCAGCTCTTTATTAATGCCACATGTGCTGTTGTAAGGTTAAGTTATTAAGTGATATCCAATAATTGTTTCTGCTCTAAAGTGGACATTTCATTTAACTATACTCATGTGGATCTCTTTCAGTACCATTTATCATGACCACATTTAAGGAAAGATTTCAATATGCCATTTCTCTCTTTCCTTTCTTTAACGTAACTAGACCTAAAAGGTCCCGGTCAAAAATTAAATACAATTACCTTTAGACCAGGATAAGGGAACGTGGGGTTTGCATGCACTTTGGAAGTTAAAATACAGATTTTACTGGGCTATCATCTCAGCTGCAGAGTTAATTTCACTGTATGTGTGCACTTGCTGGAAATGCTTACATGAAGGCATACAATGACCTGTTTAGTTTGCAGAAGAAAATGATGTCATTTGCAAGTAAGCTTTCAGCTGTGATATTTTATAATTGTTTAGATGAAAACCTGATAATCCTCTACTCCTTCACATAAACTGCAATCCATCTTTAAAACTGCGATAATTCATAAAACCTGCAGCTTAATAAACTAACAAACCCCAGGCCTATGTTATTTTAAGGGAAGTCAATCTTTGATCAGTCAAGCTGAAATAGGTCTGATAAGTGGAGGCCTTACTCACAGGGAGCAGCACTCCAGTTTGTTATTGCTATTTGCTCATCATCCTCAAGTGCAAAATAAGCAGAAGTCTTTCCGAGCTTCTTATCTCTTTTCACTTTCTTCTCTAGATCTCTGTCGCTTTAATCCAGCATGTCTGCTGCTGGTTAACAAGGAAATCCTGTGTCAATTATCACCAACAACTTCCTGCTGTGAAGCTGTGGGGAATCAAAGCTTTTGAGAGCCTTTTTCACACCAGAGAGTAGTGCAGGGCCTAATTAAATGGCCCTCATATCCTGCAGCCTACTGGTGGCCAAATGATAGAGAGCTAATGAATGATAACCTAATTCTTTTTCCAAGAATTGTTTTGATTCTTCTGGTCAGTTGTGCTTATTGAGTGGCAGCTCATTGTTCATGCTTAGGGCTGAAGAGGGTGTCAAAAGGTAGAACTGGGGAAAGATACCAATCTGCTGGGTTTATTGTGTGCAGACCTTCGATTATATAAATATATATATTGCATATCGGGATGGATATTTGTTAAAATTGCTTTGCTGAAATGTGTTGCCCTCTTTCCTTGATATGAATTGCTTTGGTGACTCTTATACACATGTGGGCTGCAAAATTGTCCTATAAATCCCTCTCATAAATGCTATCGCTAGAATATTATTTTTACAGAATCACAGAATAAGGTATCTGCCATCGCTCGTGCACAGCTGCCCCAGTTCCTCCTCCTCTTTCTTCTTTTTTTCTTTCCCTTCTAAAATATTTCTATGAAGAACTTGATCTCCTGCCCAAACAAGACTGCAGCTTTTGTAGGGCTGCTGCTTAAGATTAACTAACCTTATGCTAAAGTCGTACATAAAAGAAATACAAATTTGTGCATCTCTGCTTGTCCTGACTGCCTCTGCCTGCACAGTGATGCTGATCTGTGAGCACTCAGTGCCCCGTGCTGAGCACAGCTTGCATTAGAGCAGTGCCCAGAAGGGGAGCAGTAACAAAACCACCTTAGGAATAAATAAAATACCTGAGCAGTTAGCAAGGTACTTGTATTTACCCCAATTGTTCATTTCTGAGGGTCCTATCGTGGTGCATGTACGTAAGGTGACAGACTTAGAGGTACCATGGGAGACCTAACTTTGAATTTCCTGACTTTTATGGTTTTACATTACAACTTTAATGTTCCATTAACATAGTTTTTTGTATTTAATTTCCTTGGAGAGCTTGGAAGAGTTCAAGCTGTTTTTTTTTTTTTTTTTTTTGCTTTATTTTTTAAAATAAAAGCAGGGGGTTAGAGAAAGATGGTCAAATCTGCTCAGCTGCTTTGTTTAAAAGGATTTAATAGATGGGGTTTTTTTCCTAGAGAGAAACAAATACAAAATGCCAGCCAGAAGTATGCACACCTGCTTTCAAATTCTGAAGAGCTCAGGGTCTGTCCCGGCCCATTCTGTATCCAGAGTTCTGGGTGAGATTGGCTGACATAAGATCCTGTGCTAAGATTTTTTTACAGTGGTTTGGCTTTGGGTTTTTTGGTGCTTTCTGGGTCAGGTGGGTATTAACATACCATGTGTTTAAAGAGCCCTCTCCACTGGACTATGAACATTATGAGTCAAGCCCTTCATTTTTAAATTTTTTTTGTTTTTGCAAAAATCCCAGGAATCCTTTATTTTGTATGTGCTTGGGGCTTTTAATGTTCAAAATTCTAGCTTTTCTGGATGCAGAGAAAGTTAAATTTCAATCAAACTGGGAAGTCTCCTGTAATCACATGACTCCACAGGCTGTGGATTCAGGAAATACAAGTGTGATCAAAGTTACCAAGAGCCAAGCAAGAGTTTTCACAAACTGCTTCCGTTCTCCTTTACATTCATTGACAAAATGAGCATTTGTTACCTCGTGGAGTGCAAATTTTATTTGCTAGTTTTGGAGCTAATTAAATTGTTTCAAAGTTCAGTTCAGAATATTGCCCATTGCAGTGCATTGACAGGTGATTTCTTGCTACACAGCTGATGACATCAGTTCTTATGCATATTCATATATTTTTTACATGGATATGGTTTTTCCTTTCAAATAGGATTGAAAAAACCCAAGCACACTAATTACAGTTTTTATCAGCTCTGAAATTACTGTTTTTGTGAATTTTTACACACACACTCCCCCCACCCCACTGAAATAAAGCCTTAAAATACTTATTTCCCTTAGCCATTAATAGTGTTGGTGGATATTTTTTAACTGATGACATACAGAGATGAGGTTAAAAGGAAATAGATTTTAAACAGACATTCTGTGCTTTTGCCAAAAGTGCCAAAAACGTTTTATGGTTTACAGATCATGGCCCAGATTATAATTCCACCTTCAACAGTATAAATTTAATACTCTGCATAAACCAGATTTTGATCCTTACTTTTCTAAATTTCAGGTATATCTTTTAATAACAAAATCAATAAATACACCTTCAAATCCCATGAGGAGGTTTACCTGACAATGTAAAGGGCTAAACAGCTCCAAGGATTTGATAATAATTCACTACAAGAATATTTCAGCTAGTTGTATTTGTTTTTTCTTCCCAGGCCTAACCTATATCTTTTATTAAAAATGATAAAGACCTGGTCCTGCCTCCATTTTAAACATCACTGCACCAGGTCTGATACAAATTTATTAATTTTTTTTTTCTCTCCTGGCCTGCTTCTCAGATGGAAGCAGAGAATATTTGCTTCTATTCGCACCATACACCAAACTATGAATATTATTTCAGTTATGATTTCCTATGTGTCTGTACTAAGGAAAGAGTGGAAATAAAGGACAAAACCAATAAAGATTCAAAACCAAAAGCATATGTATGGGAGAGTAATACACAAAACAAAACAGGGGCTGTTAAACAGATGACTCGGCTGAATTGTAAAATATTCCACATTTTGGCAACTTTGAAATGCTACACTTTCTATATTTCATCTATTAATCATTTGTAGGGACGTTTTTTGGTTAGCCAAAAGACAAAGTATTCCCTAATTGCGTTACTGGTTGTGTGCCTGTAACTCCAGCCATAACTACGTCAACAAATATGATGAAAAAACAAGGAAGTGGCAATAAATTAAATATGATCAGCGACCAATAAGCATGAGGAAAAAAGGACAGATTCTTAGGCAAATAGCAATAAACTAGGCTATAAAAATCAGGAAACAGACTGGCTGAGTGTCTAGAAAATCCTAGGAATTAAATAAAAGGACAATTTTGATGGAAACTGTTCAGACAAATATTAATTGCTTCGCTGCTGAAATGAGTCAAATAATGGAAAGCTAAAAAAAATCCAAACAAGTCTGTAAGAGACAAATCCCTGCAGATAATGAGCAGACAAAACTTCCAACACCAAATAAAACATCGTTCCCACTTAGACTCCACATTACCACCTCCCTTTGGGAGGGTTCAAAAATTGACAGAACCAGTTATTCCAATTAAAAAAAATAATAAGAAAGAATCTGCATATTAAATAACACAGCTGTAAAGTAAACATGAAAGACAGCAGAAGAACAGTAAAAATACCTTTGCTCATGGCAATATGCTATTCATTTAGTTGCCTGCAGAGAATCACTCATGAGTCCTTTAAGTACTGTCACAACAAATCATTGGAAACTGATGAATACACAATCCAGGATCCCAAACAACAAACTATTACAAACTATCTATGTGTGAAAAGACTGCTGGAAATTCCTCTAAGCCTCTGTAAATAGCTTTGAGTGAGGCTGGTTGAGGACCAGATGCCCACCAGGCAAATCCCAATTTTTAGCTTCATAATAGCTGTGCATCTCATACTCATAAAGGCTTCTCCCTTCTGAAAATGTGAGGCCTTAGTTTTTTCTCTCTCCAGTCAGGAAATAAAGACAATGTTACCTCTTGGTCCAGACAGAGTATATGCAAGGTAATAATACTGTAAATATGATGTGAAGTTTTAAAAACTGGATAAAATTTAGTACTTGTTCTTAGATAGCTCTTATGGAAGCCGAGCATCAAAATGAGAAGGCAATCCAAATTGGCCTGGGCAACATGATCTCACCACAAAATTTACATTTAAACTTTTTATTCCTCTTTAGAGGTTTATATTTTGTGCAGAGTATCTCCAAGAGCTCCATAACAGCAGCAGAAGAGCCAATACAGTTATGTGTGTATTACAAACACATGGCACTTGCTTGGCTTTCTCCAGCTGGACACACATCCTGAGGTGTATGGGGGGGAAAAAAAAAGAGAAATATATGTAAAATATCAAAAGGGTACATTTTTACACTTTTTATTTTTTTCAGAACGTGTTCCATTTGTTTCCTGTGACATCCTAAACTACCTCATGTGTAAAATAGCCATATAAACTTATTTATTTTATATGCAATCATTAATCAACCCATTGAGTGGAAGGGATATTCAGATTAAGGACAAACAAACAGAAGTTATCTCCAAGTATTCTATTATCTTAACTGTATTTGGAATGCTGATGCTTAGTGAATTGAGGTGCCAGGATCGTGGAAAACAAAACAAATTTGCTAAAGTTACTACAGAGCAATGTGGGGATGTCTGAGTGGCTGACCCTGTGAAACAGAGATTCTTGCTTCTGGTCATTAAAACTGCTTTAGGAAAATAGATGGGCACAGGTGAGGGATTGCTTTCAAGGTGAAGATGTGGCTGAATAGTGATAATCTTGCTCCCACAGTGGGGCTCAATGCAATGAACTAAGCAGAACTGAGTCATTCGAGTAATTTAAGCAAAACATGACCCTTTGAAAGCACTTTCCATCCATAGAAATGAAATTGGTACATTTGGAGATTTTAGGGCAGCGTGACTCTACAAAAATGTACTAAAAATTTGAGGAGAGCTGTTTTTTTCTTCTGATTTGCAGGATATTTCCTTATTAGAATTTGGATTGTTTTCCCCCCCAAAGATCAGAGTAGGCCACAGCTTTCCATAAAAGCCTAACTTTCTTTAAGGGGTGGAAACTATAGGAGCACAATCAAATCCCTCTATTTCTTTTCCTTCCTGTTTTTAACTGAAAAACAGAAATATAAACATGAGGGTATTTTTTAGGGAAATCTCAGGATTCTGAAAATATGCAGAGCATTTGAACTTACAGCAAAGCAGAGTGTCTCAGACTGATTCCCTTCACGATTTTCTCCCCTTCTCCTCTCTTTTTTTCCCTTCTTGTCTGAAACAAACTGATTATCAAGGCTTGCTCAGTCAGCCTAATGCTTTACAGTGTGAGAGACTAAACTCAGTAGACATTCTGCTTAGTTAACTATGAACATCACATCTTTGCTTCCAGGAATAGTGTTCCAAATGTCAATAGCTGTTTTAGCCATGTTTGATAGGTAATGTCTGAGATGGTGCTTCTCAGACCCTAGCTATAAATGAGGATTACTAACAATTTTTATGCATTTTGTTATAAACTGAGACCAACTGTGAAGTGACACTGACATGTACCAGCAAAAAACCGACAAAAATCAAATACTTTTCTATGCCAATTGTGCACAAAGAGTTGGATCTAAGCATTATTATAACAGAGCCTTTCATGTTGCTATAGCCATGGTTGTGTCTGCATTTCCATAATAAAACCTATTTTCAGGGGGTTTATAACTCGACTGTAAGAAATTTGCTCTGTGCTCCAACTTGGCATAACAAGGTATCAACTGGAGAGCTGCAGTCCTTGAGCTTTTACATTCCCTGTCTGCTGCAGGAAGAAAGGATTTGTTTCCTTGCTTGTTGGTGTTTGCTGAAATTCCTTCTGAAAGTCAAGTATGTGTGGAGGACCTGACAATCCAAGATATGGTGGACCAAAGCCTAGTTCCAAGTGTCTGTCAGCAGAAGTCTTGGTCAGGAGTAACTAGGGGTACTGCACATGGATCTGGGTACCAAGAGATGTGTGTGTGAGGAGATTTTCTAAAAAACAACCCCAAACCCACCTTTCGGTGTCCACTCCTTCACAGGCTGGGCAAGAAATTGCTTGTAGCACAAAAAATGCACATTTTGCAGGGCTGCGTGTTTAAGGGAAAAAAAGTAGGAGAAGTCAAGCAGGAAAAACTGAAAAAAGAAATTGGATTTTCAGAGAGTGGGGGAGCAGCCTGGCTTCTCATGAAACAGTTTCAGACCAGTAGGTCCAGTTCTGCCACAGCGTCCTCTCTGAGCATGGGGACCACAGGGAACTCCAGCTGCTGTGCAAGTGTGGTGGGAGGAAGGGAGGGAGAGAAGGGATTTTTTTCAGCTCCTTTTCAGACAGCTGGAGCGTGAGAAGTTGGAAATGGTTGCATTAAAGTAGAGCCTGTGCTTAGCTCAAGCCACTGCGGAGGTTGGTACAGCAGGTAATGGGCTCTGAGGGACCCTCTGCGCAGCAGCTGCGCCGCGTTTCCCACTGGAGCTCTTCCAAGACGCATGGCTTTTTTCTTGGGGGACTGTAGGTAAGACTAGGAGTCAGGAAGTAATAAAATCTCATTATTACTATTTATTGTTAGTAAACATTTCTGCAATGGTAATGTGTGGAGGTGCCAGCCAGGTACTGGCTGTTTCAGCATCTCGCTCTTTATCTCAGCGGGGCGCCTCTGTGACTGAACACCAGGAACATTCAGCCTTTGGATGTCTGGACTTCCCTTTGACTTTGCATGGCCTGGTCCTTTGTAAGAGCTCACCATGAGGAGGATGGGGTCTCGTCCTCAGTCCTGCAGGAGGATCTGGCACAGACACCTTTGCTGTGTGACTACACTCCCCGATACCTGTAACACACAATCATTGATTTAAGGAGAGAGTAGGGGGAGGGGGTGGGAGAGCAATCAAATCTTTACAAGCTGCAAAGTTACTATATCTACAAGGCACAGACAGAGGCAGAACCATGGGGAGCACGGGATGGAAACAATCTGCAGAGCAGGTTTGCCTGGAGCTATGCTGCCTTTGAAAGGAGCGATACCGCTGGCAGCACGGGGAGGGGGACAGGCAGGGATGCAGGGCCACACCCTGCAGGTACCACCTCTGCTTCCCACACCACCCTCTGTGGTCCCTGCTCTCACCAGGGTGGGATTCATACCACAGGGGACTAGAGTTAAACTAATCCTTGTCCTCTCTAGACCTGGCAGTCCCTAAAGGGCTTTCAGACGAGTGACAGCATTTGTTGGGTGTATTCCTCCCTTTACCTATCAGCCCTCAGGTGATTTTTCTATTCCTTCCTATTTCTCAACACATCTGGGTGGGAAAGGATGTCAAGGGGTGGCAGGAAGTTTGAGATGCTGAAAGTGTTCCTCCCAGGCAGGAGGAGAAAGATGTCCTGCCTGCCCTGGGCTGTCCAGCCAGGCCCCCTGATGCTGGAGGATGCAGGGGGCACAGGTGGGTGCAGGGACCAGAAGGACCACGAGAATTTGGTGACCAGAGGATGGCAGCTGTCAAGGTGATGTCCCTCTCTCTCCCCACAGTTTTCCATGTCACCTTACACTTTCAAACACAATCACTGCATCCATTGCATTGCCCTGGGGCTGTGCTGTGCTCCTCACTTGCACAGGGCAAAGCAATGCTGCCCTCTCAGGGAAAGGACTAAATCCAGGCTAAATATCCTGAAATACTGTCAAATACTGTTCAAAATGATTGCAATTGTCTTTAAATGTATGCTCCTTAGTTTATATTCATTTTTAAGCTACAGACACATTTGGTGTTTGTATATTTTGTAAATATAATTTGAAAATCTACCACATAAGAAAAATTTCCCTAACAAGATGTGATAGGGAATTCATGTCAGGTATAATAGGCTATCAAAGGAGATGCTGCATTGGGATCTTTTGTGCTATATATATGAAATGTAGAAAGGTATTATAAATCCTATAGTAACAAAGTTATCCATTTATGAGACGAATGCTGCTAAAAAAAGACTCCTGATATTCTGATTGTGTTAGGAATAACTTAAACCCTGCTGGACCAAATTCACCCCTGCAACAGCTTAATTTTAACAGGGAGAATACATTTTTTCTGTGTGTAAATGTTTTCTATACTGTAAATAGTACAATGATAAATTTGTATCTTGAGACTGTTTCCTAAAGTATCTTTAAAAAATAACCGAAGATTTAATTTGGTCCCAACTCATATTTTAGTATTTGGCTTACATTTAATATTTGACATTTTTCAGGTTTTAACTAAAATTTAGAAATTATGTCAAGATGAGATTTCACATAAATCCAATATAAGAGTAAAAAAATTCACACAACTGTTCAACAGAAAGCAAAGTAGCCATGACAAATTGCATTTATTGCACTGAGCTTGAAGCACATCCACCCTACCTTTAGGACTCTTTAATACATCTTTTGGGTTTGGTTTGTTTTATTTTATTTTTTTTTAATTGGTATATATTACTTTTGATTTTCAGTAATGATTTCTTAAGATAGGAATGGCGCTTCCCTAGGAATTCTGAAAGGGGCCTTTGACTCCTCTTGAGCTTTATTTGCAGTGAGAAATACATCATAATAGAAAAAGGAAGTAACAAGCAGGGGTTACCTCACAGTTCACAAAATATGCCCTTACTCTTAATGAACGAGGGTTTTTAGCAGTGCTGTGAGATACAAAAATTATTTTTGGACATGCCATGTCCATGTCTACATGAAGGGCTGAACCTTGTGCAGCCCTACCTGGATTAAAACACTACTTTCAGACAGGAGATGTTCTCTGGTAGACTTACAATGCTTCCCTACTAGTCTGTGCTAAATTCTGGTGAAAAACCAAGAAAACCCCAAAAATCTTCTCCTTTTTATCTTCCCATTCCAACAGCCAATCCTGTTCTATGATTTCAGTGACCCTGAGTGCCATTTATATGCTGCTGGGTGTAGTGGAAGGGATAACACCATGGGCAGAGCTTCCTTCCACATTCTCCTTTCCCTCCCAAACAAACAGTGTGGATGAGGCTGGGTTCCACCTTCCTCCTGCCTTTGCTCATCCGTGGGTCTCTCTCTCTCCTCAGAAGATGGGTTTCACAGTATGCACAACCTTTGCCAAACTGTCATAGCAACAACCGTAAAATGGCTACATCTGCGTTTAAATGGATTTGCTAGGACTTATGGGATCTTTCTTTTCCCCCCATGTGAAAATGTACTTCCCAGGAATAAGAAATGAAAACCTGCAAGGAAAGGCAATGTGAGTTAACACTTACCAGCTGGAAGAGGGAGAGAGTGAGAGAAAATAGCAGCAAGTTCATTCAAAAGCTGCAGCAGCTTGTTTCTGTGAAATTCAAAGGATCAGTCCCAAAAAGGCAGGCTGGAGGGAAAATATCTGTTGGAGGGACAGCTTTTTCCAGAGAGAGTTAATAGAGACCAGACAAAGAGGAAGGCAGTCCCTGACCTCAGACACTTTGCTGCAGAATGAAAAGGCAGTACCGGCTGTATGAAGAAAGATACTATCTGACCAGGTTGAAATAGCCCTGTAATATTTTACTTCTGCAATAGTTCAGGAACTATTCCAGAGCTCTGACTGATTATCAGTCCAGTTCATAATAGTCTTAAATTATAAGTGAAATGCATGGAGCACTAACACAAAAAATGCCATTACTCATGTTTAGAGGTAATGTATGCTTTAATATGGTATGATAGCATGTGTGTCAGGAGAGGGGTTATGGCCACATCCCACCTCACACACCCATTCTGCAGGAACAGAGGGATCACTCCAGCACATGTCCTCCTCCTGCATCCCTAACAACTGTCAGGGAGACCAAGTTCATCCCAAGGGCTGGGCAAATGCCAGGGGGGCTCCCCTCAGCAGAGAGGAGTAGCAGTAACAGCTGGTACCAGTCATAGCTGGTATTAATTAATACACCTAAAAGATGCCCAAAAGGATAACAGAGCCCTCCTCAACAGATGCACCGTGAGAGGAGATTACTCTGCCGGAAATGGTCTTAATCCATCATCAATAATACTCTGATTTATTCAGTTTTCCATTTGATCCTAAAGCTCTGGGGGGGGGGGGGGTGCATTTCTCAAATGTTCTGACAGGCAATCGTAACAATAAAAAGTACACCCAAGTTCCAAAATTAACATGAAAAGAGTAACCTCAGAGACTGAGAGTCCTGTGTGCTCTCCCTGGGAAGTGGCACCCACAGCCTGTTGGAGGTATAGCTTCTTCTTCCATACAGAGCCCACCTTGGGAAAGGACACCTTGGATGCAGGAGTGTGACAGTGGGGCTGGCCTCAGCCCCAAATCCCATCTCCCCACGGGTGCCCATTGCAGACAGTGGGCTGCACCTCCAGACAACAGGTCCCAAGCCAGCCCTGCCTCTGTGAGAATCCCTTCCCTGCTTTTCCCCATTGCACAGGAAAGCTTAAAATTCGCAGGCAATCCAGCCTCCAAAATATCCCCCAAACATCAGCGGTACCCCTATAGCTGAAGCGAGCTGCTCATGAATGCCAGTGAGTGCCAGCACAGTTCAGCAGTGCTTGTCCAACAGAAATTAGTGATATCAGACATCATTCTTTCTGTCTGCTGGTATTCTGAAAGTTAGGTGTGCAAACTTTGGATAAGTTTTCATGTCAGCTCTAAAATACAAGGAAATGTCGATCTTCCTTTTTAACTTGTCATGAGCATACAGAGAAAACAGAAGATATGGGTGAAGACAGAGATACTTTTCCAATAATTAATTTGGAAGAAAACCCATCAGGTCAGGGGTTTTTTGCTATTAAAGTTTTTAAAGTTTGTGTGTAAATAGATCATCAGGCATCACTAAAAACTTGGAATTCAAACTAGCCTCTTTTGAAAGGCATACATTGATTTGCAGCACAGGAATATATTTCTTTTGTATGCATAATTAGGCAAGTCTGTGGAAATGGGCCAGATATGCTCTTCAGACACTTTTGGATGGTCACAGATCATTGTGAATCTTCCCATTATCCTGAAAAAACACAGAAAAAGATCTTCTTACGTGGTTGAATTACACATCCTGAGTTTCCTCCTCTGTTTACACAAATATTAGTATAAGGATTTGACAGAATGTGGTAAATTTTCTCTTCCTGAGCAGGGCCAAAAGCAGTTTAACAGACTGAATATCCTGATATTCCTATCACTTTGTTGTCTGCTGTGGCAAAGATTAAAAAGCCCCATTAAAACCAGTGTCCATTCAGCTTCTGTATTTAAACCTGTGTGAAAGTACCTAAGCAAGGGTCTGGAAAAGCAGAGACTGCAAGGCAAAGTGAAAGCACAGTCCAAGCACTGAGAGCAAGTGAAATAAACAGCCAACAGAGTCATCATTTGAACCTTCAGGCACATTTACTCACACAATATTTGCATGCACTCTCTACTGTTTTCTTTTTATGGTAGGCCAGTGAGTTTTGTGCGCTGGAACCTCTGATATGGGTACTGAAACCTGGTTTGCTGGTAAAAACATTGCTCATGCCAGCAGGGAGCAGAACAAGACCCTTTGCCTGCCTAAAGTGTTCTTCAAATTTTGAATTTTTGAAACAAGCTCCTCTATATGAATCCCACTGAGCAGCAGCAGGGATGAGGAAACTCCTCAAGGATTGCTCTTCATCCCACACCTTCACTCCCGCCTCTATTTCCTCTTGATTAACAAGGGCTGCACCTCTTCAGCATTGCGTGGATTTGTCTCCCTTTAGAAACTGGTATCCTTAACTGAGCAATAAAATCATTCCAGGATCTTCCACAGTCGGTGGAGGCATAGACAGCTGAATCACTGTCTGGTGGGCTGAAGATCACAGTCATCTTCCATATGTGCTGGTAGCTGGCTGAGGGGACAAATCAGTGCAGAAAAACATCTCACACAGGAACTTAAACTGTGAGCCTGAGTGTAGGGAGGGGAAGTCAGCACTGGCTGTGTCTCCAGTCCCCTTCACTGCTCTCTGCTCTGGCTGTGGGATTGGGGGCCTGCATACATGTGTACAGGAAATACAGGGATGTGTTTGCTTTTACATGTCCTCTGGGAGATGGCAGCCCATACTCTGTGATTTACAGTTCTGCTGCAGGGACAACAGCTCCGGTGCAGAGATGTTGCTCAAGAGTGGTTCCTGCAAAGCTTCAGAGAGGGTTTGTGTTCACTGGAGGGCAGCTTTGGATGAAATTTCCCAAAGGTGAAATTCCCCAAGGCTCTTCTCTGTTCTCCCTTTAATGCGCACAGAAAAAACCCATCATGAGGGGATGGCCGCAACAGAGAGATGATGACACCAAAATTCTGTGCAGTTGTTCTTCACAGAAGTTCTATACAGAAGTCATTAGAGTATGTCTGAGAAATGTTTGCACCAGCACTTTAAAACCTCTGGTTATTTAAGACTGATTCTTCATCATCTTGGATCTTGGTATGAATTTTGTTCTCAGCAAGATTCCTTTAAGCTGCTTTGTTTGACGACAGATGTACATTTATATAAATAAAAACCTTACAACTTTAAATAGCTGAACCACTGATTATGAATATGTGTTTCATAACAAACATACGAACATTCCCATATGAGTAAAACAGCTAGAGCAAAGAATTAATCATATAACTAGTTAAGTTAACCATGGCCTTATTTGCCTTACTTAACTTATTCACCCTAATTGTGCTATTCATCAAACATACACAATGGAAGATTGAAATGAGAAGTGAAAGAAAAAATCTATCCTAACAGCTTTTTAAAAAAAAAAATCAGCCCATTTAAATGGCTAATCCTTTTCCATGGTAGCTGGGGCTTGGGGGAAGACATTTTAACATGGCTGAGTTATTCCTTTTCATACTTGACCTTTTTTGGCATTGGATTTGTTTCCACTGTTTGAAGAGACAGGAAAAAAAAGATGCTTAGAAAAGTTCTGGAAATACGTTCATGGTAAAATTCGAAAGAGAAATGAAACAAAGCCTTGCATGTTAGTGGAGAGCAGCATCAACCTCCTGGCATTCTGAAGTGTAATAAGTAGCTCTCTGCCCAAGTTTCTCCTCTTTTACAAATACTTCAGTAGCATTAATAAAGATGAAGTGAAACCCTCCCCAAACGTCCAAACACAACCAATCAACAAGTAAATATTCCCTCCCTTGGCTATCAATTGACACTTGACACAGAGTTCATGTTATTAATGAGTTTGTGGGATAGAAACACAACCCTGAACATGAGCTTCCCAATGCCAAGGTTCATGGCAAACACTAAGAAAAACTAGTTAAAAACTAGAGGTTTTTCCTAAATGCATGGCCAACTAATGGGGTGATGTGGATAATCAAATCTGCTGCTCATCACAAATAAGCCTGGTGACATGGGGGTAATATGCAGGTGAATGTCAGGGAGTGTCAATGCGGCCCTGAGCAGTGCAGCTGAAATTCTGAGTGCAGATGGTATCAGCAAACGCGTGTTCAATGGCTCCCCAAGGGCACATGCTGAAACTGGCCACCAAAATCCCAGGGCTTGAGGATAATTTGGAAAATGAGGGTCAGATTTTCCCAGCAGACCTTGGCCAGAGGGTCTCTGTGCATTCTCCTCAGACCTACCTGCACATGTCTCTGTTTCTCTCCTTGATGTCAACAGGAGTTCCCTGCATGTGGGGAAGAGCTGAATATTACTGTCAAGATCTGCCGCGCAGATCTGAGAGAAGAATTTTTGTCCTTAAGTGTTGAAAATGTAATGATCTATTTGATAGTGAGAAAAAAAGACAGAAACAGTATGAAGATTTTTAAAAGAAAACACACACACACACACAATCCAAGCAGCCTTTGAAGTCAACAGCTTTGAAATATAAAGCAGCCACTTTACCAGCCTCGTGAAACATATTTTGTTAACATTCTAGGTGTAGTATTTAAAACTGAGTTGCCAAATTTGGCCATCAGAGGCTCAAATATAACTGGAAGGAGAGATTTTATCTGTGAGTCTCAGGATATTATCAGTTGTTTTAAATGGAACTAATGTATGATAGCACACCAGGAGATCTCACAAGGCCAATTCCAAAGGAAAGTAGTCTAGGACTCACTGGAAAGTAGCTTTATTTTTTCTGTTCTTCTACCAGAAGATCTACTGAGGCTCTTGTTTTACAGGACATATTTGATCCTTTTGAATGAATTAATGGTGGGATTTCCAAAGGGATTTAAGATCGACGAGGGACCAAGCACAACTGTCCTTTGATGGGATTTGGGAGCCTAAGTGATTTAGTCTCCTTTAAAAGACTCAGCTACCATACAGTTTGTTGCTGGTTATTGTGAGTACTGCAGGTAAGGAGCACTAATGATGTTGGCCTGAAAGGACAAAATTGCATCCGAGGAGAAAGGCATGTCCTAGTACATTTGCTAATCCCAGAATGGTATAGAGACCACCTCATTTTGACTAATGTACTGAAATGTGGAGATTAGTCTCCCTATACGTTAGATAAATTGCATTAACATGATTAAAAACCCCAACTAAACTGAGTCTCCTTTTATAGTTAATAGGGGGTCAGACTTCATTAGTCCTTCAGTGAAAGTCCCTGTTCATTCAAGGAGGTGGAAATTTGC
Organism: Corvus kubaryi; assembly: GCF_017639235.1. Lineage (NCBI taxonomy): Eukaryota > Metazoa > Chordata > Aves > Passeriformes > Corvidae > Corvus > Corvus kubaryi. The sequence goes on from NW_024580672.1 coordinate 17,555,887, forward strand.
CATCCTCTGAAATGGCAGATATCTCTGTGGACAAATTGAATCTCTCAGACTCACCCTTATGGGTGGGATTTTTAATTCCACCCCCAACCCCCCCAAAATGGAAGGTTTTGGAAGAATGCTGTGGAAATGAAGGACCCTTGCTGACAATATGTCTGCTTTGATGGTTTTGCTAATTATATCCCTTGTGAGAGAAGTCTGGCTCACAACAAGCAAGGGAAAGATAAATATTCCACAAAATCCTTATGAGCTTATCATCTGCACTATTTGTTAGGAAAAGAGATACCTCCATATAAACACATGCATACCTTCCACTCACATAAACGGAGAATCTCTGGATACAGGGAGAGAATTAATTCCTTTCTTAGCAAATATTGTTCTTCAATGGAACTATAACAAAACTGCTCCTGGCAGTTTTGGAGTATCACCTTTGCTTGCTGCTACCATGCCTCTGAGGAATTCTTTGCAGAATGGACTTCATACTTTACAGCATTTTAAAACAATTACATACTAATTCTCTTTTTTTCTTTCCCCTTCAAAACTCACACATCTTTTAAACTCATACAAGAAAAATTAAGCCTATCAGTTCTTGCAACGTTTTGTTTACATTGAAAATGATGAATGTCACTCTGTGGAGAAGGACTTGCTAGAATGCTAATTCTTTCTTTGGTTTTAAACCAAAGCAAGATTTATGAGTGCACAGATTCACTTCCAAGATGAAACAGAGAAACATCTGCAAGATGAGAATTTACTTGTATTATTAGTGCTATTCTTTCTGCACTGATGAGTAGTACAGATAATCCCATTCATTATAGACGTCCATAACTTTGCTTGCAAACATTTTAACTCCTTAAAGATTCCAGCATAGATCACAGCCACATCACAGCCACCACTTTCAGTCAAAAGGAGAACAAAAACTAGAAAATATACTTCCTGGCAGCACTGGCACAGTTCTTAGGGCATTGCTGTCAGGGATCTCTTCTGATCTCACTTACACTACTCAGGGGTGTAATTAAAGGCTTCCTCCTGGAAGTAGGCAAGATTTAAACTGGCCAAGGGGAAATAGAGTCACTTGAAACTAGTGGATTATCACATCAGATCTGGTCATATGAGAAAAAAATCTGTCTTCTTAACAGTGTATGTTTCTCAACACTGTCACATTTGCTGATTTTTTTTTTCAATTGATTTTTCTTGTAAGATGCTGTTGGGTTTTTTTTCAGGGATGTCTCGATATTAATAAAAACAGGTTTGTGCTCAAGAGGAATATTTCACTAGCCACTCTGGTTTTGTTCTGATTCAATTCATCCTAAAGTTAAATGTACATTTTAGAATATGTCTGCTTTTATTGTAACTTTCTGACACAATCATAATGGAATGTTTTAAAATTGTCATTTCATTGTGTAAAAAAAAAAATTAAAAAGTTAAATTCCTAAGTATGTCTCAATCACCTTGGTCCCAAGTGAAAACCCTGCAGGACCAGGGAATCTGCTTATATACAAGAAAATCCAACATAAGGATCTCAACTAAAACCTTGGTTTGAAACTGTGGTTTCCTTTCAGTTTTTGAAAGGAAGGGGATAAACCACACTTAAAGCTATCAAACATGTAGAAACCATGTGTAGATCAGAAACACATTATACATGTGAAGGAACACCTTATACATATCAATGAACACATTCTTCTTGGGGAAAATCATAGTCCACGACATAATACAATGCATTTAAAAATCTGGAGTGAACTTTCTTGTCCCTCAAGGTCAGTATGAAGACACTGTCACGGCATGGGCAAGGCTGCTGCTGCTGCTCCTTCTGTTGACACATGGGAAGCTCCCAGGTTGTGTGGCAGATGAAAAATATAACGATGAAAATAAAGCAAATTGACTTCCAAAGGCTGCAAAAACAAACCCAAGGAACATGGTTTCAAACCTGTGCCACACATTGTTACTTAATTCTCATCTCTGCTTCCTTACAGATCCTTCAATAAGGTCAGGGTAGCAGTGAGATGTATGAGTTGTCACCTCACTACGTTCAAGAGTTTTTATTAACATGTCATGTAAGTACTTGGGGATTCTGTAAGCAAAGCATCAGATCATTTTTTCTAGAAATGTGTATTAAAACTGCAATTTAAAGAAGCATAAGAATGAATATTTTTCTTGTAATATTTACACAGCCTTAAAAGGATGCAGACTTGTGACCCAAAAGAGTAAATGTCACCAAGTGCTGTCTCTGAACGGAAACCTACGTGGCAGTGCCATTATAAAATGCCATCAGAAATAAATATTTTTCCATTCCTTATAGCAAGAGGTTGTTTTTGTGCTCTGCAATTATTAGTGGTCAAGTCTGAATGAAACATCTTGGGAGTCTTTTAAAGCTGCTGTGCATTCCAGAGCTGTGCTCACTGGAGAGGACCTCTCTTCTCCACCTGCCCGTGCAGCACCAAGAGAAGCAGAGCAGAGCTCTGAAGTCAAATTAAGGTGATGATGTTTTTCTAGGAAGTATCTTGGGATTTTCCAGGAGGCTAAGTGGACTCCTGCTGAAATTTGGGTGTCTGCCTCTCCGTGGCTTGTCTGAAAATCCCAGGCTAATATGTTAAGAAATATTCTGACTTCAAAAGAGGAGGATATGCAACCATAAGTGCTCAGGAGTTCTGATGCTGATAATACAGTACTTAGAGGGGACTGCTCATGCTATCCAGTATGATAATACCAGAATTCACAAGAAAGAGCTGTGAGCCTCTAGCACTTACCAGCTGTAATACTGAACAGATTACACAGAAAAATCAGGCAAAGAAAAGTAATATGCTTTCACCTCACAGCAAGAAACGCTGAAGTTCAGGAAGAGGAAATGTGTATTAAGAGAGCAGGTTAAAAATCTACATTATCCCAGACTTTCATGAAAGCAAAATGATAGGCACGATGCTAAGTTATTATAATGTATTTATTACCAGAATTGCTTTCATATTTAACTGATTTGGCCCATCTTGAGACCTGTTTTAAAATGCACCACCTTGTCCACCTTTCCATTTTCATATGAAAAACAGGAAAGCAAAAACTAATTTACTCAGGGAGACACATCGACTGTTTGCCCGTTTATCTCTTACAGACCACCCCTCAGTCCAATGTTGACAGTACATGATATTCCATTAATCTGCCTAATGAAAATTTAACCAGTGTTATAAACAAATAATTGGCTATTATCCTCTCAAAGATCCCGAATAAATTACTTCTGCTTATTTTTTTTTCCCCTCTTCTCTCTCTGTGCCTCTTCCCCCACTCCTGCCCCCACACAAAAGCCAGCTCTTTCTGACTGATGTCGCAGGAGAAGAAAAAAACCACAGTAGCTGTCACTCTGCTGCTGCAGGCAGTGAAACCTGGGCTAGACTTAAGGGATGCTCACAGAGTGGCCCTGCACTTGCTTGGCTTTAGCTGTGGTCATTTGGAGAGGAACTGGACTGTGTGTTAGAGCTGCATCTCCATTCCCACCCCATCCCCTGCTCTCTCTCCCTGATTCCTCTGATCAATCCGCCTGCAATTACATCCCCATCTTCTCCAGCTCTCTGAAGCTGCACAAGAGGCACAGCCACCTTTCCCTTATCACACTGGCTGTCCTTTTTACCTCTTGTGTGTGGGGACAAGGCAGGATTTTTCCTTTTAACAGCAAAAGGGTGAAAAAGGTCTCTTCATTCGGAGCAATGAATGTTGCAGGGCACAGGGATGCCTGGTCCTGTGTCCACCTCTAGGTGCTGGGGGATGGGACTGAGCTCTGCTGCTCTCCTGCCTCCCCTCCTCAGCCCTTTACCCATGAAATGAGGAGTAGACTTAGATAAGCCAAATATCTGACTCTTGTTTTTTTTTTCTTTCAGCCAGGAAGACATGAATTATATACAATTTTCAGAATAGTTTGTAAAAAGTGCTCACCAGATATATCTTTGCAATTTGCCCAGCACTTCTTCACAGGCAAGAAAATGGTTATTTCTAACTGATGCACCATGAGAGCTAAACCAGAGGAGAGTGAGTGGTGGTTTTATCCTGAGCTCTTTTAGGATATTCTTCTTTGCTCAAACACATCTCATCATTCACAGGCACTTTAATATAGTGCTGAACAAATAATTAATTTTATTTTCCACCTGATAGACCCACAGTGGGAAAAAAAGGTCTAAATAAAAACTTTCAAAATATTTGGCAAACCTAAATAAATAATTTCAGGTGGGTTTTTAATTTTTTTAAATTTAAATAAAGTTTTCTGGAAGAGCTGAAGTACCAGTCACAGATTGAGCAAGTAGGAAGATGAGGAGCAGTTATCTCTTGTCCTGAAGCAGCTTCTGATGCCTTCAGAATGTTGCTGAGAACTTCAGCAGAGGCTCTGCACAAGATCAGTATATGGAACACCTCAGGCTCTCTCCAGAAGTTATTGCCAGAATGGCAAGACTAGCAGCAGCTGTCCTCCACATCAAGAGGTTGATCTTTATTGACCTGCTTTGGTTTAAAGCCCAGAATATTGTATCTTGGGTTTACTTTAGTGTACATTCAGGACAGAAATGGTGAAGGTCCATGCATAGTCCAATGTTCCTGCTGTTGGAAGTAGCAGCCTGCAGCAAAACACTGGAGAGAGAAGGTGGATTTACATTTCCAGCCATTCCAACCTGGTTCTTGATCCATTGTCTCTGTTCCACAGGAAGCAAATAGAAGACAAAGAAATAAAACTTTCAAGCTTATTTGCCCATTGCAAAAATAAATATCCCTGAGTATCAGGGCTGGTGTGCATGTGGAACAGTTTTTTCTTTAAGCCTTGTGGAAATTGCTTTGGGGAATGTTTTTGTTTGTTGTTTTGTTATTTTTGAAATTAAGAGTCTGAAAAAGGGAGTTTCCAGCCATCTCTAGGACCAACAGAATCTGCCTGGGAAAGCTCTTGCACCAGCAACTCCCTGGAGTGACAGGGACCAATGGCCACCGAAGGAAGAGCAAACCTGAACACGCTCACCTCAGGTTGTGGGAGTTTCTTGTCTTTGTTGGAGCAGGAGCAAATCAGACCCTGTGCAAGTGATTTCATCATCCCAGTGCGAGGGATGTGAGGCTTCAGGTCCCAGGTGTTTCGGAATGTGGGTTTTGGGATTTTCCTACATTCCAGGAAAAGGTTTTCCGGGGGGGAGGTTTAACAAACCACTCAGTTGGCTCACGAGCCCTCATCCCCTCAGAGGGAGAGGACAAGGAGCCACGGGAGATGTGGGCTGTGCAATGCAGCCTTGCTCTACCCTCTTCAAACAGGGATAGAAAAAGCCTGGCAAAAGCCTGACAAAAGCCGGGTTCCAGCCTGGGAAGCCATGCAGTCCAGCAGAGAGCTGTGCTCTCCCGTTTTGAGAAGGCAAGAGCACAGCCAGCACTGCATTTATCTGCAAGTGCTCAAACTAAGAGCAGAAGTAAGATTTTTTCTATAGTGACAAATTAATTCTTGCTTTCATACTTTTATTAAAATAAGCATCTTCTATCTTTTAACTAGACCTGACATATGCTTACACAGATACAACACACCCTGTAACCTAATCTGCCAGCAATCTTGAAGCAATTAACTCCTTCTAATCTTTAGCTAACAAAGCCCACCATGCAAAAGGTCCCTGGAGAACAACACTCCAAAGGCCGCTTAAGCTCCCTCTGACTAGTTTTGTATTACTTGGTGTGTAGGAGCTCATTGGAGTGCTCAGAGAGCAGGGATTCGTTTGAAACAACAAAGATGAATCATCACAGATCATAAGATCTTCATTAACTCCTTATTTCTCTACTAATTAACACAAAAGAAATGACTTGAATGGTTGACAGGCAGCGAATGACCCACAGCTCAGTGGTTAATAGGATGCAAATGATGCCTAATGAGGGTCTCTAGCTGCAGTCTGGGCATCTGGCCTACTATTTTTGTTGGGGATTTAGGGTGGGTTTGAGATGAAAATAGTTTAACCAATAACATAGGCTGCTGCTGAGTTCATGCTAAAGTCTATGAATTTATGGGTCCAGCACACAGAAAAATTAGCTTAAACTACTCATCAACAGGTTTGTATCCACACAAAGCACTTCACAGACAAGAAGTCTTGTATTCCATGAGACACAGCAACAACAATTAAATATTTCATGGGCTGTTTTTTTCTCCCTGGGCAGTAAAAATAGTTACTTTATAAATTCCTAATGACCTCTCAGTTTACAAGGGAGACAGATTCCCAAACAACTGTAATAGTGGCCTTTAAAACAATTCATTCAAATCTGTGTCCCATGTCTAATCGAAAACAAATTTGGGTTGCTCCATATTTTTTTTACAGAAACTATTTCCAGCTGAGTCTTTATGATTAATTAACAGACTTTCAGGGAAGAGAGACAGCACCATTAAAACTTCTACAAGTCCCTCCCTCACTCACAGAAAGTTTTGGAGCAGCTTCAGGTTGAGTTTTTGATTCAGCCACTTCTGTGGGGTCCTTTTTCCTCTGCTTCTTCCATGTACACACAAAAGCAAGGGCTGGTGTAAGAGTGGAGTGTGGTGATTTCCTCTGTGTGTATATATTCTGCTGTGGTTGCAGGGCAGCCTGAATTCCCCTATTTTTCACCATTCTCCAGCCAGAGGTTATCAGCCTTTCTGACACAGTGGTACAGCTACTCACCTAATCACTTTTATTACTGACTGCATGAGCCAAGCTGATTAAATAGGTTTAAGCAGGTTACACAGCAGAGCTTTGCTACCACAGGTCACTCTGAGAGGGGTAGAGAGCACTGGCACTGCTCTTTTCCAGTGAGCAGGGTCACCCAGCTGCCAAGGGTGCTTCTGCTGCTGCCTGGAGGATGCTCCTGCTTGGGGAAAGAGGTGCAAAGATTTACAGGAGGACTCATCCATGGACTGGGATAGGCTTGCAGTAGTCTCTTGAGGTTGTTGGCCAACCTCCTCTGCTACCAGTTCCCATCACTTAGTGTCTAATACACTTCCCAGGCAGCTTCTGTGCCACCCACACTGCAGAATGAGGTGTTGCACTTACAGCTCTCAAAATTCTTGTATCACTTTAGTTTTCTTACTTTTTTCCTTTTTCTTTGTGTCAAACCCAAGGGAACAGGTTTTTCATTTAGTGGCTCATTTTAATTAATATGTTTAAATACTGCCTCTTATGCTGCAAACCAGCCGCTGAACAGGACCATGAAATGAAATAGATCTGAAGCACTTGAAGTGAAAAGTGAACACTATTTTCATTTTGTAGGTGGATTAACATGGAAACAACCAAATGGAGTTCTTTATTTAAATACATAAAATTTAAATGTGATCATTTTCTCCCAAAAGATTCTACAAACTCTGAATGGCAGTGGGGAACAGACGCTGTTTCACACACACAAATTCTGTTTCACACATACAAATTCTCTATTGATTTTCCAGCCACATCTACTGTACGTTATCTGAAAAATCTTACTGTGTTTATATTCTTACATAATCACTGCTATAAAACTAGAGAAATCAATACACTTCTACCAAAGGTACAGCTACAGTCCTATGAGAAAGGCAAACATTTAATATTTTTTGAGTTCTGTTCTTTAAAATAATAGTCCCTTTTTTTTTTTTTAATGGAGGAAAAAAAACCACATTGGACCAGAAAATACATTTTCTTTACCATAAACACAAACTGAAAAAAAAAAGCCGAGCTTCAAGCCCTGCCTGAGCAGTGGGCTGGCTCTGCAAACCCCGTACGTTTCCCATTATTGTCAGTGTGCATCCAGGAAGCGTCAGTCTAAGAGCATTCAGCCATATATCATTCCCACTCCATCTTTTTATTGGATGCCTTCCATCCCGAGACGAGAAGCAGAGCACACAAGGCGTGCTCGGGTGACGTGCAGAAGGCAAAGCAAAAGCTGGTGTAACACCACCTTTGCTGGACATGGGCTGCTCATCCCGAGGCACTTAAGGGATTAATGAAATGAAATTGTTTTTGGACTTGCTGCACTCTCTCTTATCTTTTAAATCCATAATGTCCCACAGAAGGCAAAATAGTAATTTTAGTCAGCAGCCTCTCATTAATTTTCTACCTTTGGGGGAAGGCACATTTATAAAAAGAGGGGCTGTGTGGAGGCTAAGCTCTGCACATTGCTTTTCACTTAAAGAGCTCAGCATGGCACAGCAGAGACAGAAGCGTAGCACGCTTCAAACGAGAGCGTTCTTTCAGAGAGGAGGCACATCTCAGCTGTGTCTGCAGCTATACACATCTTTATACATATATTTTTATACATGTGTGTTTATACACACACATATATACAAACCTATGGAGTCATCAGTTTTGAAGATAATCTTTCAGGTTAAGTATTTTCCCACATTAAACTGATAATTATCCCCTCCTTTTCTTCCTCTGTCCCCAGACACCAAACAAGCTGGATTTTTGCTTCATGTATTATTTATGGAATGGAATTAATATGCAGATTCACAAAAACTTAAAAACTCATAATTATTCATAAAGGGCTTTAAGGTTATTTAGTACATATTTATGAAACTTTATGTTTGCTAGGAACTGTGTTTGAAAGTGCTATGGAAGGGTGTTGACTGAGGTTAATTACTAGCATGGAGAGTAATCTGAAAATGATCAAACTCTTTGAATGAAAATATTTGTCAGTATTTCTGATCTATATTTAAGTGAAGTAATGGACATCAATAGCCTTGCAAATATATTCGGAAATGGCTCTGTAAGAAAGAAGATATGCATATCTAATGCAAACAACCAATGAGGAAAATGTCTGGTTAACCACCTTTGATCACTTGACAAATGTAATAAATGATAGAGATTTATCCCGTTTGTTGCCCATCTGCCTTATGTTCTCATACAACCACACTCTAGTCTAGAAATTATTAGCAGCAACTTAAGGAAGCCAGAACCCTCCAACCTTTTCTGGACTAAGATTCAGAAATGAGGTGCGAGCTATTCACAATAGCCAAGATTTCTCTAGAAGTTACTTAGGGTAAGTACAGGTTGTATGTAAATAATACATTATATTGGTTTTCTATTTACATAAATCTTTCTATCTTATGCATAATTAACCTCCTTTCTAATCCATCGTGCTCAAAGGTTGGAAACCTATAAAATGTCTTATGGGTTACGTGGTGTCAAACAAGCAGCAGGGGCAGCAATTCTGGAAGGTAGGAAGAACCCAAAATATTATAACAGTTATAATGCTGCTAAGAGTTATAAAGAAGATTGATTTTATGACCTTGATGAGTTCATTGAAAGCACTGGAGGTGCAGAGGTGTGGTGCACGTGAGTAGGACTATAAGGGCTCACGGGGCTGGGGCTGTCTCCTGTGAGAGAACAAGGGTCATGGAAAGGCCGTGGTGGCTCTGGAGTGACTCTGGAGTGTGGCACACAGGTGTGTACAACAGTGGGATATGTTGGTGGTGTCACTCATTAGAGCTTCCTTAACCCATGCTTTTCTTCAGACATGTATCCATCGAGGAGCCTATTACCCAGAATCTACTGCATGTAAATAAATACAGTACATATGGTTACTTACTTGACCATTCCATGTGAAAGCCAAGAAAAAACACTAGAAAGCTCTAGATACTGATTAAACAGCAAATGAGACCTCATTTATTGGCAGCAATTGCATGGGATGCTTTGGGAGATGCTCTAGAGACATGCCAGGCACTGCTCACACTCATCTTTTGGGTTTTGAAGACACAGGGTTCACTTTCAGTTCACTGAACACTGTTCTGCCTTTTTGGTATCCTTGGGTTCCTCCATCAGACCTCAAGGGATGCACAGGGGCCCCCATGTCCTTCAGCAGCTCTGCAGCTTCTCAGTGACTTCATCTCTGGAGCTGTATCTGTATCTCTGTTCTGCTGTGGGCTAACACAGTGTTCCATAAATAAAATCACTAAGCCAGAGTGCATCAGGCTCTTCCTCTTCTGCTGTGACCCTACTCTGAATCTAGGGAGGAAAAGAGGACTGCACAGTCCTCTGCCACACAGGAGGGCACATCATCAGGCAGAAAGTCTCTTTCTTACACTGTTCATGGAGGAGCAGTCCTTGCCAAAGATGTTTTGAAATAAATGGAACAATAATATAGCAATAATGGTTGCCCTAAGTGCAATGACTATAGCCTGGATAGATCTGTAATCTCTTTTAATAAATACATTAAATTATTTGAAATAATGTTCTATTTGCCAACAGCTTATTCCATAAATATATATGGAATATAAAATAGGAGAGATTCCCCGACATAATTAAAATTGTACAGCCAAGTAAGAGGCAGGGAATAGTGTTATCTTTACAGCTGCAAAATATTTTACAGAAATATTTCTCAGAAACAAACCTTCTATTTACCTTTAGGGATGGTATAATTGCATATTGAAGAGTGCAGCTCTGAGGCAGCAATGTCTGGTGCCTCCATCTCCTACCCCCTGCTATAAGGGGAGCTCAGTGAAATAAACCACACCTCCCTTGTTACCAGTGCCAAGCCTACTCCCTCCTCCAGCCACCTGCACAGAGTGTTATGCTGAGATCTCATTCGCCTCGCAACAAACAGACACCTTTGCCACCCAAAGGTGTAGCCTGGATGTTCATCCTTCTCTGTAGCAAGGGGTAAAATGCCACAAAAAATGTGATATTCGGTGGGGCTCAAGGAGATCAGCAGGGGTTCTGGGGGGGTTTTTGCTCACATTCATCATCTCCAGAAATTCCAAGGCTCTCTAAGCAGAGATCATCTCGCACCTGAGCAAAGGACCTGAAGGTTACAACAGTGGCTTTTTATCCCCTGTGCAGACTGATTATTAGACAGGATTTTATATGTGCTGTTCAAATGGCTTAAATACATTACTTCAAAGGATTAAGTTTGCATTACAAAAACTATCAATAAAATGGTAAACTATTGATCAGAACTATTCTTAACTTCCAATGTGTTGTGTTTGGAGCATTGGTGATTCATGTACAAGATAACAAAACAAAGAATGCAATCAATGGTGTTTTCAGATTTCATACTGGATAGTACATCATCCCACCTAGAAAAACCTATTGATATCACTGACTTTTCACTATCCCAGAAAACTCATTTTGAGGAACTGTCTCTTTGTACCATAAGCCATTATGTCTGAGAGTAATTTAGCTCTCAAGTTAATGAACGCTACCAAAAAATTAAATAACTGAAAGCAACAGAAGTTTCCAGACTCAGGTGATTTAAGGAGTCCTTCTGACCCATTTACTCAGTTGCATTTTAAATATATTTATTGAAGCAGAGAGTAATAGGTGAGTTATGTGTGTCCAGCTCACAGGTAATTCCCAGGTATGCCATGGAACCAGGCAGGCAAAATTCACTTCAAGCAATGACACGCTGATGACAAAGAAACACTCCACTGAGCTGTATCCCTGTTTCTGGGCTTTCTGCTTAAAAAACCCCAAGACCCAAGAAAGACAGGGTCAAAAATTCTGTATAACTAACGGAGGTGATGTTACTGAGAGCTTGTCTTCTGCCCAGGAAGGAGTGCTCAACAACATGCAAGGCATCATATTCAGCTTCACAACTGCTGCCTGCAGGACGTCCTTTAACATGCACAAAAAGTGTCCACGTGGGGAATTATCACAAAGCAGCCAAGCTGCTGTAAGCTCCCACCATCTCTGTGTGCTGCCTTCCCCAGGAAAGCCTTTGCAGAGCCAAAGTTGGGAGGGGGGTACAATGACACAGGTGAGGGAACAACAGTATAAACAGAGAGTAAGTGATATGGGGGAAAGGAGAAGGCAGTGCAAATCTTTTCTGAAGAGGTCACTTACTGGGCTTTTTGTAGTCTCCTCAGGGTGATGGAAAGACTGCAGTTTGTTCCACAGCCAGGTGCTCTCGGAGGAGCCTGAGTTGTTTTCAGCTGCTTTTCATGACCGGGCAGTGGCTTCAAAGTGATGTGATTCCTTCAGACCTGCTGACTTCTAAAAGAAGAAAACAAACAAGGCAGTGACTTCGTGCCCTGTCCCCTTCCCTGGGGAACTTTCAGTGATTCCACTTGGAATCACCTATCCCCTCTCCCCACCTGAGCACAAATCCCCTAACAGCAAACCTGTAACTCCCACATTACCTTCTCTGCACCAGGCATCATGGAAAACAGGTTCTAAATGCATCAGGCAGCAGGTTAAATTCAAACAAAGATTAAATATCCTGCAGTGACATCATGCCAGCCCTGTGTGCAAACCATGTGCATACAAAAATGTAAAATATGGTGTAGCTGTTTATGTGGGCACAGGCAGGACAGGTGCTCCCACAAACACTCCGCACCTGCACACCTGCACAGCACTTATTTACATTGCTGCCTGCATAAAATACAGTGCAGTGTATTCTCTCATTACCTTCAGTGGGTTTTGGATCTGATCCACCCCACAAATACATTGAGTTGTATTTCACATACACAAATTATATTTATGTAGATACCTTGTAAGTGTATGTCCTATCTTTGGTGGAGGAGTGCCTGAGTAAATTTATCAAAGCTGTGCTTATTTTTGCTGATAGCAAAGAGTTTCTCAGCTTTACCCTGGATTCTTTTTGATTCTTTTTTTCCCTTATTTTCTCTCTCTCTCTCTTTTTTTTTTTTTTTTTTTTTGTTTTTGTTTTTGTTTTTGTTTTTGTGAAGCACACAGTGCATATTTTGGGGAACTGTAAATACGTATTTCCAATCCCATGATTTTTCAGACCAAACACCATACCATAATTTGCTAGGAGATGCTGCAAGAAGCTAAACCATACATAACTACAAAATACAGGACAACTATGCTAATTGGAGAACTGCACAAATTAAAATGATCCAAATGTCTGCTGAAAATAATTATTATATTTGCATGTATTAGAGTTTAAAAAAATTTGCCTGAAATTGTGCTGGATGGAAAAAGAAATGAAACCACATTTAAACACTGAATTTAAAGAAACTGTTAAATAACCATGACAATAGCTAACAATAGCCATGATAATAGCCATCCATTAGTCAATCCAAATTCTTGAACATCAATTCTGACTATCACTTGCTATGACAAATCTTTAGGATGCAGTAATCTCTTGCCCTTTCCTGAATCTAAACTTAATGGGGGTGAAACTCCTCCTAAACAGTTCTCACTCAGGCATCACTTGCATCACTTTGTGTTTATTATTTGGAGTTACTTCCATTGTGAGTATGTGAGTGATGCTCTTGACCTCTGTCAGCTCCTGTATTCTGCCTTGATGATCAGAGATAGTCCTGTTAGATCATGGAGCTGATCTGAAAAACAGGCAAAGCCAATGGAAAGGCTCCCAGTGGCTTCAGTGGACTTTGGAGCCCTCCCATCCCACAGGCAGGCTGGGTTGCACTCTGCACACCCTGCACTGCGAGGCTGTGAGCTGCAGGATCAGATGTGCTCTCTGTGCAGCACCAGATGCATGGCCCTCCACTGCTGTGCATGCAGCAGATTAAAGATCCAACTGTGAAGAACTGCTTTGTTCACTCAGATTCAAACCTGAACTTTATCAAACACAGCATTGCAGTGCAAGGGTCGGGCTGGAGATCAGTGCACATATAGGAAGCAGATGGGACACTTGAGTTTGTGTCTCAGATGCAGCAGAGCACAATGGAGTCGGGCAAGGAAGACAAACAAAATTCTTCCAAGCAGGGTAATTTGTAGGTGCTCTGCTAGTCTTGCACCTATTATGTTCATAATTAATATAAGAAGTGGAGAATTTCACTGAAGATCTCATAGTGGCTTCACAGAAAAATCAAAGTTTCATGGTTTATTCATAGTTCAGCCTTTGTCATGTGGAGCAAAATATGAGTAAAAGCAATGCAACCCACAACAGGCAGCGTGTCACTAGGCCTGGCCTTTGTTTTCAGACAAGACAGTCATTTGTATTGCTATTTTTAGGAAGGTGCTTTAACATCCTCTGCCCCTGTCCCTCTCTGAGCACTTGGGAGCAGGATCTTCCTCAGCACACTCTGCCCAGCATGAAGCTGTAGAGAGCAGGGAAGATCAGGTCTGCAGATTCTAATGATTGTGGTCCAGAATCTCTGCACCAAAGCTAAAAAGTAAAGAAAATCAAGGACAGAAAGAATCATGCTCACAAAATACAGAATACGTGGGTAGGGGCTGAAGGAAGTATTGCTGCAGTTCCTCAACAAATTAGGCTATTCTGGCACAGAAATAGGCTCCAAAACGAAGCAGAGGTGCCAAATATTAGAGAAACTGTGGTCAGTCTTTGAACTCTTACAGATAACAGACACTGGAGTATTAAAACAACAGAGGCACTCATATCAGCTGGGGAACTCCAGTATAATTTAGTCTGAAGTTATTCACAAACATTATCAATATTTCTGAGTTTACACTCGCACCTTTGACTGTTGACTTAAAGCATCCAGTCTGGTTCATACTACTGGAAATGTTTACACTTTGGAATCTATTATGCATAGAAAAATTAGGGATTATCTTTGACCTGGGTCCCACATATTTTTATGCAAAACTAAATAATAGGGTTATTTATTCATTTAATCAATTCCATATATTTGCCATAAGCAGGCTTGATTTCTTCTGAGGTCACAATCAACATCACGCTTTTAGGACATATGGTTTGACTGCTAACACAGATATCCTAGTCAGCATTCAAACAATCCTGAGCTTTCCTATCTTTCATCAGGTTAGGAGCACTACATTTTAATATGGGCTAATCTTTATGTGGAAACATCAAAAGGAAAGTCACTATTGGGGCAGTACAGGCTTGTTTAACTCTTAAATGTGGAGGGATGTTTGTATTTGCTAGGAAGGAAAAAGGAAAACCACAAAATGTTCTACACTCAAATGCGGCAAAAAATGTTCCAGGCAGGACCCCTTGCAGACAGATTGAGGCTCTCTCTGACCATGATGTGACTGGGCAAAAGCTGACTAAAAAGTACCAATCCCTCTGTGGCTGCTTGGCTGCAGAAGCAGAAGGATGCAGAAGAGCACATTGTGTGCCTTAAGAGCTGCAGAGGTGCCTCTCACACCCTGTGCTCTGCCATGCAGCAAGGCAGCTGCCTGAAGGGAAGCACTGACTCTCTCTGTGTCAGAGATCCCTGCACAGCTAAAATTCTGCTCTACCATACACTTATCTCTGCCCAAACTTCATCCCAGTACCACAGGAATAGATCTGTTTATTTCCTGTGATCTCTGCTTCGGAGGACATCATCCGTAGCTTTAAAAATTAATGATTGCTAATGACCTGCGGTCCAAGAATCAGAAGCTTAGAAAACTTCATTAATATCTTGGGATAATGAATTAATTCTCTTTTTCATAGTCTGTTTGGCATTGCTGGCAAGAGGGAAATGGAAAGGCGAATAATGTAAAATATATTTATCCACTTAAATCTACAAATAAATGGCTCTAAGGAAAATGAAAGCATATTCCTTCCTTTTAGAAGAAGAAGAATAGATTTGGTCTGAAAACAAGAGATATTCCTTCTAACGGGGGATAGTTGATCAATAAATCCCAGAAGCTAATTCATTTAGAGATTTGGATGTCATACTAGGAAAGAAATTATTTATTCCATTAAGACTAACCAACATATTTCACAGAACTTGCAAGTCATGCTGGTGTCAACATCTTCATAAAGAGCTGCAATTTTATTATTATTGGCAAATGCCTGGATGCTAGTGAGGGAAAAGGCATTATTTCCAAGTGTGAGGAGGAAAAGTAACAGTTAATGTAACGGATACCTACCACAAACAACAGAGATCATCAACATTTAATGACTGGAGTAACCATATCCTGGAGGTTGTATAGAGGCAGATGGAGTAAAATGCTAACAAACACTATGTACCAAATGTAATAGCAGATGTGAAATCTCATCAGGATTATGCCTTTGTGACACTAATTGCCAGGGTGCCTGGAAGTTTTAGCAAGCATCTTTCCTTCCTCCACCCCTTCTCCCTTTCAGCCAGTGCTTATATTTTATTCATTTATTTAGGTTTTAACACCTCCTCTTGTGATTTGCAGGCAAGAGGAATCAGTTTCAGTATCAGTACAATGCTTCATACAACACTCCTACAGCTGAACATCTGCTTGACAGAAGGCTGCTGGGAGCTACATGCCAGTTTTGGGACTCTTTCTTGTAGTTTATGTGGCAGAAGTAAAATATTTCAAGTATTTAAGGGCTCATGGGACACACCAGAGAACAGGGATCTGTGAAGATTCATAAGCTGTGCAGAATCCACCAAAACTGATGCAGCCTGGTGAGAGCAGCTGAAGGTTTGTACCAAGCAGGGAGGTTGGCCTGGCCTCAGGAGGGTTCAGATGGTGCTGCTGACTGTGCCTCCTGCCCAACATGAGGAAAAGAACCAGACAAGTGTCTTTTAAAATGTAAGACAGGCCTTTGAATTTTGTGTCTGGCAATTAAAACTTCAGTATAGAGGCAATGAGGGTATTAAAACACTGGCACAGTTTGTCTTGAGAGGTGGTGGATGCTCCATCCCTGGAATTGTTAAAGGTCAGGTTGGATGGAGCTCTCAGTAACATGGTGTAGTGGAAGATCTCCCTGCCCACAGTGGTTGGACTAGATGGCCTTTAAAGGACCCTTCTAACCTTAACAATTCCATGATTATATGATTGTCTGTAAAAAATGAAACATGTGAAGGAGGAAAAGGTTCCTCTAGAAAGAGAGGCTGTAGCTCGTGGTGTTTTGTGGAAGATCAGTGTATAAGAAAAAAGGAGATGCTAGGGAAAAAAAAGGCCCGAGAAGACAAAATCTTCAAGATCCACAAGAACAGTGTTGTTGCAGGAGTCTCCCAAGAGCTGGGCAGGTGGTGGATTACAGTGTGGTGAGAGATTGCCCTGTGAACCAGCTTTAAAGTCAAAGTCCCTACAGCAACTGTACCTTGCAGGTATGGTGTCCTCAGCAGGTCAGGCAGAGGCTGCATCTCCTCCACGCCTTACTGGTTGGCAGTGGAGGTTTTATAGTGAAGCACAGGCTGGTGGCACATTATCTGCAGGGGTCCTGGTACTTAAACTTCATCTGAAACAGGGAAAAAAAAAATAAAGCTGATCTATATTTTCGAACAATAAATTGCAGGTGGATAATCCTTCCCAGGTGCAGGAGAAACTCCTCTGAAGTCTGCAGGAGAGTCACAGGCTATTGAGTAGCAAAATACTGGCACAAAATTACAGGAGCTGACAGAATAGCACAGAGAGGAAAGGAAGGCTGAACTCTGCTCCTTGTCACAGGCTCCTCTGTGGTTACTCCAAAAACAAATCTAAGAGCAGGTACAAGAATATCCACCAGTCAGAAGGTGCTATCTGTAATAATGAGCCTTTCAACCAGCTTCAGAAAAGGAATGTGCAAAGCAGAAATGGACTCAAGGGGAAAATAGAACAGAAATATTTGAGGAAAAGTCTCCTAAGATGGGAACTGATGCAGATCACAGAATCACAGAATGGTTTGGGTTAGAAGGGACCCTAAAGATCATCTAGTCAAAATCCTCCAGTCATGGGCAGGGACATCTTCCACTAGACCAGGTTTCTCAAAGCCCAACCTTGCCTTGAACTCTTCCAGGGATGGGGCACCCACAACTTCTTTGAGGGTCTTTCCACCCTCACAGCAAAGAATTTCTTCCTAATATCTAATCTAACCCTGGCCTCAGTCACTTTGAAGCCGTTCCCCCTTGTCCTATCACTCCATGGCCTTGACAAAAGTCCCTCTCGACCTCTCTTGGAGCCCCTTTAGGTATTGGAAGGTCCCTGGAACTTTATCTTCTCCAGGCTGAACGACTCCAACTCTCTCAGCCTGTCTCCATAGCAGAGGTATTCCAACCCTCTGATCAGCTGTGTGATCTCCTCTGGACTGGCTCCAACAGACCCACATCCTTCAGATGCTGCAGCCCCTGAGCAGGACAGGAGGGGCCTCACACGAGTGGAGTAGATGGGTCATTACAAATAAAACCCATCACTATATAATAGGGATATATCAATTTACAGCTTCCTAAACTTGAAGTTGCATTTCCTCTACTCCCTACCTCTGTTAGAAGATTCAGGTTCTCACCCTGGTGAGGCTGGATTGTGCTTATCAGCAGGTCAAGGCTTTATGTTGCAGGGTGAGTAGTGAAAGATCTAAACGTAACTTTGCATTTGACTAAGGGGAAAATAAACCAGGACTGGTATGTGTGAAAATAAAACCTCACCAGCTGAGAGGGACTGAGGTCCTGTCACCAGCTGAGGAAGAGGTGCAGCCTCTGGAGGCAGACTGGGGGCCAGGGGCCAAGGCTGGGGGTCCAGAGGTGATGGGGTAACGGGCTCAGGCCCTCCTGGTGTCTCCTGGTGAAGTACTGAGTTCCTGTGTTTGTTGCATCAGTGTTCAGTGGCTCCCAGCAGCTCTGAGTAATGCCAAGGAGCAGGTACAATTCCCAGAGAGTAGAGGGAGAATTCCCAATAATCAGAGCAGGGAACAGAGCCCTGTCCTGGTCCTGACTCAGCTCCAGCTGCAGATCTGCCTTCAGTCAAAAGGCCTTGATTTTCTAAGTCAGCTTTAATCAGTGTGATTGTGGCCTTACAGGTAACTCCAACGTAGGACTTCTTAGTTTACCTAATAACTGTATACTTTTTTTCATTTTTGGTGGATTTATCTCCTGTATGCTCCTGTCAGTGACGTAGAAACAGATAATGGCACTCGAAACATTAATTTTCTCTCAAGCAGGTTTCTCAACATTTAGTTCAGAGAGTTCATCATGTTCAAAAGCAGGTAATTTTGTCAAGTTGAACCCTTGGAAGTTTATTCAAAATAATATCGTATCAATCCATTTTCCAAGGTTAGCAAACTTAGACTCTTTTTTTTCCCCCTGCAGCTGTTTGTGTAGCCCATGAAATGATTTGTGCATGTGTGTGTCACCAAACAAATGTTCTGGTGCCTTTTCAGTAACAAATAGTCTGCAATAAAGAAATCTACATCTACAGTCAGACAAGCAAGTGATGCTGATGCATGTTACACCCTGCTCTGAGAGCCAAACTCTGTCCTCTGCAAACCCCAGTAAAAACAAACTGCATCTTCGGAGTTGCCTTTCCAAGCTAAACTAAAAAAAAAAAAAAGAATGTCGTTCCATGACCAGGATTTAACACATAATAGATTTTTAAAAAAAATACCCAGGAGTCTTCAGGCTGATGTGATAGTATGCCTTCGCTGGTCCTAATATTATTGTTTCTGTCTCATTGTAGGTTATCCTCCAGTGTTTATTATTAATTCAAATTCTCACCATTAAAGGGGAGATATTATCCATATGGTTGACGTGCTGCTTAGTATGTTCATGAGCTCTCCAACGTCTTGATTAACACTGACAGAAAACCCTTTGAAAACATATGGCCCTATATACATCCTGTCATTTCTAATAATAGGGTACATTCTTCAGCACACTTTCTTAAGAAGATGAATTCAGTCATATTTTAGAAACATGCTAATACTTGGTTAATTAGTCCTTTGAGGTCAGGGGGAAAGAAAAGACTGAATGAAAATAAACTTTTCCTTGAGCAGACACCATGAGCAGTGAAGATAATTTGTGCGGCAGAAAAACGTGATATCTATGAGTAATGGTCTCTATATACAGCCAGATTTCTTAAATCAATTAGCTCCTGGCATATTCCTGAAGAAATTCATGCTCTGTTTGATATGCCAGACTCTTCAAGCTTTAGCATGAAGACTGATTTTGATGCTCATTTCACTGATTAGGTCAGTATCTTATTTCTGGTGTTGAATTCCTGTATTTATACCAATTGTTTCCCTTTTCTAACACCTTTGGGATATCATAGGATCTCAGCACTCTTCTACCTTACACAGGCAGGTCTGATACCAAATCTAGCAGAGATATTGTTGACTAAAATTCATTTTGGCTTGTGCAGTAACATGGCACATTTATATGGCAGAATTTACCCCAGAACGATTTTCACCACACCTATTCTGCTGGGATTTTCATCCATTCCTCTCACCATGATGATGAAAATTCTCATTTCCATGGTTTCTTTAAATCATATTTTTCCTCACAGAGATTACCTATCCTCAGACTTCAATAGTTTCAGATTTGTTCAGAGAGAAGCTCCTCCGACACATATTCTTGAAAATTATACTTTAGGATGTAACTACACAAGAATAAACTACTTGAAGATTTTGTAGCACAATAACACAAGTATGTTTTTAAAAGGTGATATATCAATTTTGTACTTTATAAAGATGAATATTTTCATAAGCTCACACATTTAAACTATATATTCAAGTTCTTTCCACGCAAAGATGTATCATTATTGTTAATGCAGACAATTAATGATGATAAAATTGAAAAACTTCTATTATAATGACTTCAGCCAGCATCTTACTTTCATTTCTTACTTTTCCCCTTTCCTCCTTGAGTAAAACCCAGGGAAAACCAATTTGATTCTCAAGAAAAAATTCAAAGAGGACTAGATTTTCACCCCCCTCCCTTTTCTTCTCTGTTTCCTCCCCCTCTGTTTGCTCCTGCTCTTTTTCCTTTGGGAAAAGTCCCAGTCTGGGCTGCATCAGTGAAGCATTTCTGGGCAAAAAGCCATCAGTCCTCATGAAACTCCATCTCTGACTGTTACTACAGATAGATTTCTCTGAACACATCAAATCCCTCCTTCTCTAAACTCCCCTCAAAGCAAATCTCTAGCAAAACTTGAGGTCTTTGTTTGTAGGGATGGAGGTAGAAGAAACTTTGTGTGATTCAAAGAACTTTGGAAGCTGCAGGATGAGGTTAAAAACACTCCACTCTTTAAGGACAGGGAAGTTTTTCAACCCACAGCTAAATCTTACCCATTCCACAGAGAGCAGCTCTTCCACATATTTTCTCATGGAGTCAAGACAACAGAAATAAAAAACATACAAAGCTTCCGTACTCTTTGTCTACTCTTACATGCATGTGAACAGTGTTTGCATAAATATTGATACCAACCAAACACCTTCTAGAGAATGGAATCACCTCTTGCACAAGTAATATTCTTTTTAGGACCTAATGGGAGAAAGAATGAAATGCCTCTAATGGAGGTTAGCAGGGTATTCAAAGCCCATCTACAATAAAAAATAGGTAAGATCATAAGAGAATAGTGCAAGAACTAGAATAGGTTGGAAACACCCAACATCAAAATAATTCAAAATCCCCAGCAGTCAAAAATCATATTTATGGTTTTGTTGCCAAAGTTCTGTACACTTTCTGTGAAGAATTTTTGCCTGTTGTGCTGAGCTTCAAGAGCACTACAAGTTTAGTTCAAGCTCTGTTGTTCAGATAAAATACGCTCTTTTACGCTTCATTTTGCACTGATATTTTGTACCTGCCTTTTCAGAGCTGCCCCTCCTCCCAGCATGGCTTTTTCAGACCTTGAGAGACATGAATTGCCTTCAGATCAGGGACATACGGCTGCCTTGGAGATAACTGCTCACTCCTATTAAAGCTGTGCCTGTGTTAGGCTGTTTATCTCATGATACTCCTTAAGTTACAATACTGTTATTTCACTTTTTTCTTTGGTTCTACATTATTTAAACTGCTGCACATGATACTGAAAACTTGAAGACTGTTATCAGTTTAGGAAAAGGGTATTAAATGGAAAAGATTAAGATTTTGGCTGGAGTCCAGTAAGCACTTAAATGCATGAGTAACTTTACTCCCATGAGTAGTGTCTTTGACGCCAATGGGACCAGCCATGCATGGAGGAGCACATGTTTGTGTAGACTTTGGGGAGAACAGTTCTGCTGCAAGAGTTCAGGTTCAAAACTTGGGCCTGTTTAGAGCTACACATGTGCACATGTTCGTAAGACATTAATGTTCTATATGTGTTCACTATACTTTATCCAAATGTTTGAGGTCTACTGATATGTTACTGTCTTTCCCCTCTAAAATACTCTAAAATTCTTTTACCAGAAAGAGGAAGAGTCAGGTTTCAGTCTTCCCGAGAAAATAAAACAATTCATTGTTTCAAAAACCACAGCACATGTATTTTACTATGAGGCATTGTGCTTGGCAATGTCTAAACAGGTTCTCTCCAGACTGTCAGAAAATAAAAAGCCAGTGGTGTACCACAAAAGCTTTCATTCACCTCCAGAAAAGTCACTGGTGTTTTTTACCCTCTGCATCTTTCCTGTCCCAGTGTTAGTTACTGTTCTCCACCATTTCCATCTTAAGTAACAGACGTGCACAAGCTTAAACTGTATTTAAACCATTTGCCTCAAGATTAATGCTGGTCACCAGTACCACCAAAATACAGACAGATCCTATGAAAGACACCAAAGTTGACCATTATTTTTTCTCAAATAATGAATAACAACTTGTAAATTTTTTTTAATCATTTAATGAAAAGGTGTATAACCTCCTAATTAAGGAGCACAAGAAGTTAATTTTAGCAATTTTAACCAAGCAAATCATTGCAGTATTACATATTATAAATATTTAACTTCAGTTTGTTGCTAAAAAATTGCTGATAAAAGATGTGCCTTTATCCTCTATTAAAGTAGAGGTTTGGCAGCCCCTTATGTATCATTCTCAACTACCAAGAGGATGCTGCAGGGATAAAACCACACAGTAACATAAGAGATGTTGACATACCAAAGAAATTGCCTTCAAGAAAAATGGCATCATGAGAGACCTGAATTAAAATTTCTAGAACCTGGCCTAATTCAGTCCAACACACTGTAGGCACAGCATCTGTGTCTTCTGCAAATAAAGCAACATCCCCAGCCCATGTCATCATGGGCTATGCAAAATAAACAGAATTATGAATGGCTAAAGGCAGTAGATTGACCCTGTCTTACTGCGTCCCTCTCACAGTGCCGCTTTTGGTTTTTTAGGTTTTTTTAATTAAGTGTTTAGTTTCTACATTGAAGCTCACTACTCATGCATAGATACTCAAGACAGCCCAGGCCACTCAACAGATTCTCCTATGACAATATATGTTTCTGAAGTGAAGTAGTCTTACATCCAGCTGGCAAAATAAAATCAATGTGCCTGCAAAACTTATTTCTAAGGGTGATGAAGCTCCCTGCTAGGGACTGCAGTGCCTAATTTGCCAAATATTTGTTTCCTAGCTATTACTGCCTGCTGAATATTTTAAATCCATTGTAATTCAATATTCAGGCCAAGTCTTAAATAAACTTTTTTTTCTTTTAATCATTTTCTTAAAAGATATTTTTGTCTTCAATCTTCCATTTCAATCTTGGCCTTTTAAAAGTCCATCTTAAACTTTAAAAGCAGCCTTAATTACTAGACATTTTGTCTCCTACTTGGCAACATAATACAAGATGAGGAAACTGGATGCAGAGTCTAATAAATTCGTAGCACCATCCTGAAGAGCAAATAGGATACTACAACCAGTTAAAATCAGGAAACAATTTATATGAAGGCCCAGTAGCACATTATTGTGCCTCCTTTTTCAAGTGTAAAAGCAGAAACTCAAATTTTCTGAAGTTGGCTAAAGGCAGAAACATTTAACATTTAAGGCAGAAACTTTAAACCATAGTCAAAAACTTAGTGCTTTATTTTGAAATCAGGATTTCGAAGGATTTAGATTTTTTTGGTAAACACTTGTGTGGTGAGAGCTGTACATTTCTATCTTCATCTTTAGAGCAACTAGATTTAGTTGGGAAAAAAGGTGATCTTTTCATTAGCTTATGTGATGAAAAGCTTGGAATTAAATACAACGTAAATCGCTAAAGAGAGAATACCACTAATTCTATTCCCACTATTCTAGTCCTATGCAAAGCTTTAAAAAGTGACACTGGAATTTCAGGAGTTAAGGCCCATGTCTTATTTACAGACAAATTACTTGCTCTCAAGAGCAAAGGGGGGAAAAAAAAGTGAATCATTTCAAGAAAAAGATTTTTTTTTTAAACATCTGTAAAGAGTGACAAATGTAGAAAGAAATGTCAGCGAGAGAGGACTGATGGCAGCAAATATCCAAGCAGTCATATCTTGCTGTCCTCCTGAAGTGTGCTGACACTCAAAAATGGGCTGGGGACTGAGATCTGCTGTGTCACATGTCCCTGTTCCCTGTTCCAGGAGGAAGGTACAGACAGGGAATGTACAACTGTAATAGGCTTCCCTCCTTGACAACACCTATTTAGCCACCAAATCTTCCCATTTCGTAAAGGAGTACCTGCCTTAAAAGAATTATTAACCTTTTTGCTCTTCTTCAGCAACTTAAAACTCTCTTGTTCTCAGCCCATAGGGTGGCAGAGAAGGACACACATTGTACAGTGAGGCCTGAGAAAAAGCACCAGTGATTGCTTCTGGAAAGGTGTGCAAGGAATTGTAATGCATGTCTTACTCCTTCCTCTGAGTTTATTTGGCTTTAGGGATTTGGGAGTGGATTTAAACAAAGCTTTTAAAATGAATGTTCCCATTTTTAAAACACCAAGGTGTGAGGTCTGCTGGTGGCCACAAGCTGCTGAGGAAACTGTGACTATCTCTGCAATGCATCACAGTGTGAAATGCACTTGTTTCTTCAGGTTGAGAGGTGGTTAGGGAAAACAGGAGGCAGCAATAAGTTTATTTGTACAGCCAAAGGCATCAATACTGCCTCTGCATTGGGCCCTAGAAACACACATCTATGTCACTTCTTATATTTGCACTCATGGTGTGTCACCACATCATCACACTTGTAATATTTTTCTTTGGCTACACAATATCTACCTTGGTGGTAAGGCTTCTCTTAACATCTCTGCAAACTTTTTTATGACCCACACAGCACAGAAGATACACACACTGCATGTGATCTGCATGTGTCCGTCATGGCAGAGATGCAAAAATGGCACTGAAATGCCAAACTTGCCAAGGGTCTCTGAGGACGTGGCAGGGAAAGATGTGAGGACTCCGGGAAAGGCAGGAGGAGGAGCTGCACAGCCCACAGGTGCCCACGGTGCTTTCTGAAGGACTTCATTCTAGAGCTGAGTAACATTTTCAGTGCTTTCCAAAGCACTCCCTCTAGAGCTGAGTAACATTTTCAGTGCTTTCCAAAGCACTCCCACTGATGTTTCTGTATTATTTATGACGCTGCACATGTGACCAGGGAAGAGGAAGGGAGAGGGATGGCAAAGCATCCACACACTCTGCTTTAAGCACCTAATTCCCTTTCTGCTTGGCAGTCATGCTGCTTTATCTAATCGCTGGAGAGAGATTTGCTGCTCCAGAGGGCAGCTCCAAGCAGCTGTGCTAGGTCCTGGAGTTGAATTGCCCCCTGAATGACAGCTGTCAAGAGATTTGTCACCAACACCAGCGAGCCCAAAGAGTTTCCAAACACCTTTAATTGAACAGAAAGTCTTCTGGTAGGATAGCTTTAATGATGGAAAAAAAAAAGATTTGATTTGGCTTTTATATTAAGTCCATGATAGTGTTAATCCTATAAAAATATAAAACCTCCAGAATTTCTCTCTAATAATTGTAAACACTGCTTCCTTTGTCAACTTTTTGATTTATTGGAACTTATTATAGAGCTAGACTTTATTGTATTTGCTTATGATACCACAGTAATCTTTTCCCAGGCTTTCACTTTATTTTGTTACATTTATCTAGCAAGCCAGATTCACACTCCCACAGTAACCATATGGAGAAAAGCCACAAAAGCTGTTAAGTACATTTAATTACTGTTTTGATGAGCTCATATTTTAATTATGTTTATTGATTCTGTGTGTGTTGAAATAGTTTCAGCATTTCAAGAAAAAAAAGTGGAATCAATATACTGTAATTAATGGGCATTTTATAATTTTTCTGTGTAATTAAAACTTTCATATAATATTTTTAACACTTTTTACTAATCCTTCAGCTGTGATTGGCTGCATTTCCTTATGTTTAGGTGAGCTTTAATTTTTGTTCTTCCACAATGTGTAGCTAAGTTCAGGGTTAAACATAATTTCCATCATTTCCTCTTGGACCTTCTTAGGAAATTAAAAATAACATGAATATGGTATTTACTAACACATCACCAGCTGTGACACATGGATACATCCACTTGGAGCTGTCATGATAGGATTTCCATCATTGTGTAACAGTTTCATGGGCAAGACAGCTAAAAAAGGGATTCTTCACTGTCCTGTTTCATTACAACAGCTGGAATTTTATCTAAAATGGTAAAACATATTTTTGGACTTTAAAAAAATCCATTACTTCTAGTCAGGTAAAAAAAAAAAATCATTTAAAGCTGTTGTCAGACTTTTAAATGAAGTTCTCCCTTGGATAGATCTAAACTTCTGTATTATGTAAAATGATACAGCAGATGTAAATATATGGGGACCTGATCCTCCAGTGGCATAATGGAAAATTTTTGTTTCCTGGTGGAAGAAAATGACTTTGGACACAGTTTGGCCAAAAGCAGGTATGACCACACACCTGAGTGGAAGTTAGCAGTGGCAGGACTGGCATTTTTAGCAGAGGAACCTGAACAGATGTGGCATTCACCAGATACCAATATTTCAGTGATGTGTTCGAGTTTTGAAATTCCAGGATTTCTCCCGTGGTGAAAATTCCATCCTCAGTGGAACTTTGATGTTTGTAGCCATGAGATGGTGAACCTCAGACCTTTCTCTTTTAACCTGTTTCTAGGCTTTGATTTCAACTGTATTAAAAGCAAGAAGCAGGGTCATACTACTCAGTCATCAAGCTCAATTTTTATTTATTTGCACCTTTGCATGCCACATGGACAAAGTAAAGAGAAAAAAAAAGAAAAGAAAAAAGGCAGCTGCTTATTTTTTAAGACTTTGATTGTAGAAGCTTAATTTCCACCCTTTCAGGATACTTTTGAATCTCTGAGAAAACGCTAGAAGGTTACTCTGTGCTCCTCACAGTCAAACTGGATTTGTTACATGAAGAGCTATTCTTGAAGTATTGCACCCTTGGCTCTCAATCTCCATCTTAAATTACCAAAGAGAAAGGAATATCTTTTCTGTGGAGCTCATCTTGACTTGACCTTGGGCACGTAGCATTAGCAGGGCTGGAAACTGGGTGCTGGCTGAGGAAAGAGAGAGGACTTCACCTATTTTAGTACTGTCTATTACCTGAAGGTCATGAGATTGCTGTGAGAAGGGGCAGAACGTATGACTCTGGTAACAAAAAGAGGTATGAAGAGCTGAAAGAGAATATTTATGGGAAAAAAACCTGTGTGATAGCAACAAATAGAGCAACCTGAAAGAAAAGGAGAAAGGATAGATAGGAAGAATACAGAAACAACACACAACTGTCCATTTGGAATGAGATAGGCCACGGTTAAAGAAGGTTCATGTGTCATCTTGACCCTCAGAGAAAAGTCAGTGGAGGAGGAGGGGACAGGGAGATAGGATGGGGGCACAGAAAGGTGGAAGCCTCATTTGGGAGCACTTAGCAGGAGGGTGAGCCCTGGTTCTGGCCAAATGCCCCTGGTACAGACCGGGGGAGGCATTTCCAGGAGTCAGAGCATTGGACTCTGCAGAAGTTGCTCCAGAGCCTTCTCTGTCTGCTACAAAAGAGATTTCACTGGGTTCCCAGATGAGGCTGGAGAATCCTGCTGCAGTAGTGCACAGCAGGAGGGATGGGGATGGAAATCACCAACTGGAGTTGGTGCTGGTGGCACCTGAATTTCAGTGTTCACCCACAGCCAATGTGAACAATTTCCTTTGGTGTCAGTGATGTTTTCATCAAGCCTCAATGCATTTTTTAGACAGACTCGTTTCTGTGCGTATTTATAGACCTTTTCTTTCATGCTGTCTGCAGCATAATTCAAGTATATTTGTTTCCTTTGTTTCTGACTCCAGTTCTCTTCTGCCATCATTTAATAACGCAGTTTTCTCTCAACATAAAACACATGCTGCATATTTAAATATGAAACACTGATCAAATAAATGCACCTGGGACAATGAAATGGGAGAAGAGTTATTCAGTCTTAGTTACTTCCTACCACCGTGCAGAGCCCGCCAGGATAAAGGGTCAAAATCTCTGCAAATATGCAACTATTAAACCCATCTCGTTAGGAGGAAATATTTATGTTTTCTGCCATGGAAAAGACAATCTTTCCTCAGGAAGGACTGTTTGGTGTCTGTTCACTTCTCCAGGAGTGGAGAGGATGTGCAGCAGGATTTGTGAGGGTAGCATGCCTGATTAATTAAAGCACACATTATTCTCTGAAATAAAAGATTTCAGATGACTGAGGTGGTAGTGGTGAAGTGGTTGATTAGAGTAAGAGCTGTCAGCTCCATCAATTAGGATCAGTGTCAGCCATAACCTTGAATTTCTTGGCTTTACTAGGTGCAACAACATTATTGTTGTCTCAAGATAATTTCTTGGGGTTTTTTAACACGAAGCATAATAAAAATACTCTAATTCAGAGAGGCTTTGCAGTCCTGGGCACATACATGCAAACAGTTTTCAAAGGACTTGTTATTCCTCCACTAGTCTGTCAGAGTTCCTCCAAAAAGGTTTCTCTCTAAGGGATAAATACTCATTTATAAACTTCTTTGCAACTCTGTTTAATTTGCCTGGGAAGCCAAAATAGGTCCTGCAGTTCTGGTGCAACTCCAGACAACCACATACATAATTTTCAAGAGAGCAGCTACATATCAGAAAATCTTTTGAATGTTGGTAAATGTGTAAATGTACCACATATGTTTCTCAGTGTAGTAACTCAGCTGTTTCATTTCTCTCTTTTGCTCAATATTCAGCCCCTTGAGAGTTCCGACCCTGGCTCCAGTTTGGCAGTTTCACACACATAAAAGTCTTGTTCGTGCAAGTTTTGTGAGCCACCAGACAAAAATAAGATTTTTTTTTGCTTGATTTTTTTTTTTTTTGCACTGCAAGTCTAAATCAGAAAACCACAATTGTGTATGAGAAACATAACCAGGCCCAGCAGCACCCAGGAGGTAAATTTAGGACCTCTCTTTCCTTAACATATCTTCCCTCTAAGATCTAAGGTCAATTAGAACTAATCAGTTTAATAACTTCATCACATCTAACAGATTTTTTATGGGAACACTGTAGCCAAAGACTTCCAGAAAATTTACAATAGCAGTACTTTTTTAGACCTGCTGAATATTTCCACATTGTTGCATTTTAAGAATTAAACATTTCGGTTTAAAAATGTTTTCCAAGCGCTACTCAGACTAACTTTAACTTCTTGTTCACTATATTTTATTTATTGGCTATTGAGAGAGTAATCCCAATTTACTAATTGACACATTTAAAATAAGTACTGCTGCAGATCTTTTTTTCAGGCCTGTTACCAGATTCCCAAAATTTTGCTTTGTAAAACATTAAGAGTCACAGGCAGTTTCCTCTCCTTACTTCTTTGAACAAGAAATTGAGAGGCCAAATCAAATGACAATCTGATTCTTTATGTGTTGCTTGCTGAGTGATCCTTATTTTGGGATCATTACTGGGCCGAATTTGTTTTCTTCACTTGGCTTATCCATAGAAAGTCATTTTGGGGGTTACAAAACAAAAGGGAAAAAAGGAAAAGGAAAACAAACAAACAAACAAACAAATTAATAATAATAATAACAATAATAATAATAATAACACCAACCTAAATTATGAGGAGTTATATAAATTTTTAACAAGAGTCTTTCTCTGGATGAATCTGTAAATTTCAAAGGACAAGAAGAAAAGATGCATCAAAGTCACCAAAGCTGTCCTGACATCAGATGCTGCCCAAAACAGGCTCTCACATAGACATTGATGTCATTAAATCTCACAAGGAGTTGCACATCTGTAGGAAATGAAAATTTTCTAGAAAAAAGATTGCAAATGGTGTCAAATTAATTATATCCGACTGTCTCAAGAACTGTGAGACATCCCCATATCCTGCTCACTGCGTGTTTCAGTGAACATGAAGGCTCAGCTCTGAACTTATGCCTGGCCAGGCAGAGTCCCACACACTCACATCAAGCCCTTCTCCCTTTCCAGCATTAAAACCTTCTAAAGAGAGGTTGAGAAGGAGGGATGCAAACTGTCCTCAGCCCATCTGTCTCGGGGCACCTGTTTTACCGACTCCTTCCTTCAATTTGCTGAGAATTTCATTTCAGGAAAAATAAAAGAAACTCTTGAAGAAACCAACATGAAAAATACAGGGCCCAATTCCTGCCACATCAAATTTCACTGCAAATGCAGGGGCACAAGAAAGGTGTAAGAGCAGCAAAAGTACTGGATTTCATTCTGCTCTGTGGGAGATTTATCTGTCGGTACTTGCAATGCATTGAAAAATTCTTGTACCAAAGGCTACCTTCAAAAGGACGGAGTAAAAGTCAAAGAAAAGTCAAACTAACAAGAACTTCTAGGGAAGAAGTGGCTTTTGCCATCCATCTGTTCACAGGCTGTCAGCTGACACAAATAATTCCCCTTACCTGGGGGCATTTTCCTGTGTACCTCTCTTTCCCCTGTTCCTCCAGCCACTCTGAGCAGGTCACTGGGGAAGGGTGTCTTCCCCATCATAAGAAGAAATCAGAGAGGGTAAAAAGTTTCACTTAGCTTTAGATTAGTCTAAATTAAATAGAGTGGCCTGGGGAGGGGTCTCAGCCTGCGGGGCAACCTGATAGTGAAGCTAGAATCACAGTCTATCTATGTTCTAAATTGATGGCAATGAAAATAATACTCCCCAGACACAAAAGTACACTTGTTTTCAGATTAATGCATCCTGAATGTGAGCTTTTCATTTCCTTTCTGAATGACTTAACGTGTGCTCATTTGCCTTGGCCAGAAACTGAACTGCAGGTTCATTATTTGGAAACTTATTTGCACTGAAGTCCATAAGGCCAGTGGCTTTGGAAGATGAAAACTGCTTTCCACAGGCTCTCATTTTGGGAAAAGCAGGTTGCCCTGGGCTGCCAAATGCATTCCCAATGAGCTCCTCCATTTGCATGCTCTGTTTGGGCTGAAATTGAGACAGTGAATACCAAACTGCTCCCAGGCCTGATCCAAGGATCTCCAGTGGCTCCTTGTGAGGGTAAATGATGAGTATGAAAAACCATTCCTACCACTCACTGAGGAGCCTGAGAATGCTGTCAGCTTGCACTAGCACTGCATGTTCCCTCTTCTCAGAGAAGAGCGTTCCTATCTGCCATATCTGCCAGATCCCACACTCAGATCAATTAATTCCTGGAGTGCACTGGCAATTAATATGTGTAATGGGTGATAATTTCACAAATGCTCTAGCTTCAGTTTGTGTTTTCCAAACTGCTATTAGTACAGAATCACATTGTTCTTTGATTAATAAAGCAGGACATTTTTTTTTGTACTTTCAGATGTTGCCTTTACAATAGTACAGCTCTGTATTTTTCTCACTTATCTGTGGATCGAAGATGTAAGATAGAAGAAAGTTGTAAAATACATCTGTCAAGATGTGCTGGAAGTTACTGTTCTTTCTGTAAATGGAGAATTATTACACTAATTCAGACTCAGATGCTTTGCTAGACTTAGTTTCAGTTCAACTTGCAATGGAAGAGGATACTGAAAAAAAAAAAATTAAAAGTATAATTGAAAAGCCAAACCAGCACCATCAGTTCATTCCAAAAGATATATTTTCTTACTGTCATAACTTTTTCAGACATTCTGGCAACACCTGACTTTGCAAATTATATCAGTTCCGATAAATTGTGTGTTCTGAGAAGGTATATCTGGTACATGGTCTCTTAAAAGCTTCTCCAGTCTGATGTCATCTTACATTTCTCTTTAACAATAGACTAATCAAATTAATGGGATTAATTGCAATATGTTTTTCCTTGCTATTATAACTCTGCACAGGTAACTGTATTAGTCTCAGCTGACAGAAACTCCCCAAGCACACCGGTATCAACACTGTCAAACCAGACCCGCCGTCCCTGGCCTTGCTCATTCACATACCTTGGTCAAACCACCTTCTTTCTCTGAGCATTAGTTCATTATCTCCCTGCTATCTGTGCCCGTGGCTGTAACTCCATCCTGGAGAACACTAATTCCACATACTGAGAGCCAAAGTAAAGTCCCACAAGTGCTTTTTCAGAGCCCTCAGCAAACAGCAGCTGATTCACTGATCCCTGCCCACCCGAAATGTTCCTTTTGCTCCATGTTGTCACTGCAAGTGCCACTCCTCGATGTGCAAGATTGCTGTGCTGTTTCCACAACCAGCTCGGTTTTGAAAATCCTGACTTTTTAAACTCCTCAAATCACTTTGACACTTGGAAAAAAGCTGTTGAGCGATCTTTTTTTTTCCCCTGTGATGCCTACAGTGATGATATGCACGGGATAAATTGAAGATAATTTGAAGAACTGAGAAAAAAAACTCCTTTTAAGTTCAGGAATTCCCCCTCATACAGTGGCACTGGTGTTCAGTCAAGGAAATGCAGTATCTGGGCCTGCATCAGTGAAAGCCCTGGCTAGCAGGAAGAACATCATGCTGCAGGACAGGAATACAGTGGCGCAATTCAAATTCCTTTGCTGGTAAATCACAGAACATCACATTTTAAGATCCCAAACTCTTCACAAATATATGAGCTTAGACTATTTTAAGAGGTTTCTGTAAGCTATTAATTTATTGTGGTCTGTTTGGTGATTGCCCTGTAGGACAGGGCACATTTCACAGTTGTCTTGACTACAGACAAATCATGAAAAATAAACAGGCTTATTTTCATGCATTCATAAATAGAACAGATCTAAATTTAGCTTAATAAGAGCTGGTTATACAAGTACTAAAATGCTTACAATGAAACACTTATAACCTAACAATCATGTAAAACTCTAGATTTCAAGGTTGCCTTGGCATGACTCTGGTTGACCGCTCACATTTGACTTTGCAAAGTGAGGTAATTCACTCTGTTCCTCATCTGTGTCACTGAAACCCTCTGACCAGAGCACATAACCACATCTAAACCAAGGTTTTTATATTAAAGGCAAAATATGTAATACGAAATTAGCTAAAACTGGTGAAAAGAAAACATAAACAAACCAAAACCACATCATTTCCAAAGGTATTTTAGCTCTGACTCGGGGAAAAGGCAGCATGTATGTCCTCTCTTTGTGGGATTTTTGTCTGCATTCCAGCATGGGCCCTGGTGAGCCACTGTGAACTGAATGATCTTATCCAGTTCATTCTTTTAGACTTCATTTTAGCAAAGCTCAAAATTAAAATTAGTCTCCCAAATAAAAATGTTGAGATATTTGAATTCACTGGAGCTTTTGAACACAAGTTAAATTTTAAAATCGATGCTGGTTAAACATGAATTATCATTTTACTTATGAATTACTTTTTAAAAATATTACAGTATAGAAGAACTGTAGAATTACACAGACATCCACTAAAATGAGATTCCCCAATCTAATAGTTATTTGACTGAGCTAATATTGAAACACTTAATAGCATTTAGACAAAAAATGTTCAAATTTCTTTAAAAAGTTGTACTCTGATCAGGAGATTTAAATTATCATATTCATTAGAGAAATCCTGTGCTGGGAGCAAAACTCTAACATTGTAGTGAACCAAATTGACATACAGAAATATATTTGCCTTAAAAAGAAGATAGACACTAATGTGGGATATATTGGCACATGGAAATATTCTTTGTCAGGGCTACTGTATATTTTTTTCCCAGAGCAAGTTATCATTTAACTTTTCCCCCTCCTTTTTTTTTTTTTTTTTAATTGAAAAGACAATATTTTGAAAGAAGGAAATAACAGGAGTTCCAAACCACGACAGGAGCAGGCAGCAAAGAAAGGAATCTACACTTTCATTCTAAACACAAATGAAAACACGAGTGTTTATTTTTAAGCCCGCAGACCAGAGCATCTAATTGATCCTACCTGGGAGACAGGGGCTGAATAAAGGGCCATTATGCTTGGATGAGATCTGCAACTGCCTTGAACTTGCCAGGAGTTCAGGTGTGGGTGTCCCTGTGCCCCGAGCCCGGCAGGAATGTCGCTCTCCGCGCGCTCCTGCTCCCGCATCTGCCTCGTGCAGCCCTTGTTGGCTCCGGCTCCATTTCACCAGAATAACTTCATTATTCATCAACAATAAGGTTCAAATTGTACTTTCTCTTAACACAACATTAACTCTCAAAGAGCTGGAAACTCAGTATTCTGTTCCCCAAGCTTGGATTCCAAATCAGTCAGTGAGAACATTATATGAGAAGTAATCCCATTAAATATATCATCTTGCAAATATCTAAATCCAGTTAATTAATTTGTATTGCAAAAGAACTCCAAGATATAGTTTTCAGTGAGCAAACTTACATTTTAGGTTTCTAATTATGACAAAAATAAGTTTCATATCTCCTTTTCACTTAAAAAATTAGAGTAAAATCACCTAAAAATCTATATGCATCAGCAGAACAGGCACTATAAGAAAATTTTAAAAATCTGAATGTTCTTTATTAATCTCTATTTTTGTGGAGAGATTCTATACAGTAGGGGCTCCATAAATGTTGACAAAGACACACACTGTCTAAGAAATTTGAAAACATTTTGCACTTACTAACTAATCAGGAACAAATGACTGGACAGGACATAACTGAGGTAATTTTGCTGTTCATCTGAATGCAGTACTGCAATTCCTCCAGTTGGAAATCTGTTTACAAAAGGCTAGAACTGGAGTACGTCTCCCAGATTTTTTTTCTTTTAATGTGCTGTGAAAAGGTCTCTTTTCTGTACATGCCAGGCAGTGTTGCAACATCACTTAAACCAGTACTGCTTTATGACCATAAATGAAGTCACACATGATTTTAGACAGAACTCCCACCAGTTTCAGGCATAAAGGACCAGGCTCTTTGTTTTTAAGATGTGGCTAATCCCAAAGATTAAAAATGTGGGGCAGAAGGGATAAATCCTGCTGTCTTTTTAAAAGACTGACCACAACAGACAACATATTTGCCTCTTAAAGTAGAAAAGAGGATATTTTAGAAACAAATCAGCCACAGTATGTGGTTTGGTGTCTTATTAATTGAATTCTGCTCATATTAACAAGTATTACTACTTTTTTTTTCCTTCAAATTATGCCTATTATGATTTCTCTTTTGAAAATAATGATTCGTGTTTTAGATTGAGTGTGTGAACATGAAACAAAAGCAGTATGGAGTAAAACTGAAAAGCATGCTGAATTATTTCCCTCCAGTTTATCAGTACTTCAGGTCACAGTCCACTCACCAATTATCTAAATGGTACCCAGTCCAAAAAAAGAGCTAATAACTATTTATTCATCAAAGAGAAGCTTCTGGGATTCACAAAACCTCCATAGCCACATCCTCACTTTAAACTGCCATGAGCTGTATCACAGAACAGCAGCATCACTGGCTGAGCATCCCAAAAAGTCAGGGATACATGAATAGTGTTATTTTCCCCCTATTTTGTGGAAATTTATCTCCCTTCCTAGCTGCCCGTTCTCCTTTTGCCTTTATGTGTTTTGCTGCTGTGGTTTCTGATCTGCTGGTCTTGCTCAATTCCTTCCACTGAAAACTCTCGTTTCATCCCAGCATTTAGGACATCTGCCTCAGGGATAATTCAGAGCTCCAAGATTCCTTCCTCTAGGCATCTCTCCCTTTGCTTTGATCATAGGCTTCTAATTTTGGATCTCCTGGAGCACTCCTGACTGGGGACACCTGATGGCAGAGCTCCAACCTACCCAGCACTCTGAGTAACTCTGTACATGTGGAACCCAAAGGGTTGAAGTCCCCTGCTCGGGTTACCTTGAAGATGACATGATTTTGTTCCATACTGCCAGAACAGGCTATCGTCCCACCATCAGCTCCTGAAGAACAAAACATGAGCTAAAATCCATCCAGAACAGCGAGAAATCCACTGTTTGCCCTAGACAAAGCAAATTTTAGACAACAGTGCTGAGTCAACTTGGACCTGGTATCCAAGGTCTAGGACTTTGGATAGGTAGGAGGTTTCTTATGAAAACATCTAAGAGAACCTAATTTTTAACACCTTGGTCTGTACCTGTTTGTGATTTTGTACCCATTTTGGATACAGGAGTTGAATATCCAGTCCCCCAAAGTCAAGAGGAAGCTTTGAGGTTACGTTACAGCATCATCTGCAGCTTGCAAATTATAAAAAAATGCAAGTATTTTTCACATCATAGATTAAACAGCTGCTTCATGAGTTGAAAGTGACCTTGAACAGCTCTGTTTTCCACAGGCCAGTGCGTTACCTGCTCTTGGCTCCTTTCAATGGTTTGGACAACTCAGTGCCAGAAACTTCACCTCACATTTTCCAGTCAGGCAACAATTAGATCAACTATAAAGCACATTTTTGTTCCCTTTTGGCTATCTTGAGAATCACACATCATCATTTCTTCATCTTTGGCCTCTCGCAAGAACGCACGGTGGCCAGGTAATTTACTCTTCAGCATTGTTTACTACTTACATTTAAAACGAACAAAAAAAAACCCTTGTGAATTTTCCAGAAATGTCAACAATATTATGACTTGGCTATAAAATAAAATATTTTCTTTTGACTTGCCTAAATATTCAGCTGTATTCCCTGTGAAAGGGTTAATACCTGTATTTTTCCCTTTTTGGATCAAGTTGTTGAAAGAGGGAAAGCTTCATGCACCATAGGAACTTGCACTAGTACCCTAATGACAGTATAATTAGAAGTATCATTGTGGTAATGATTCTTTTCATCTGGCAAAAGGCCTTCACAAAAAAGATCTCTTATTCACTTAGTTTCACCTGACCATTTTCTTACCTCTGCAATGCTCCTTTTCTAGGTCAGCACCAGAAGTTAATACTGGGTGTTTGACAAGGCTTCAGACTTTGTGCTCATCAAACTAATTAAAGAGAAACATATCCAAAGCCTAGTGAATTATTTTACTTTTTAAAAATGCTGCCCATTCATCTTGTTTAAAGATTTACCTGGCTCAGTGGGTTTGATTAATGAAAAGGACAATGGGGCTCTTGTCAGTGTAACCTGCAGTCACTTGGTTCAGGGTCAGCAGGTTGAGCGAGAGGCCTCCATGTCTATATTTAGTCTCTCTCTACTTTAAAAATCCAAAGAATTGAAACATTACTGATTTTATCATTATGCCACCATTTGGAGGAAAAGACGAGAGCTGTCTTGATCTCAAACTTCATTCAACTCTTTTTTGGTTTGTTTCAGTTAAATAGCACACAGCAGATCCCCCATGGTTGTTCTGGCGGTGGATAGGTAGGATGGCTTTATGACAACATCAAAATCAAGCCCAAAAGTGGGGTATGGGGTTCAAGTGAGCTTAAAATATAAATGCTTATAAATTGCTACTGAGGAAAATTTACGCTAATATACATGTTTGCATAAACTCTGAAAGGACAAAGAAGAAAACAAAACAAAAAGGAGGAGATATGGTGCATATTTAAATGCCAGTGAGGTTATAAAATAATCATAAATGCCTTGATCCTGCAAACATTTTGGCATACAATTAGCTCTATTACCACAAATGTTATTAGATAATAATAGGAGCTTTGATTCTGTCATAAATTGGAAACAAGGTAAAGAGCCACATTCTTATACTTCCAGAAACAGCAATAAACTAGATTTCTGCCAAAAGTCAGAGGGGTCCCCTTTGTTTCAAGAGAAGGATGCAGCCTCCACCTGACTTGCTGACCTTGGGCTGTGTGTCCGTGTCCCTGTCCCGGCTCTCTGCTGGTTGTTTTGGGGAGGGCTGATCATTGGTCCCTCTGTTCCCCACCTGTTCCCCTCTGTTGCCTCCCCATGCCACAGGCAGCGAGCAGGGAAGGACCCAGCAGGGATTATAATCTGCCCTCTAGTGATTCATACAGTTAACATTTGGCAGCATTTAACGTTATTAATGCTTTACATAATTACACATTCATTACATAATCATTTCATTATGCAACAGTGACGGTGCTCCTGCTTTACACCTTTCCAAGAGGTTCTTGAGTGTAATCAGTGGACTGAGCATCCAGCAGATTGCTGATAATGATGGGTTATGATCATTAATAACTCCTTCAACTGATAGGTTTATAGGCACGTAAGACACAAATCATGCCTATCGTCCTGGGACAGCTACGGTTGCACAAAGCCATCTGCAAGCACAGACCAAGATTGTGCAAAACAACATCCAGTTGCTTCACTTCAGTGCCTGGGGCCAGTGTTTTCAGTTGTGCTATTGAGCAATAATGCCCAGATCCTCTCCTGAGAGGCCGAGTAAGATTTTCTGACTGATTTAATGAAGTAGGGCTGAAACACACCTTGGCATCTCTGGCCACAAAGATGTTTGTGGTTTGGAGGGAAGGGTGTGGTCCCCAATGTTTAGTCTTGTAAGTTCTCTTTGACAAGTAAAAGGCTTTGTTATGCATTACTGTACCTTGATTTTAAGACAGTCTTTGAGGTTCTTTACCAAGAATTAATTGAATCATGCCAGAAAAACCCAGCAGTGCATCATGGCAGTGATTTACTGCCCCGTGACAAGTTCTGCTTCAGGAATCATGAAGAGTTTCCACCATGATCCTGCTAATTCAGCTGGGCAAAAACAGGAGGTAAAGGGTCATGAGGGCCTTGGTCCTTAGTTCTGTCTGTGATGTACACAGGTCCCTGAGTAGCAGTGGGAGAACAAGTCCTCCAATGATGGGCTGTGCCTCCAGGGGCACAACCAAAAGGAACATTTCCCACTCCCACCTGAACCCAGAGAGTTCTGTATGCTTCAGCCCCAGGTTCCATCTCCCCCAGTGAGCTCTGATTGCAGTCTCTCTCAGTACAGCTCTGCAAACCCCCCCTCATTCAACATTCAACTTTATTCTTGCAAATAAAACACTTCTGGGCTTGATCATTTTATCTTCCCTATCATCTGGGAAATGCATTTAGATAAAGGGACATTTATTGAACTGTCTTTTATCACACAAGTATTTCTACCAAAGGAAGATGTCCAGGATTCAACTTTGTGTATTAAAAATGCAAAATTCAAAGAAGTTTTATTGCCAGACTTTCACTTCTCAATAATTATGTCTTAATTGTTCTGCAAGTTTGCATTACAATTTGTCATACATTCAAAAAATTAGCATTAAAAATCCACCTTCCTTCTGCTTAATAAATCGAGAAGTTTTATTTTAAATGCTGCTTTTTAAATGCAGCCATGCTCTAGCATTCTCCTTGGATTTTTAAATAGGTAAATATTACACCGGGCTGTTTGCAAGGAAAAAAAAAAGATTAAAGAGACATGAGATTTTTGGGGGAAAGAAAAGTGACATCTTTTTCACATAGCAAGTCAGATAGCAAATATGGTCAGCTAAGTAAAAAGACATCAGACACTGGACTCAATTTTTATTGCTTTATATTTGAAATACTACTTCATTCCCATGAGAGAATTTTATGCAATCTTTCACATTGTGCTTCTGCAAGAGCCATTTGCAACCATGCTGCCTATGGCTTTTCAAGACCTAAATTTCCAGCATAGGGAGGTAAATTTTTCCAGTATTTCATCAGTCAGAGTGCACCCACCCACTGAATCCTGAACATTTCCTGCAGTGGCTTTGAGATAAAGATTTCCTGATACTTGCGAGCCCTGTAAGAATAATATTGTTTACAAATGAGAAATTCTGATGCCTGATATTCCAGGCAGTGCTAAGTGTTAGATCTTCCTCCTCGACATAGTTTCATGTTTCTAGGTGTTAGGCTTCTCATTATTTAAGAGCAGGTAGAAAAGCAAGACAATAAGTATTCATAAAATGTCAGACATTCTCCAAAGGGCTGTTTGAGTTAACACAGGCCATAAAGCTCTCACTTTTATTAGGTTTGAAAATGATAGTTATTTGAAGGAAATTATGTCACAACTTAAAATATTTTACCAGAAGAAACTGCTTAGCACCCCATCTTTAAACCACCAAGAAAGAAATTCCAGAGAGTTTCCACTCTGCCACAGTCTCCTGACAGCTCTTGTCAGTGTCACAAAGCAATACAGTAAAATAAGGAGTAATCTTCCCATCCTGGGTCAAGAATACCAAGGCCATGAATGCTATTTTTGCTCAGAACCTGCTCCAGATGATGTGTTCCAAAGCTGCTTGGTGATTAGCCATATCACTGCTAGCCCTCTTCGTGAAGTCCTTTGCAACCCTTCATCTGCATCATGAATTCTTTGGAGTACATGAGGTGACCCAGGGGCAGCTGAAGGCCAGCTCACCTCCAAAACATAGAGCTAAGGTGCAGGGAGACAGTGATAGGTGACTCAAGATTAAACAAACAGTGAGGATCAGGGAAGCAGAAATCACGTTGAATGTGTTCCTGCTCTTGGTAAGATGTGGATGTAAAACCAGAATCAATCTCCCAGGGTTTGGATGCAGAATGGGCTCCAGCTCCTGCTAGAATTTTGGGCCTGTGACAAACACTGGCAGAGTGCATTTGTTTGAAGTCTGCGGATCAAAGCCAGTGCATAAACCACACTGTCAGTTATACCTTCACAAAATTCCCAGGGTACTGAAGAACCCACATGGCTGGTGCAAGAAGAAAAATAATTCTCTGAAACAGCTGAAATCTATATCTGTACTTAAGGATTTCACACTGACATAAATAGATGCAATTTACCTGTATAGCTTTACAGCAGCAAGGACTGTTCACCTCTTGGTGAAGGATTCTTGCTATTCGTACATGTGCATTTTAAAATAGGATGAACAAATAAATGGCACCAAAGTGCACTGCTATCCGTGTTTCTTACCTCTCAGGGTCAGGAATCAGCTACACTGCATAGGATATTAGCTAATTAAGAGGTGGAAAGGGACGTTCATTCTCTGTGGCCTATCATAAGACATATTTTCTGAGCGGGGACAATCTAACAGAACCTCTTTATCTGTAATCATAAAATACTCTGAATTAGCAAATAAATTGTGCAGCAGAGAACATTTGCAGCATGTCTGTTCAAGTATACCATCAAAACTGTTGGTGACACACTGGTTGTGATAGAGCTGGTAGTTTGGCTTTCTGACTTTTGCTGGTTCCTTCAACACAGTCATTCTGAAGGCCCCAGATGTTCAGTCTAACAACCCACAGGCCTTATTTGTGTTACAAGCCCCTCACTCTTCAGGACGGCTGTGCTTATTCCTGTAACGACAAAGTAGGTATTTCTTTCAATAACATTCACTTGCCATTAGGAAAATATCCTAATTATGAATTCAGAAGTGACAGATTGTGAGATTCAGTTTGCAAAGATGATGTCACTGGTGGGGAATTGGTGGGTAACCTCCAATTACCTCCTTGAATAAAGACATCAGTGTTGTATCTCGAGAAATAATGGCTAATGATATGTCTTCCAAAAGGAAATAGCGTTATTAATTACCTTACTGTGAACACACCACTTATTGACAGCTTTGAAGGCCATTCATCCAATTAAGTATAATGACTAAAAGCTTCATTTGGCCTTCATGGTTATACAGATGGGCTAAGAACAGAGAGCAAGATTCTGATTTCATTTATAACCTTCATAAATATTCAGAGAAAGTCACAAACACCCATGGAGCTCCCCTGGTTTCTACTGCTGTGATTAGAGTCAGACTGTGGCAGGTAATGATGGTATAGAAAGGGCTGTAAATTGATACCTCTAATACCTTGAGGACTTATTGTTGTGCAATAATACAATCTGTCATCTCTTCTGATTGTTACTAAGCACTTTGCTTCCAAGTACTTTCCTATCAACATTTAGAGGGTTTTGCTTTCCCCAGCTATCGTCCAGGCCCGCTTACATTTCAGTGACAGATGATTTAGCTGCAAACACCTCCCTACATAAGTTACTTCTTACTAACTGCAATTTCCACATTTTTTCCCCTCCCTCAGATTAATCTAACAATCATTCTAAAAACCATTCATTCATATTATACTTTCCCTCAGTTTTACAGATCTGCTCCTGATTGTATTCACACACTGTTGTTAAGAATAACACAACTGAAGCCAACAGAATTTCTTTGGTGAACAGAATCTGGCCTCAGGTATAAAGGATCATTTTCATGGACCCATCTAGGCATCTCTGAATTCCTCATTAACATTGCATTTTGCTGATTAATTATTTTAATGGGTGGCAGGACAAATCCTTTTGCAGAGCACAGCTCAGGTAATGTGTCTCTAGGACAGCAGTGTGGCTGTTAACATTGCTGCTGCCACCACTGCCTTTTATCTTTGAGCAGCAACAGGTTGCTAATGACACGTGGTTATCGTTTTCACATTTTGGAACATCAAAAATGCTGACAGACTAAGGTGGCAACAGTTTGCAAGCACTCAGGTAGAACATCAAAGACCTTACTAAAGGTTTAATACATACCAGCAGCAGCAACAGTTTTACGTCTACCTGTACCACGGGTCTAATCACTCAGAAATCTGATACTGATGCTCACATGACATCCAAGAATTGCTTTTTTTTGTTAAATGGAAAGCAACATTACAGCCAAATGGCAAAGTGTCTGCAAGTGCTTTGTTTCTATGCAACACTGAGGAGCCAAGAAACTCACAACCTTGTAACAGCTGACATTGTAGAATAACTTAATGCTGCCAACAGGTCTTGAGAGAATGCAGAATTATATGTAAATATATCAAGTAAATGTTTTTAAGCGATAGGTCTTCACCTTGTGCAAACAAGTTGCAACAGCAGTATTTATCAAAAGGGTGCCTGATGCAAAGAAGTCAGATTAATTGTTTATGCAGAAGCATTCAGTCTGCATTGCAATGAGTGCAAGCACAGAAAAGAAACGTTTCTAGAAACCACCTCCTTCACGGGAACAACTGAATGAAGTAAACATGGTGGCAGCAATTTTAAGCATGATTTTAATACCTTCTGCCACTTTGCATTGGCTGTGTTCATATGTATTGGGTATACTTAGAGCTGACACGAAGAAGGGAGAATAATTGCTACTAAGCAGGTCAGAAATGTGACTACTTTGTAGATAAGCCTCACGCAAGAAGGTACCAAACTGTGGAAAAACACACTCTTGCCTGAAGAGGCCTGGAAACCCATCAACTCAGGGACAAAATTGTTGTTTTAAGCTTGAAGCCAGTAGATATTAATCTATTTCTGCTACTTTCCCTTATTTCTATTAGTAAGGTCTCATACTGAGGCAGACAATGCTACCTGCAAGATGGGCAAGGATCCCAAGGATTGGCCTGCTTTGCTATTCCTGGCTATTCTTCAGAAGCTGCATCTGGCCCCAAAATTTCCAGGGCAGGACAACCATTTCTGCTAGTAAGTAAAGGGGATGTGGGAATAATCAAAATACAAATAAAACACAAAGGAAGCAGATGGACCCAAGTGAGAGTCTGGACGTTGGAGCCATGCAGGCCTGCAGGGCTGGTTTCACAGCAGGGCTTTGCAACCTGGCCAGCTTGGATGGAGACCCAGACTCAGCTGTGGCACCAGAATTCAGGATTTATTTGTCTGAGACATCTTTATTTATGAAAGCAGGAGAGAATGTCTACCCTGAAACCTTCTCTGCAATTTGAACTAATTAAGCAACAGGCCTGTCAAGTGACTCCACTGCCACCACGCCATGTGCCAAGCATCAACAAAGTTCCAGCCTATTAGATTCTGTGATTTGTTGAAGCACAGTGACTTCAGAACAGTGGTGGGACATCTTCCAGGCTTGTGTGCAGCTCCATAATGGATCTTAGACACCAAAACCGGGCAGGGACAAATGAGACATCACCTTACCTCAGGGTTACAGCTGATTGACACTGAAAGCTGAAAAACAAGTCTAAGCAGCATGACTGGCCCCCCAGGGCAAACAGAA
Source organism: Corvus kubaryi (assembly GCF_017639235.1). Taxonomy (NCBI): domain Eukaryota; kingdom Metazoa; phylum Chordata; class Aves; order Passeriformes; family Corvidae; genus Corvus; species Corvus kubaryi. The sequence goes on from NW_024580672.1 coordinate 17,599,507, forward strand.
ATGTCCTGAGCTCTCCATGTGTTATCCTGCTGTCCCCAACTCTTTCCACTCAGGGATAGCAGAGGAAACTGAGGAAAGCATCAGTGACATCGTTTCTTCAACACGTTGCCACCATCAGTATTTACTTCTCTGATTCTCTATTTAACCCAGAGTAAAACAAAACCAATGACACCATTCCTAATATCAAATATCACTGGATGGCAAAGCTCACAGCTGAGCTTTTATAAGTTGGGAGATACAAATTTTAACCATGCTGGTGAAAACTTGAAGAGGACAAGGTCGCTGTGCTTCAGAGCCCATGCCCTAAGCAAAACTGTCTCTTGATCCTGAAATTGGTTACCTGTCAGTAGCTACACATAAGGAGGAAAAAAGGTTCAAAAGCCTCATAAAATCATTAGGAGAACTCCTTTAAATGGATCATGTCACATAAAAAGAAAATCAAAACTTATTCACAAAATGTAAACAAAAAACATTTTCCAACAAGGCCTCTAATTATGACAGCTACCATGATGAGTAAAATAAAAGAATATTGCCAATTAGAATCTAATTTCTCTGCAGTATCTTAATACAGGGCCTCATTTTATAAACCTTTTTAATAGTGTAATAGTAGTGCCAAATTGGTGTATTCTTTTTATGTTATTAAAGGTAATCATAAATACAAGCTTTTTCAAGAGTGGAATTTAAAGTTAGCAAATACATGATAAAATTTAGGGCTGTCTCCACAGTACAAACAGAAGAGTGTAATAACTTTTTACCTTCCATAGTCCACATTATTAAGGCAAGCTTTATGTAGGCTTTCAATTTCTTAAACCAAGTCGCTATCAAATTGCCTTTGTAGCAAAAAGGGATGGATTTGAACAAAATATTTTAAGTGCCAATGTGCACGAAGAAGAAATCATTGATGACAGCAATGCTGCCAACCAAAAATTACACAACTCAGTCTCTATGCACAAAGACCTCCATCTAAAAATAAAGTTATAAGCAAATCATAGGAGAAAGAATCACATTTCATGTTATACCAGTGCATGGCATATTTATCATCCATGGCAGGTGTTAAAGCGTGGCTGAAACAATAGTGTTGAAAACATATCCCAATAAATTATCTCTACTGCATTGCTGAGGCAGAAATGAAAATGAAAAAAGAGAGGCAAAATTAAAAAATTTGTCAGAAGCACATTAAAAATAAAATAAAATCAGTGTTCTGTTTAATGTTCTTGCCCTGAGTAAATCTCCCAGTGGAGTCAATGAGAGATTATCTTGGGCAGGGAGTACTGAGCTGGCCTTAACACATTAAAAGATAAATCATACATGGCTGACGCAAGTCGGGGAGGGGGGAGAAATGTTACAGGAAATGTTTATCTTTTCCAAATCTTTTGTGAGGGCAGTGTTAAAAAAATGTTGATGTGATTGAAGCATAATGTCATTACTTGCCAGGGGAAATACAGGATGTTAAGAGGCTGATTAACCTGCCTTCACAGTGCAAGCATGTGACCCTAAATTTGTACCATATTAACTTTTTGTCTTCTGAAGTTCTCCAACTGCAAACTCATAGGTAAACACAAAAGGTGCAGCCACTGCAGGTAGAGGGTGAGATGGGGGCTGTGGGACACACTGAAAGCCAGAACTCAGCTGAACTTTTTGCAAATACAAGGAGGGTCAGCTGCAGGAACTTCATTTAGATCCGTGCTTAGCTAAAGGTAACCGCGGGCAAATTATGGCCCCTTCAGCCAGAGAGAGTTCAGAGCAGTACTGCTTTTGTCAGCATTGCTTGGGCTTGCACTGAGCTCCTTGATGCAAAGAACAGAAGCTGATCTAAAACATGCACATTTATAATCTGCCCTCTATGAACTGTGTGCATAATTTCTTTATGCTCCAGGACAGACCTACTGCTAAATAAGTTTTTTTCTGCGGCCTCCCCCAGCTTTGTAACTAACACTTTTCTTTGATTTACAAAACAAAGTTCTCACCCTTGGCTGTCAGGGCTTTCTATTTTGGGCTGGGGCAGCACTCTTGGAATGCAGCAGATCATGACTGGGTGCTGCACCTTTGCTCCATGTGGGGAAGAGTTTCCCAGGAGCAGCACTTAAAGGTTTGAGGAGAGCTGACTGCTCCAGCACAAAACACCAGAGGCAAATAGATGCTTGCCAGCTCATGCCTCTTAAAACTGTAAGAACAGGCTGTTCCAGACATATATCATGAGATTCCCGGTGCTGCTGACACCTCAATGCCTGTTGGAACACCAATGAACGGCATCATTACTCTTAAATTCATTAATAAGGTCGCTTACTCTCTGGTGACTCTGCAAAGGTGTGAGCCTACCCACCTGCATTAGAGTGAGTCCATAACTTCTCCCAGTGCCAATAGAAAACAGCATTATGGCAAAATTATATCAAACTTCTGATTAAGAAATATTAAGAATATAAGTTTATAAAGTCAAATGTTCCAAAGCTGAGAAACAGAAGAATTAATGTTGCCTTATTATTCACATCTGATTTTTTCCACAGGATGTACTATGAAATTAAGAGCTGAAATTACACCTCTTGCTCTCACCCCACCCTTCTCAGCTGGCAGATGAGCTTTAAAGACTCATTTCTTAGAGACGTTTACAGGCTCTCAGCTGTCTCAGTGTTTCATTTCTTAACTATGTTACAACATCCACAGGAGTTGAATTGGTGCAGCAGTGGATGAGGAAACTCAAACCTCACAGTTGGTTTGGAGTGATGGATGAACAAAGAAGAGATTTTACAGAGAAAGGAAAAATGTGTGACATGTATTTGAAGACTATCACACTGGGAGAGTACCACTCTTGAGGCAGGTGACAGACTGCAGAGCACAGTTGAATTTTATTTTTCCAGTCCCCATGGCTATAACCACTCCAAGACAGTTGTCAGTGTCCCTATAGGCTTCTGTGCCCTGTTGGACTTGCAGATTCTTACCACACCTATTTGTAAACAGCTGCCTGGGCACACCAGTGGGTCCTAATTAAGCCTTTTACAGTTCTCCATTGCAGAGTCCCTGAGATCTGTCATGGATAGGATAACCTACAAACAAACCTGATCCTCTTCACTGGGACCATCCAGAACAGAACAGCAAGGCCAGAGGATGATTTGCTAATTATGTCCCCAGCCTGAAAGATAGTGGCTTTGGCTCGGTTTTCCTTCTTCATTACAGTTTTCTGCATGATTTGTGGCAAATCCCCAAAGCCATCACCTGCCAAAGGATGCAAGTGAAAAAAGCAAGAGAGGAATAAAATGTAGGCACTGGGGAACAGAAGTGTGACTCCTCAGGTCACATGTGCACCCACGTTTTTAACAGTAAGAAACCCTTGATGTTTTTAGCCCAGCACCACCATCACCCTCTGAGTGCTCAGTGCCCAGCTCCAATACTATGCCAGAACATGAGTGGCCTTGCCTTTAACACTGAACATTCAGCAGCAGCTCTTGCAGGTTGAAGGCATCAAATATGATCATCACTGCATCAGAGAACTGAGACCCTGCCTCCTGCCTTTACCAGCCCTGTACTTTGTGTGCTTTCTGCAGTGCTGGAGAAGCTTTAGCTACAAAGTGGAGCGTCCTTGTGCCCAGGACTACAACAGCCAGTGGCAAAAGCCTCTTCCTGGGAAGCAGATGGTTTGGATCCCAACACAGTCATGCAGAACAGGATAGAGAACTTGAATTTCTTACAGCTTGGCCAAGGCTTCTAATCACTAACGTGGTTTTTATCCTCTTCACACTCCTCTTTCCCTTCATTAAAATTAAATTTTAAAAAAGCCAGTATAACTTCAATTTTTAAAAGGAACTACAGAATCATCTTAATTAGAGAAGAGAGTCTAGCTGCATTATTATTTTGTGTGTTTGTGTAATTATACACAGAATAGTAATACACGCCACACATTATTTTGGCCAAATCAGTCAAAATACCAGCTTCAACATCTCATAGTGCCCTTAGATTCATCTGCATCAATGAACAGTCTGCAGTGCATTGCAAAAGCCTTTTTCCACGTATGCCAGTGAATGTAAGAAAACTCAATAACCACAAACAAAGTGTGTGGCGCCAATCAAATAATTTTAAAGTGAATCTAGAGAAACAGAAGCGGTGTCATTTTCATGCTACAGGGTGCATTTTATGTTACTTGATTATCGAACCCTTTATTCCATTTGCTGTAACAAAGGTTCCAAAATTGGAGTGCACCCACGGGAGCACCGTTTACAAGATTCATTCGGAGATGTATCAACAGTTCAGGCCCACGAGGTACAGGAGAACATTGTAGAACATTCGCAGTTCATAAACCCTAATATAACAACTGCCAAGCCCTATAATATCTTGCTTTCAGAAGAACAATTCACTCCTTTATACATCAAACAGCAATTTTCCTAACTGCAGTAATTTTATATGTGATGATAAATTCGGGTGGAAATTAGCCCGATAGTTTCTCAGGAAATGTAAGGCAAAGAAATTCCCTAAACTTACTGCACCTTTTTCAATATTCATGTATTATTTAAATACTTAACTATAATTGCATTTCTTTGGAAAAACTGGGTACCTGTGCTCTTAACACTGGCTCAGGTCTTTCTCTCCCAAGATTAGTCTCAGTGTGGTTTGCAGGATTTACCATGACTACTTATAATCACTGGTTGAAAAATTGACAGGCAAGGTATTTTTCCAAGAAAAGTACTCTGTAGGGCTTAAGAAATAGACATCTTGGTAATCGAATTCAGAAGGGGAATGCTCATACATGTAAAGAAAGGTCATTGTTGGCTGAAGTGTGACAGACCTAGTCTGTATTAATTTATACTCACCTCATGAAAATCCATGACTTCCCCGAATTTTGGACTGACTTCTGACAATTGCAGATCCCAGCCAAATATAACAAGCTTTTACTACGGTGACTTTCAGGTTGACCCATTTGGGATAATGAGCTGCACAAATACTGAGAGTGTAAAACTTAGGAGTTCTTCCTGACTTAAAAAGCTCCAAGGAACAAGACCAGCTGCAATTTGAACTCTGGTTTGCATAAGCCTTTGTGATATCTTGCAGCATCAAAATAAATCCTCAGTTTTTTAATTACTGCACCCTAAGTGCCCTAAGTCTTCCTTAGCAAAAAAAAAATTAGTCCATCAAACCCAAATTAGATAAAGTCCATTTCAGAAGGAGCTGACTTTGCACTGGACTCTAAAGATTAAGGAAGGCCCCAAAAGCTGGATTAGGTATCTTAGATTTCATAGTCTTTGTTTTATTTCCCACTTTAAATAGGGATGGGTAACAGAAGTAATTTTAAAATGTTAGATTTTAAAAAAGGCTTTCAAAAATAGTTACATTTACTTAATTCACAATATTTTTTAAATTTAAAATTAAGAAATATTCACACAAGTTTTCTCTAAACTTTGAAGGAAGTTAAGCTACTGATTATTTGAAGTCCTGGCTAAATATCTGTATCAGTTAGTCAAAGTCTAATCCATATTTTGACAACACTATCCTTTTCTATTGTAAAAAAATGCCTTCCTTTTACCTCAGTTTTTTCCAATAGTTCTGATTACTATTTAGCTCATCCACAGCTGAGAAAAAAAATCAAACAGGAATTGCAAAATGGAAGAGATATTATTTTCTTCTTTCTGTCTGTATAACAATACAGTGTAAGAGGGAGAGATTTATCATCTCTAAAATTATGACAGATAAGGATGAATGTAAGTAAATTGATTCAATTTTCTAACTAAATACAATATTCCCTTTGTTTAATAATTGAATTTAGATGAATTTATATTGTTTTCTTATATATCTAGCCTACCCAGGATAATTTATTTCAGTAGCATTAAGATTAATTCCTAGATTTTATATCCACTGGAATTATAATTTATACATAAATGAGGATATAAACATAGTCCAGCCCATAATAAATGCAAATAGAAACAAATCTATACAAGAGCCTAAATAATAAATACAAGATAGTGTTCCCTATATATAAGCAAGTTATTGCAGCCTTGAAAGTGTTCTGATTGTTTATTGGTATTATTTTAATTAGTTTTTTATTATTTTGGTTTAAATCAACTCAACATGGCTCAGTCTTTCTAGGCTGCATTGCAAGCCTCTAATAGCACATCTCCATTCTTACCAGAAGGTTGGGCTGGAGGAGCTTCAGTCCTCCCAGTGTGCTAAACTCAGATTTTCCTTCTGTTCCTGTTGGAGAATTTTCCATTTTTCCCTCCTTAACCTCATTATCTATCATACTTTAACTGTGCCTTTCACACTTTGTTAACAAGCATTTGTACATCAAACCTGGGGGTTGGTTCATAAGAGTTCCATAATACTACTTTTATATAAATTTTATATGACCATGATTTTTGCTAGTCCAAGGAGTGCATTGCTTAACTCACACTACATCCAGAGCCTTAAGGGATACCAGAACAGGATTGTCCAACTTGCCTCCTGAATTCACTCATTCACTTGTGTTCAAACAGACTTTAGTTCTGTCAGCCCAGCTCCCTCTATATCCTCTGACTCTTGGGTAAACATCAATTTAATGCTAACCTCACAACATCTTAAATTATTTCCCAAATTCCAGATTATTATAATTTCTATCTCTCTAATATAAGTACGTAAATCAATAAATTGAATATTCCATGTTTTATTCTACAACTAAATGTATTTATAGGTGCTAGGTGACTTGAAATTTTTTTCTCCCTTACAGTCAATGAGAACTTTATTTGACTGTATATTCAGATAAAGTTTTATCCTTTTTACGAGTTTCCCTTTCTAACATAAACCTTGGAGAACACAGAATCATACATGATTGTATCATTTTTTATAAACTTGTTGTTGTCTTTATTGCTACAGCAATAATTTTTCTGCTAATACTGATTGACTACTTTTTATCAGAATAAAAACACAAAACTGAATATTACCTGTTTTAGAGCCCATATTATCTTTTATTAAAGTTTGCTCTTAGATTTCTGGAAGTAGTTGTCATTTCTAACAGCACAGAGACAAGACCTTGTTGCTGCCTACTTTTACACATCTCTGGGAAGTTCTGCAAAGTTTGAGTTGAGTTCATTATTGAGTTCATTAATATCAGCTAACTGGAAGATGACCTAATTCCATTCCCATTCCTGACAAACAAAGTCCTGTTAACATAAAGAAGTCATTGTAAAAGTATAATGGATTGCAAGAGGGTTTTTTTCGTTGGTTTGTTTGTTTTTACATCCTAAAAGATGTTACCCAGTGCAATTCTGCATTCTGAGACACAAAACCATGAGATGTTACATTCCCGTGAGGAAGCAATTTAATTAACACAGATTTCCTGGAAAGGTGATGCTGCCTGAGGGTATGGGAGGCTGGACGAGATGATCCAACCTGAGGTCCATTCCAGCCTGAATTATCCTACAATAGACATCCCATCCCAGTGAGTCACCAGATATTTTTTAAACTGACTGGGAATTTCTTTTCCCCTGAGTGCTTTGGTCATGAAGAAATAATCCAGCTCTCTTGGTTAGACTTGCTAATGGCCTTGTTGCACAGACTGTCTCTTCTACAATGGACATGAAGAAGAGAGATGATCAAATTCAACTTTTCCTCCTCTCTAGGGCTGTGTCATTATCTTCCCAGTAGCAGCTTTTCCTCATGCCTCACCAGGCTGAGCCCACATGGAGGCACGGGGAGTAGAGGAAAGTGCTTTTGGTGTGGCAGATCCTGAAGGGGAAGGAGAAGCTGCTGATGCAGGAACAGCTTCAACCAGGAGCCCACCTGCAAGCTGTGGAAGGCAGAGGAGATGTCTCGGGGGCTAAACAACATCCAAAGATGAGAGAAGATCCCAGAGGGTGACAGAAGGAGTCAGAGTTTGAATTTACTTTCTTTTTCAACGGTTCAAAGGAACTTCAGCAATATTTACAAATACACTTTCCTTGCATAAGGAAAGGTGTTTGGTGCAGTAGAACTCTTGCAGAATGAACTGAACAGCAAATTCTCATGCACTCAGCTCATTACACAGATGCACAAGACTTTCCTTCCACGTGCCTCAGCCCTGCTTGGTAGGAAGCATCACTGTCAAAAACACTTGAACAATTCCTGTAGCAAATTTGTCAGTTTGGAAACTCAGTTTCTGGGATATTTGAAAGAGAAATGCTCTGCAGAAGAAACATATCGGGTTTTTATCTCATCCTTAAGATATTTACAATAACTTATTATTTGTTCAAATGGCAAAAATCCCTTTTAATTACATATATTTTCTGAAAAACTTCGGAGCTACACTAGTTTTGTGAGTCATTTGTTAGAAAAGATTGAGGTTTTTAAGAGGATCCAGCTGTAACTTGCCCTGAGCACTGTATAAATTCTTCAGTAAGTACTTGTGTCTGAGTGATTGAAAAACATACCCAGTAGTTTTGTTTATCAATGCAAAAACTTGTTTAAACATATTCAGAACTGTGTTTCTGCTTTTATTGAACATAATCTCTCTGTTTCTCTTATTAAGGATGCTTTCATACAAATGATCAAAATTATGAAACCTTATACCTCAGATTCACAGAGAACTGGAGAAAATGTAATGGTGGTAAGTTTTGATGTTTTCTGAAGTAGGAAAACTACAATATCTCTCTACAGTGTTTTGGCTTGGGGATAGGTGCTTTGAAAGCATAGCACATGATGTTCTTTCACCCAGAAAAAAAGTAGTAAAGTAGACTTTTTTTGGCAAAATAATAACTATCCTAACTTCCACACAAATCATCCAAGTAAACCGAGTCTGATCTCTTCATTCCCAGCCTTTCTGGGAATCACCACTTGGCACCACTGTATCCTTGTGCTTTCCAATTATTGGAAGGAAAAGATAAATTACAAATGAGGGAAAGTTAAGATCTTCTTCTAAGATCTTCTGAAGAAGCACCTAGCTGTGATGGCGCTTGGTTTAAATATTAAGAACACAAAGAGAAAAATCTGCTCTGCTTTAGTGGGTCACTTGATGTGCCTCAACTGATTTATTTCTGGATTCAGAGGTGTTGTCTCAATGTTCTGCCTGTGCAAGCCAATAAAATGCAACAAGGTGCCAAATGTCTCCCAAGCCTCGTGCTGGGTTTGCTGCTCTCACTGAAATGCACTTACTAAACATTCCTGGGATAATGGCTTTCCTTTGGAGCTACAGACCTCAAAAGGAAAGCTGTTATTCCAGAGTGCATTGTTCTCTCTTGAGATAAAGGGAGAAACAAAAGAGAACCCCTCCTGAAATGCCTCTGATATTTTTACCCAGGCAACCTCCCAGGTCCCAGTGGAGACTCGAGGCTGTAACTCAATGCATGATTTTGCATAATTGGACCCATCTTAAATTGCTGTCTCCTACTGTTGCTAACGCTGGAGTCTGACCTTGGCTTTAATTTTTAAAAGTTTACTTTGCTGAGGCTTCTCCTTCTCAGCTTCAGTGATACTCAAAACAACGGTAGAGCAGCTAATAACTACAAAGTGGGCAAACAACAGAGCAATCATCAAACTTTTGTACTCAGATACCATTTTAGACACCAGTGATATTAGGAACAGAGAAGGATTTAAATGTGCTTTGACATGGGAGATGATACCGGGGAAGATAAATGTTTTAAATCAAACTCTGTTTAAGATAAGCACAGCATACAAAGTAGCTACTTGACTCTTGATTTAAAAGTGCAGTTATTCTGATACATACTTAAATATACAGAACTGTATCTGGAAAATAATTCCAATGAGCTATTATATGAGTAATGAAAATACAACATGCTTGGGCTGAGTGCCATTTATTTATTATTATTCTTCACCTAATTTTTACAACTTGCAGAAGTTCATGCTCTGTACTTATTTGAAGCCAAACACAGGTACAGGTGCACAAACGTGTAAAAGTGTTATTAAATAGCTGAAGGAGAAGCTTATATTCACAACTGAAGCTGTGGCAAATCAACATCTTTGCCTGCTTACCTCTGTGCCAGAAATGGAAAAAGACTCAGAAAGCAACAGAATGATGCTGCTGCCAACTCACAAAAATCCTGGGCTACAAACACGTTGTATTTTGTGCAATTTTAATATCAGACAAGCCAAAATATTTCATTCCCAAGGACCAGGATTTATATCTAGCCTTAAATTTTCCTTTTTGTCAGCAAAGCTAATTGCTACTTTGAAAACAGGTGGGATAAGGGTCCACTCCCCTGGATCTAATATAGTCATTAAAACAGGGGCAAAGTGGGAATAACTGTTAATATTGGGATTTAGTAGCCTTTTAAGCTCTTTTTGACCTGGTATAATGCCAAATTTGTGCACTAATACCAAAGTTTGAAAAAAATAATTAGGAATTTCACAACTTTGTAAGGGTATGGAGACAAAAAAAGGAAAAAAAGTTTTGCATAGAACTGAGCCTCCTGAGTTTTGCTGCTCTTGAGCAGCAGTCTGATAAAAGAGATTCATGTTTTTTAGCAGATATGCTGCCAGCTTTTCCCACAGGGAGCAAAAGGCAGCGTAAACTCCAGGGCCACATCAAAATAAACACATTTTATACCTGTGGGAAGCAGGGAGGCTCAGTGCTCCAATAGTCTATATAATTAATGTACAGTAGTTGAGGGAGTTGACAGGTTAGGTATTAGGAAGAAATTCCTCCCTGTGAGGGTGGGGAAACCCTGGTTTCCCAGAGATGCTGTGGCTGCCCCACCCCTGGAGGTGTTCAAGGCCAGATTGGTCTTATGGAAAGTTGGAAGTAGATCATCTCTGAGGTCCCTTCCAACCCAAATCATTCTGCATTTCTATAATACAAGCTGATACAATGTACAGATAACAGTAATCCAAGTGTCGTGCTGAGATCCTCTCCTGTGCTAACTGCAAGGGCTACAAACTGCTTAAAGGCTTTCAGACCCTGACTGTGCTGTCCAAGTACCAGTCCTAGGTTAGCAATGAGAAAAATACGACATCCTGCATATTTTAGAATGTGATGATCTTATCCCACAGTAATTGTCTAAATGCTCTAATGAGAAAGCATCGCCTTCTAAAATACTTCAGAGAAAGCATCACTTTGTACCTGGGACTGCCTGAGAGGTGATTCCAGCTGGCCAGCATCATGCCAGTAACTCTTCCCAAGCTAGAATGTCAGGTGCTTTGCATGGAGATTTATTGAGGGAAGGACAGTCCCAGGACATCACAAATAGCGCTCCTGGCAGAAGACCACCATTGCACTGAAAGATTTTAATTGTAATAACAATTCTGCTAACCTGACATCTTCCCTTTATAACTGCATCACTCTTTGTTTATATGTCAGTCTTTGAACAGCTCCATTAGCCTTTAGTCAGACAATTTTTCTTTCCAAGACAAGTCAAACGTAGAATCAAAAAAAGAAGTAAAATATTTAATATTTTTAGTATCTGCTATTGTCCTTTGGGCAACAAATAAATAAATAAAATCAAAAGCTTGTACTTGAAGTAATTTACTTTGGAGGACAATTTGTGTGATTTTTTTCCCAGGCTCCAGGAAAATCTGAGAAACCTGTTATTGTTTGTGTTCACAGCATCCACCGCTCTCCTGAAGAGCAATGCTTACTGCAGCCAGCCAGTTATTGCCTCCTGAAAGGAAGCAGCTATTGCTTCTCATCCCCTGCCCCTGGAAAACTCAACAAGCTCATTCTGCACCTTTTATATTCTGAGAGAGATGCTGTTCCCTTCTACAGCTACCTCATGTATTAACATCTGATAAGTTTTCAACACAGCAACTACCCAAACTCCTCCTCTCCCTCTAAAATTAACATTTCTCTTTCCAGCTCCCGATTGCTACAGACCATCACTGCTGAATGCTTTTCTCCAGCTATTTCTAAACATCTTGAAGTTTTGTGACCTTCAGAGATGCCATGATTGTGAGAGAGGCTTAGGTTTCTCACAGAACTCTCTTTTTTTTCCAATGCCAGCTTTTTTTAAGACACACACAACCACAAAGCACAGCTTTCCACTCAGTTACAGCAGCTGTTTTTTGCAAGTCTACATGCTTCTCGGAAGGATTCAGGGAAATCCTCTTTATTCAGGTCTCCTCTTTATTCAGATGAACTGCCTAAAACTAATGAATCAGAGCTGAATGTTCTCATAGTCCTAAGTCAGATGAGGAAGACACTGAGTGTATTTAACAGAACATGTCCTCAGACTTGGCGGCTTTCCAGACAAGTCAGTGATGTCCCACATGACACGATCAGCAAATGTTACCTTTCATTTTGAATGCTCTTTGGCTGACACACTTCTGTGTAGTAAACCCAGACAGGAAATGCAAAGGTTTGTGGGCTTGCAGACAAAGAACATCCTGAGCAACCCATCCTGACTGATACTTGAAATTCATCTGCTGATTTGCTCCCTTTCCCCTAGAATTAAAGTGACTTTCTGGTCTTAGGGGAACACACACCTTATTCAAGAAATCTGTTCTCACCTTGCCATTTATTTCACTGCGGTTGGCTCGATTTAGAATGTGGCTTTGAGTCATCCTTCCAAAGTTCAGGATAGTTTTCCAATGAGATCCTCAGAAACTTGCTTTGATCCCGGTTTTGGCAGTCAGCTCTCGTCACATATTTCATTTGTTACTTTAGATGTAAGGCCCCGTCCAAACCAGCCCAAGAGCAAAGAAGAGGAACAGCCTCCAAATATGGTCAGAGCTAAGCCAGTTTCTGGAGTAGTTTAACACATGGGCGTGAGTAAGAATGAAGAGAACTGGAACAAGTTTTAAATAATGCTCTAAATAGACTGTGGTGAAATGTTCAGCACTTAAAACTAAACATAAAATCCTGAAACAGATAAAAGAATAACCATGAGCCTGTTAGCAAATATAACTGTGGTGATCAACTCCAGCAATAAAATTCTGCTTAAACCATCTGAAATCATATCCAATGAAACAAAGGTTAAGCCCCAGACCCTTATTGAGTATTTGGTTTATAAAGAGCTAATAAAGTTTATACCATTAAACACAACAGATGAGTTTTTTCTAAAGCAATTATACTGGACAGTTATAATAAAAATACTTACCAGAAAAAATACTCTTCAGTATCTACCAACTGAATCTTAATTCAATCACACAATTCTTTTGCTTTTAATTAGGATTATTTTATGTCTCCCCACTATTGATGGATGTTCCTTTCATCAGTCTCTCAACTTCAAATTCACACTATTTCACAGTACTCTGTGTGTGGATTATGAGGCCAATTACAAGAGGGTCTCAAACAGCAGTCACATTAATCAAGAGAAATGTTACATGCATTGTAGCCAAATATAATCTGGCCATTAACAAAAAAAATTAAAATGTTTTTCAATGTGAAAGTATCAGAAAATAGGAAGTTTTCTATCTGATCCTGGAAACACAAACAAGCCTGGTATTTACACGCCACCTACTTCACAAACACCAAAAAGCCAAGACCACGCCTCACAAAGCATCCACTTTTGTAACTTGGTCCTCACAAGTAGTACCCAGCATCTGCTGCAAACTGATTCCTACTCTGTTGTCCTTGAATTATAAAGAAATAAAGCAAATTCGATGTTATCCTGTTGGATAAAGGAGTGCCTGAAGCTACATACCCAAATCGAGCTGCACTGCAGCTCAACACAAAGGCTTATACAAATTTTTAGGAAAACCTTACTTCTCCCAGAGCTCACTTTTAACTTTTACAAAACACAAAAGAGTCTATCAGATACTTTGGCTTTGTGTACTTTGGAAAAGAATAATTTGAAGTCTCACAATATATCCTTACAATTTAAAATATGTAACTGTGGTAGCTTTTGAATCATAACTATAAAATATTGGAGCACATATCTATAAAGGAATTAAAACTATAAATTGCATGAACACTTCAAATTGTTTCTTGTTACAGAAGTTTAATTATTTAGTTTAAAATAGCATGTAAAAACTCCTTAAAAATAGCACATTTAAATTGCTTATCCAAATGCAATTGCTATGCACAAGGCAAGACTTTTCTTTTAAAAAAAACCCTGACATTTTGTATTTTGTGCTTCAGTGTTTCTTAAAAATAAGCACTAAGTAATCTACAATTAACAAAATATAAGCATATTTAAGCTATGAATTATAAGTTAATGAAATAAGCTGCTTTAATGGGAAAACATTTTATTAGGAAATGGAAAATACCCATAGCTGGAGAGTCAGCAGTTGCTTTTAAAGGATGCAATTAAGCTGCCATTATTTTGGCAAAGCTCTGGTCTCAAAGAGGCAGATTTTCCTAATGCATTGTAGAAGTCCTTGGCAAATTACACAGTATTCATTAAATTTAAATGGAGACCCTTGATGTCTCATGTAAAGATGTCCCAGGGAGTCAATTTTCAAGGAATTCATAATGTGAGCAGCAAGTTATCGGAGAAGGAGACATTCAGCACCTCGGAAGGCCCCAGATGAATGATTTAGAGGAGGTGATACGACACATTTTGGCCACTCCACAAGACCCTGAGCCAGACACCCACTTCAAGTAACAGCAAAGGCAACCTGGCCAGCCATGTGCTGCACACCCCAAATTTCCTCAGACACTTCCTAACTTTCCTAGGAAGGTGGTTTGTCCTGAATTCCGAAAATCCCTGAATTTAATACCACTGTCAGCAGGGCTGAAAAAGCAGAAGTGACAGCTCTGCTTCTGGCCAACACCTGTCCCACAGCTAAAACTTTGGGAAATCATCTCCCTGTTAAACTCCCACTTTTAGGGGGCTTTCACCCTGCTACCAATCTTGTTAGTAAGGGATGCTGTGTTACCTCTTCCCATTACAAACAGAACCTGGCACACACTGGGCAAATAGATCCCTTAAAATCAGACTCCTAGTCCTACTAACTTTTTATTGTTGTTGGGGTTTTTTTGATCCTAACATCGGAATCTCCCCAGTGTTGCTTCTATTCATTCCCTGCATGTCACACAGCAGACACTGTTTACGCTGAAACAAACAAAAAACATCCCGCAAAGTTTCTCCCCTTTTTAGTATTCAGCTTCATTTAAACGTTGCATGGCCCTAAAACCTTTTTAAGCTGCTTACTTTTAAAGTATAAACATGTCAGTGTTTAGCCACGGAGGGTACTTTTCTGTCCTAAATCATCATCCATTTATCAGAGACTGATCTACATTACTAAATGCTGTAAAAACACATTATAAATACATTGCAATAATCCCCATGTAATAGCCACTGGCTTCCAGCACTGAATATACTGGTATTTGTTTAAATATTACACAATCAATGCCACACAGTTTCCAGGTTGGGCTGCACTCAGTGTGGTAGCCTTCTCGCATAATAACTCAATAAGCAGTACAGAGAAAACAGCTTCCTTTAGCAGATAGACTTATTCCTATCTCTCCTAAAATGGACTATCACAAAACAATCCAAAAAAATAATCCAAATTTTAATTCATTAATCCAGAAGAAGAGATGGGATTTATCATCATTTAACTTTACCAGCATGCCCAATGTTACACAAAAGGGTAACGTATCCCAAGTGAGCTGCAGCCAGAACTTGCACAACACTCCCATAAAAACAAATTAAAATAGGGAAATGAAATCCTGATCTTTACTCTCTATGGTTCCATAAAAAGTAACTTTAATAAGTGCAACTGGAGAGAGAACTGTCCTTAATGATACTTTTAGTTTACATCTAATTCCAATAGTTCTTTTAACTGCTAAACTATATTTAAAATATCCTTGAAAACCTTTACTAGGGGCTTGAGGTGGCTACTAATGAAAACTCCAAAGACAACTTCATGCTGGTGAAACTGGAAGCTGTTTAATCAAGCTGGGCTCTCATATTGTCAGTAGGACTGCAGCTGGTATCAGCTAACAAACATTATTCCTCTGAATAATGGGTGGGAAATGGTGTGGCTCCCTTTTCAAACGGGCACAGGAACTGAGATTAGTTACCAGATGTGAATTACAGATGGTATTCAATAGGCAGTGTGGTGCTTTCTGAAACCTGCCTTCCTCCTGCCCTCATTCCTTACCTCTCACACACCGGGACAGTTACAAAATCCGTGAGCCATGGGGTGACACAGCTGATGGAATCTGCATAGAAACACATGTGGAAGTCCATGGACAGCTCATAACTGGCTGTGATTTCCCATCACCACCACACTGCATGGACACCTCTAAGAGAAGAACCCTTTCTGAGCTTTCTAAGCCCATAGACGTATTGACAAAGGACCTGTTCACAGAGCAAGTTGACTGCAAGGGAATCCCTGTGGAATTCAAGGCTCCAAGAAACTGGGTGAAATATTCACAGAGTTCTTCTCCCAAGCCTGGACTGTTTTCCATGCCTCCTTTACCATCCAGAAAACCTGCTGTTGTCAGGGGACAGACTTTGCTGTTTTGCTGCTTCATGGGAGAGGAGAAAAACTTGTGGGAGCATTGAAAAAAATACTTCTGGGTGATGGGGGAGGATGCTCCAGTTTTCTGTCATTCTGGATGGGTTTTTGTTCTGTCAAGTATTAAGAGAAATATGTCACATGTTTTCCGTATCAAAATTTGCACAGTGTTTGTTCTCATGCTAAATGCTGTTCTGGCCTGCAGTGCCAAAGGTCTCCTGGTAATATTTAGACAGCCATGGCATCAGAGGAATAGTGCATTTAAAGGGATCACAGATACCATACTAAAAAAGACATACAGATTAGTACATTTAGGAATATGCCTTTTTTTTCACTAATTCTAAGCTTTGGACACTACACTGAAGAGATTTCCCCTAATGGCTACCCTGCAAACATCTGGGATATTCATTTAGAGCTGTCCCTAAGGAAATGTCCCCCTCTGTGGTCTGAGAGCCTCAACACCATGGAGTTTAGGAGTCACATGCTTTGCATAACACCAATTAATGTCACAAATCAAGAAATACTGCGGTAGTGCATTGTGGTGCTTTATTAGTGTTAGACATGCAATATTTATTTAATGAACAGAAATGAAAATATTAAGATAACATTTTAATCAAATTAAAAGATCTGAAGTTGCAATAATGGAACAAAAATAAAGTTTTTCATGCATTCTAAGTTTATAGTTCTCACAAGTGCATATAGTTATGATTCTGTACCATTATTTAAATGTAGACAAACTACCATTGATTGCACGAGACAAAATAAAACCCTTAAGTTATAAGTAATGTTCATATCTTTTACAGACTTCCTATATAACCTGGATCTTCAGCTTTTTATAATACATTGTAATACAAGACATCTGGAAGCTTCTAAGATGAATAGGAATGGCTCGGCCACTTGTAACATACAGTGGCTTCTTCAATGTAGAAATTATAAAAGATAAAGCAAATGCCCACCATGCCTTAGGAAACTGTGACCTTTTCAACAGAAACAAATCTCAAACCCCTTCATAAACAGATTAAAGTGCTACCTATTGCATATTAAATACTTCCAGTGACTGTATGGAAACTTTTAAGTTAGAAATCCCTGAAAATAGGGTTTCATACGAAAGTGCTGACAGACCCTTAAATCTAGCATCATGAACACAGCAGTGCTATAATCTTTCAGCAAGTACTTCAAAGAAGGGGAAGTTAGTCAACATGCTCTAAATTCACCACTGTGAAAGCCCAGCTAACGCCTCTATCGTAACTACAACAGCAATGGTACATAAAGAGCAGAAAAGCATGAGCTCACTTTACATACTTGATGTAGGACAATAATCTTTCTTTAAAGCTGGAAGTGTAAATAAACCCCCAGTGCAGCAGTAAACACATTAAGACAGCAGTTCTGTTTGTTTTAAGATGCATCTAAGAAAGGGCATCCTGTACAGAAAGAAATGCAGGCTAGTATCTAATGAGCATGATTTTCATCAGGTCCCCAAATCACGAAACCTTTCTAAATACAAGGCAACATTTCCACAGCTGGAAAATTACAAACAGTTCTTGACACAGAGCCAACAGCAATAAATGTAGTTATGTATAATCTAGGCAGAATGCTACATTCATTAGGAGGTGGAAAACCAAGCTAAACGTAAAATACAGCAGCAAGAGGTAACATATATAAATATTAAATATCCTTCTTGAATGGCAGAAAGTTTCTATTTCTGACTTACAACTTACATTAAAGTATGGCCTTCATATTTGTCCTTTAAGTAAGCAGAATACACGGCTATGAGCAGAGCTGTTTCAAAGGATAATTTCAAAGTATAGTGCATGCATGGATGAACTCTTATGCTAATTTATGAGAGAAAATATCCAAATAATATGGAGATGCTCAAAATTTTCACCTGTATATTTTAAAAGGCAGGAAAGACTGACCACAAGTGGCAAGATTTTATGGGTTTAAAATGATCTGCAAGAAAGTCTAGAATTTTATCCTACGGGAAAAACAGAACTTCCTTTGTTTTCAACATACAAATTACTCTGTATGAAAAGTTTTCATCTGAAAGCTGCATGGTTCAAAAAATACTTGTGGTGAAGATGCTTTTTAAAAATAATCTCAGAATATAGGAAATGCTAAAATTTTCTTTCTGATTAGAAAATGATGTGTATGTAATCTTTCACAAATTGCTCCAAAAGCAGCTTGTATCTTTACCTATAAACCCTATAAAAATATTTTCATAGTTGTTAATGTCCCATTCTGCCTCTCTCAGCAACATTACCTCTTCTTAAATTGCATTTGTTGTTCTTCCCTCTTTCTTGACAAACTGTTAGAAACAATAGGTGCTTTTCTTCACTTAAAGATCAGATAAAGACTAGATAGCACATTCAAAGCTTCACTAAATTTCTTCACTAATGCACAAAAATTGATCTTTTCGCTACCTTTAATCTGCTTATCGTTCTCGGTATGCAAATATGTCAAATGATCTGCTTTTAGTCAATTATGCAGTTTGCTATTCTACATTTACATTCTAAAAGAAGTGATTTCAGAGGTGCTAAATATAGTAGAGTTTCATTTTAATAATTAAAAGTTGGCTTGCATGTGAGAAGTCATTGGAGCACATTCTCTGGTTAGTGCAGTGGTTAATCCTCACTGGTGTGTATGACTTAAGCACTGTGGATACTAGAGAAGGTCTCATACCAGTTAGCTGAAAATGAGTGTGGAATTCAAAACAATTGCAGAACATTTCCCCATTAACAACATGAGAAAACCGCTGGCTTTGGCCAAACATTTGAAAATGTTTAAGAACTTCTATGGAAATACTGAGTAACCGAAATACATCTTGGTGGAATTAGAAAATTAAAATCTAATTGAGTGCAAAACCCAACTTCCAACAGCAAACGTACCATAACCTGGTATATAACCTTTGGCACTTTGAATACATTACAACAAATTTACAGTCATCGAGATTTTAAGTGGGTCAAAAGAACATTCATGTGGTTTCTGAGGTACCAAACTTGATACAACTTGATACATTTGACAAAAGAGAGACTGCCTGGTGTGGGATGGATTTCTGCACTACAAAATACAAATGCAGAGCTCTACAACTGGGCAGGGCTGGGATCTCTCAGGATCCGTCCAGGCACAGGGATCTACACCCAGGGATCTCACTGGTGGGTTGGGAACTCTGGCAGCACACATTTTAGGGACAGTGCTAAATGGGGACGGGAGGTAGTTGCTAAATAAAAGAAGAAAATAAAGGAGGGAAAGCCAAAAAAAAGTAAATGAAATCTGAGAATATTTGTACAAAGAAGTTTTTTTTGTAACAAGAATAATTACGTGCTGTCCTACAAAACTAATGACATCAAAAGCAGTCAGATAAAACTTTTTCAACCCTTCCACATATTCAAGATATTACCAATTTCTGCAGCTTTTAAAATGAAAATATATTTAAATCTTTTACAACAACAAGAAAAAAACTGGAATTTAATTTCAAGCTTTTTGGTCACCTTGGCAGTAGCCATTTCATGGTGTTGTAAAAAAAAACCCAACAGATCAGGAACAGAAAGAGAGGAAAAGACAGTCATCCTAAATCCAAATCTAAAATATTCTCTGTACATTTTTTAAATAACATTTTACTGTTTCACAGCAACAGAAAATCCAAGTAAGACTCTTATTAAGGAAATTAAAATTAAAATCTATTCATGTTAAAATTTTGAGGGTTCTCCTACAGTATTTTCCCATTATACCTTCATCACTATATTTTTCCAATTCATTGAATAACAGATACCTTTTTCATACATCATTTTACAAACAATTATTAAACGATCAGGAAGATATTTACTGCGTTCTTGGTTCATTTGCCTCAATGAAAACTGACTTTTAGAACTATTTACATGGAATACGGACATTTTTAATGAAAAGCCTAAGTACTCTATATGTGTTTAAGCAACATGGCCTATTTCTAAAGGCATAGACTTTGTTGTCATAAGATTTAAAAAGTTAAGACACATATATCATGTAAAACTCAACCTTAAATTGATTTATCGTGTCTATTTAAGTCAGCCTCTCCATTTCTTCTACATTTCCATCGCAGCGAACAAAAGTATTCCTATCTTTATTCCATACTTGAGTTCTCCAGCTGTACCTCTGTGAACACTGTTCAAAGTACTTTTAACACATAAAAAGGCATGCAGTAATTCATACAAAAAGATCCTCAAAACAACCTTATGTCATGAGCTCACTACCAAAGTTCACTCATTAAACACAAAATTCAGCATTTAAGTGTAAAATAACTGGTTCCAGCATGTGCCATGACAGAAATGGCACGGGGTTTTTTTACATTGTTCTATAAAAAGCACATTGTATAGAATACAGCATTTACTCTGCAAGGATTGTGCATCACTGTTTTCCTCTAATATGTGCAGAACTACATTCCATTGCAACAAACCACACTTAGGTTTAGTAGAGTACTACACTGGATTGAAAACAGTGGTCTTGATGGCATGCTGTAAGAAAAGAACCAATATATTTGCCTAATACCAATAATCATTCAAGAAAACATTCATAACAGCACAGGCTTCCCAGTTGAAACTGCCACATGGTGAACACTAAGCTGTTATATAAACTGCATGGACATATTTAATATGTATTATTAACTCTATTTTAAGTATTCTGTACCTAAAGGTGTTTTCAAAAAGAAAAAAAAAAAAAGAAAAAGTTACTTAGGTAATCTAACAGAATACTACTTTTGGCAGCCCTGCTAGTGTTTTGATTAAAAAAACAAAAAGGAAAAAACCCACGCCATTGTCTCTCCTTCCTGTTTTCCTGGAATTTCTTAGGAGAAAAGGAATGAAGAGAAGTCAAAGTATTAAAATGTGATCTCCTTCCACTAATGTATTCAGCAGAAAGTACCCTCAAGTACCACTATCTCAGCTTTTGGAAAATTTGCCAGCTTTCCGAGAAGGTTCATATGGCACTCTGAGAATACTGGGGGTTTCCTCCATCACTCGTACCAGAAGATTGTCAATGTAATCCTCGAGCTCCCGAATGTGGGTGTCCTTCTTCTTGAGTTGCTCTTTGTGTTTCACCAGCTCCTGCAGAACCTCCTCATAAGTGAGGTTTCGGTATCCTGCAGTGGCGTCGAAAGGATTTCCTTCCTGCAGGTTAAGCGTAGAAAAACACCAGATTTTATTAAGCAGTTCAGTGTTCCCAGAAAATTGATTGGTTATTGCTCTTCATGTTTCTCATGTGCATCTCTTGACATGAAAACCAATTTCTTTCAGCAACACCTCTGTTTGCTGCAGCACTTTTCTCTCCAACATCCCCACTGGAGCAGACAACTGGAGATGGGCTGCCCAGCTGGATGAACATTTCCCACACTGTCATCTCAGAAAAAAATCTTCTCAGTGAGATGGACACACAGTCAGTGTGTCACAGTCAGTGATCATACAAGCAGTAACCACAACAACAGCTGGCAGGTCCACTTTGGGAAACCAACCACCTTAACTATAGAAGAACAAGAGAAGTGCCCTAAGAACTCAACTCCTACTGCAACTTCTCTGAGTCTTTGCCTCTGGAGAGCATCACAGCAAAGGATTTACTCAGCTCTAAATGACATCAGCCCTCATTTGTCTTTCATATTCATATTTTTACTCACCAGTAGTTCTCCAGGCCTTGGCTTCTGAATCACATAATAAAACTTTCAATTTTAAATTTCAGGTGAAGGTAAAAGGTTGCCTCTTACTTGCACCAGAGCGCTTTAGGTAGAAAGAAATGTGTACTTACAAAAGATCTTGCTTGCTTTATAGCAGGAGAGGCCCAGAATTAAGCAGTAGGGAAAACAAAATTGTTTCTGTAATGATTTCTGATGATTCAGTAAGTGCAGGTATTAGCTGAGATGGACAAATTAGTCATCTTAAAAATCGCAACATGTGATCCAAAACATATAAACCTGAATGTCTTCTTTTGTGTTAGTTTATAAAAGTATCAGCACTGTTAGACATGTTAAGCAGGAGGCTTTATCTCATTCAGAAATGAAAACATTTAGAATATATGGAACCTAAAAAATCCTGCACTTCTAAGAGGACACGAGACAGCTTTTGTTTACAGCAGAAGCATGTCATTAAAAATGATAAAGTCTGCACAGCTAAGAAGCACACCACATAACAGTCATACTCATTCCCCTTCCATGCCCCATTCCTTTTCTTTCCCTACAGCTCCATACTTGCACACTGGCACATGTCCATCCATTAAAATATGCAGCTGGCCAAATTTTTCAAATGAACCTCATTAAAAGTGATGGTGCCCTGCAAATAGGCTGAAGTGTGACAGATCAGCCTCTCCATCAATTATATTCTAACAGTAGCTCTCAAAAATATGTGCTTTTAAGGGTTTCTCTCTACATTTGTGACATTTAATGTCACATTTATGGACGTGTATTCGGTATTTTAAACTTACCAAGTCACGGGACTGTAAGTAATCAATAACTCTCACTTTATTAAAATGGCTAACCTGATGAAATTTATAAATTGGTTAGTAATCAATTTTCAACAAATATAGGAGAGAAAATAACTTCACTTTGTGGTCATAAGTTTAGCACATTTTCTTATACAAGAAGGAAGTAAAACTTTCTCTCTATGGTAGCAAATTTTGGTACACACACTGGAAAAAATATCATTAACACTTACATGCCTGAAATATAGGGTTTGCCTAATATTCTGATTTGGCAAAGGAACAGGAATTAAGATGCAATAATGACTTTAATTATGCTATCAAGTTTACTGGAAAATTGTCTGTAATATACATGCTTTAAAGATGTTTTATCATACACATGCTCCATACACATCTCGGGGCAGGGGGGAATAACTTATCACATTAATTATGCAAGAAAATTCTAGCTAAAGTATGATAGTATTTAGAAATTAATATTGTTAAAATTAAGAAGATCTTCTAAGTTCAGTTTGGGCCAATAGGTGATATATGAATGTATAAAGAACACCTATGTCTTTAGATATCACAATTTAAGTGCCTAACAATAATCTTATAATGAATTATTAAGGAAAAAAAAAGATTCTAAGCAACAAGCCATGCAAAGAATGATTGTCTCAGCCACAAAACCCTGTTGGGGTACACACCGCCAGCCAGAGGAAACAACGTTAGATAAAATGAAGGCCTGGCAATCCCTGATCATCTCTTCATTGTTCTAATGAGGAATTCTGCTCTGGGAATATCATCTAAGCTACTTTCACATCTTTTGTCCTACTTACTTCATCTTCCTTTCAGTTCTTAATTAGGCCTTAAAGAGCTCACACTGCCCTTTCAACTGGCTACTGCTCCCATTTAAACACTGCTTTCAGAGACAGGTGTTGGCATCAGAGGAGAAGACATACAAACATAATTACTAAATAATATGCACAAGGAAGAAATATAATAACTTGGCGAGCGTTATTATTACAGAATCTAATAATAAATTACTTCAAACACCTTAGAAAGCAAACCTGAATATTTAAAAAAAATTCAAATGGTTTCATTCAAATCTATGATTGAGATATAGTTTCTTCCCCACCTAATTTGTATTTTGCATTAAATGAGCACCACATCATAATCCTACAACTGACATTTAGGGTAGCTGGTATTCCAAAAGAAAAATTATCAAGGATTTCTTTTATCACCTTTAAATCCTTTAAATAAAACAATTCACATCTTATTTCTTAAAAGAATTAAACCGATGCTTTTACCAGCAATAAATTACATGATTTGCAGTAGTACATTTGCAAGCACATAGAAACTGTAATTATGGTTACTTTACAAACAATGGCTGCTAAGTTAAATCAATTTTTTGATGTCTCTTTTTGTCAGAGATTAAGTAACTGCCTGGTAGAATTCAGTTTACTATCTGATCAAAGGCAGCCTTCAAATACTCTGACATCTCCCACCAGCTACTTACATTATAAAAACTTGGGCATTTACAATAACATCAAATGTTATTACAAGTCATTTACATAAACCAGCAGAAAACAAACAGTACAAAGTCATATTTGCTTGTGAAACTTGTTTTCTATATATCTTAGAGATTGAAAACAAACCCACTTTTAAAGATGTCATCTATTCACAGAAAAAATTCTAGTAAGACCACATTTTCCTTCAAACAAAGACACTGCCTAGGCAATCTGTGGATTAGTTTTTGCCTTTTCTTAGTACACAATTTATTCTCAGTGCTTTTAGAAACAAGAGCGTTTGGAATATTACCTTCTAGTATTTCTATTTTTTAGTGTTTTCAGCTGTTCATTTATTACGTGTATTATTAATCCTATCATATATGAGATCATAATTTCAATTTTGATCTGCTTTCTAAAGACTGTCCTCAAGTCTCTGATTATAGTAATGACTCCTGTTTGGTCAATTAATACACCACTGCCTAGTGCAGAGTTCCTCACCTGACCATTATGTCTCTAGAATCATCTAAACCACCCCCAAAATTCCAGGGTTTTGGGTTTTCTTACTTTTTGTGCAAAGAACTAAATTTCTTCTTCATCATACCACAGGTAAACTCCATACTGAGTGCAAAACTCTTCTTTATTTCCAAATATACATTAAGCCTGTGCTTTTCTATTTAGGTTTTCTGGATATGTCAAAAAAACCCCCAACATTTCCATATAAGAGGTTAAAAAAAGAACAAAACCTTATAAGCTTACACAAATACCAATTAGTTGGCATTTACTGATGGCTTTCCATAACATTTCATAACTCACCGTTTTTTTCCTGAGATCCTCAATGCCAGAAGGATTCACATTAAAACTGTAGGAGAAAAAAACCAGACAAACAAGTATTAGCAGTGTACACTTATTTGACCAAAACATCTACTAGAAGACAGTACTGAATTAGGCATGCAGCTACAAAGTATTTAAGATGATTTATTTTCTTGATTTGTTAAACTTAGGAAAAGAAAATATTAGAAATTAAAGGAAATTTTAATAGATTTTGTTCATAATTCTTTGTATTTTTCATATTCTTTTTGTCATAAAATTTGAATAACTAATTAAGAAATGCAAGAAAGGCTATTATGGATTGGGCTTCCTTATTTCTCCTCTTATCTCTAGACTTAGCTTGAGCTTCTAAGCATGAAGTGCTACTTTAAATGAAATATCCTAGAAACCAGTCCCTGGGATGAGATTGATAAAAACCAACAACCAAACCCTACAGACTAACAGGTATTCCCAGCTTTCATGGCAGCTCCTAAAGGACAAAGTTCCTGTAGAAATTCCAGTGAGATCACCAGCTTAAGTCAGGACTAAAAAGCCATCTTCTGTCAGCTACATTTATTTTGTACTTAAAATTGAGTAAATAATCTATTATTTAACAAACCTGGTGATTATTGTGCATATCCAAACAGCACAGCTCTTTGATGATGTTGTTGATACTGATAAAAACAGCCACTGTCTAAATGTCAGGCTTGAGAAACGGCCCACTGCTCTCTCAGCTTGGTGTAATTATTAGCAAGTATCTTCAAAAATCAGTGTTGCTGTGTTCTTAGGTACTTGCTACAGCAAGTTTGGAGAGAAAACATTCTCTGAAAATGTGTTCAGAGTTCAGATATGGCTCACAAATATTATTTACTTGGTAGCACCACAGCAGACACATTCTTCCACATCACAGAATCTACTGTTTTGTTAGACTGCATGTACTGGCTTTGAGGGTGAAGTTTGACTGAGAGCTACAAAAATATATCTACACTTTTTTTTTTTTTTTAAGATTCTTTAAAGCAGGGAAAGTATTTTGTGACTGTTTACCACTCTGTTATCTGAATTTATAAGTCATGTATTTCATGGTGTAAAAGCGGAAGGGAAAAAATTTATGAACTTAAAATATGTACAATATATAAAATACGAATGATGGTATTTTTCTGTAAAGACTCTTTTTTTCATATTAAAGTTTATTTTTTACTTTTTTTTTTTTTTTTTATTCTGTACATGATGTTTAATTTCCAAAGCAGGCAAACCTGTGCTCACACAGAAGTCCTGTAAACCATCTGTGGGCTGAGGGTATTAGACAGAGACTGGATTACAGGAACAGTCACAACTAGAAATCCAGAGGTGTCTGAGGAATCAAGTTTGGCTAATTCCCATTCTACCTGTTTGTAACAGTGATCCCCAGCAGTCTGCCTTGTTTGCTGGAGACCACTTTTGAATGAGGGGCCTCTTTCATCGGGTATTGTCCGCCAAGCCAAAGGCAGGATTCCTCCCTCGCAGCCTCCTTTCAACCCCACACTGATGTGTCAAACACATGATGAACTCGCTCCATTCATGGCTGCCTTCCGTGATCCGAGTACAAAAAAAATGAGTTAACTGAACTGGATCGAATTAGCTTGGTGAAAACCAAGAATGTCTCTATTTAACGAAGTGTGGCGTTAATTTGGGATATCTTTCTTTTGGGACTGTTTCCTCATGTTAGACAAGATATAGAATAATACGGCCTGACTGCTCAACTGGGCAACTTTCTGAAAGGTTAAAAAAGCAGGATCTTTCACTGCCCTGAATGACTTTATAGTTTCTGTGAAATAAGTTCTGGGACTCTTTTTCATAGCGGCAGCTTAAAATGAAAGCAGCAGTTCTGACTACGAGAAGCTGCATTTCAAAATTAGAAGTATAAATCACTGGCAATATGGACTAGTTGTTCAGGGTTTTTTTAAGCAGTAAAAAACCTGCAATCGTTTCTGTAAAATTGTGGACATCATAACTACAATTACAAAAGAGAACATCTGTGTATTTTGCAAGAAGAAATTTGAATACGCTTGCAAAAAAAATGAAAAGCTATTAAAATATTCCCCAATAAAAATCCAAACTCCATGAAGACTCATATTTTAAGGAGATATGTAGAAAATATACTGCTTCTCAAGGAAGAAACAGGTGCTGAGATTGCATATAAAAACATTTTTCTAAATCAAAGTGTCTGCTAAGTAAGGTGGTAGCTTGTTGGCCTTGCTGAGCTCCGCAGGGTTTCCTGCCAGTGCTCCCAGCCCGAGGTGAGTGTGAGCAGATGCAGACTCCCACCACTGCACGCCTATTTCAATGTCTGAGGACCAGGTAACGCCTCAAAAGAAAATCCTGTGAAGTTATGAATGCATACAGTTGGTGGAGTTGTCTCTTTGGTGTATTGAAATTCACGAGAGCATTTATTTTTTAATTTAAATTTCATCACAATAATACACCTCTAAAGTTACCATCTCACTTGATTACTGGCAATAATTATAGAAAACAGGCCTCTAGGACTGCAGCCCATGCTGACAAGCATCATTCCAGCAGCCATTCTCTTGACTTCCTAAAAGCATTCTGAAATCATTGATCTAAGCAATTGTAAAAAATAACATTGTTTTTTCCTGTGTTACAGTCACAGTTCATAGTGATAGCATGAGTTATAATCCAACCTCTGGGTTTTTTTCCCGGGGTTTGATAAACTGGCAGGGAACTTCTGCTACGAAGAAGTTCACATGTTCACAGCTTGGGGAAAAAAAAAGTATCTTTCTGGATTTTTGTGGGGGTTTTTTGAGTGCAGTTTACTGTGACCAGTGACTGTTAAAAACTGGCATTGTGGGATTCTATAATTATTGTTTGCCAATTTTGCCCAAACTAAATTTGCTCAGTTTACAAGTAAAAAGATATTTATTTTCTAACAAATGCACTCCTCATGTACCTCAAGATGATGCCTCAGGTCCCATACTGATTTTTAACTGTTTTTCTCCTACAAGTAATAAACTTTCATTCTCTCAGATCGCCTTTAAGACACGAGCTACTGAAGGGTGGTAAATCAGCACAGACTAAAAATCAGCTTCAGTAGGATCATGGAAGTGACACTGAGCCACTCAACTTGTACATCACCCCTACCCTTCTCTGGTAGAACAGACTTCTCCAATCCAACACAGCAATTAGTCCTGTACCTCATTTCACTCATCTGGGAATTCAATTAGCGTCCTTAACAGCTACTTTATATAAACTTACATTTTTACCAGATTAAATCATATCCATTATTTTATTATTCCATATTATTTTACTGCTTTGGATATAACTTTCTTTTTACATTTTTCTTGAATAGTAAAGTTTGTTTTAATTTCTGGGGTTTTATTAGCTTGGATTTCAATTGTAGCTCATCTGAGATGAGAACCCTTTCCTATCGCCCTTGTTCCTGAGGGGAGAAAGTGATGAGAAAGAAAAATAGTATAAACTAATAATGGAGACAGATACATTGCAATGCTGCTTCTGTAGAGGGGTTTGGGTTACTACTTCACAATCAGAGCAAGCACATTATTTTGCACTTGTTATCTTCTCTATTTAAAAACATTTCATTAGAACTACATAAAACTTTTTTTTCCTGATAACACCTATCTTTTATGGTAGTTAAATACTTCCATTGCATGTTGATAATTTACAGTTTCTATGGGAAGAATACAGTGGAGTTGTGTTCAGGATGTGCCACAAGTTCAAGTTTATGAGTGCATCTTATAATTTTGTCTATTGAAGTTTAATGGTAGTTAAAAATTCAAACATTAGGTCTAGTGGCTGCTTAAATATTTAGCTTCTGAATGCCTAGAGATTTAAACAATCTTTATCAAATCTTTCCTATAACTGATTTAAACATTTTACTGCAATTTACTCTGACAACATAATGAATGGGAATCAGACTCCTAAATTATGCTCCGTGCAAAGAGTGTTTTCTTAAGGAGCAAAAGCTTTTTACTTTTGCTATTCATATTAGTTACATGATAGTAGTGTATACTATTAGAAACTAAAATCAGGATATTTACATTAATCAATACTATCCAAAGTATTAAAATTTATGTTAACATTCTGTAAAATATCCATTATACCAACGAGCTAAGTGTGAGCTTTCAGTTCCTTTCCTTTAGTATGGAATGTCTGCATACAGGTAATTAGCAAAGCTCTGCCATATTCATTTTCCATTAGAGTTGAAATTCCTATTCCTATCCTACTTCTTGGTCTTTGGACTGATTCTTGCTACAGTGTTTATGCATTTTTCTTTGGATTCTCTCAACATATATCAAAACCTTGAAATATTAAGATGCCATTTAGGTTATTACCAATGCACTAGGAAAAAAAACCCAAAAGAAATTAATAAAATCAGATACAGTTAATGAAATTCAGAAACTTAGCCTTCCATAGAATATTGTCAGCCTGCTGTGCCTGGCAATGCAGAGTTCACTTCATACTCTGAGAAGGAATGACTGTCTTGTCTGGCAGCTAAACAAGTACAGAACAAGCATATTAACATTTATTTTGCAATTAGATTCTGGGGAACATCACTTAAGACACTTCATTATATAAATTGCTCTGCTGTCAAGTCATGTTCCATGGCTTTTTGGAGCTTGGGTAACCCCAGGAAGACACAAAAAGAGGATCAGGTTTTGTGGCTATCACTGCCTTTTCTTGATTAGTTAGAATTTTAAGTATATAAATATTTCTCCTTTTACTAGGAGTTGTGCTATAGCAAAAAAGTCTTTTTCTCAAGAGACCACTAAAGAACTGTTAGACTAAAAGTTGTGCCAGGATCTCCACTAGAAGACCCTATTATTAGAGATCTCTAAGTCAACAACAAACAAACAAATAAATCAAACAACCCTAAAATTACACTTTACACTGAAATTTCCAGATCTGTAGAGCTAATTCTTAGTTCTTATAATAATGAAACACACACAAAAAAATACATTGCTTTTACATAGTTTCTGCATTTATTAATAAAGAAACAATAGAAAAAATTATTCTTTTTTTAAAATTAAATAGAACAGGCAGCCCATCTTCCCTTGGGAAAGATAATATGGCTCATACATCCTCTCAAAAAAGATTTCACATGCTCTAATGTGCACCAAGAGACAGTGAAAGCTCGAAAAAGTCTTGTCATGCAGCCAGCAGGATGAACTTTCCTAGCAGTATCCCTAAAACAGTCAACTAATTAGGAGTGACTGATTGCTGGTGAGGAGTCTGCAAAAGTCAAGATTAATACTGAGTATTTCTACAATATCCCTCTAAGAATTGATTGCTCCAGCCCACCTTAGTCACGTCCTAAATGCTGTGACCACTGCTTTGTAGGAGCTTTCCAAAAGATTTCATTATTCTCCTATCACATGCAGTGATCTTTTAAATCATATGCTAACAGTCCTGGCAGGACAGACTAAGAATCTCTGCATGACTTCTGCTTGTTTTTTAATTTCTCTTTACCTCTCATGTACCAGCAATGTATTTCTTTTGTTGAAATAATGTTCCACTGACAGCCTTACCACACTGAATCAACAAATATTAATGGCCTAGACAACCATTATAGCACTGTCATAGTCCATCAATACTCTACCTAGACTGTAGATCACAGTTGACTAAAGTCTAGTCAAATTTCAGAAGAGAACTGAAAAAAAATTATTCATTTCAAGAAAAGGAATGCAGAAGTACATTGTTCTTAAAATAAGACACGCTAACACTAACAGAGGAAACAAAATTCTGAAAATACCATAGTTCACCTGATGCCATTTTTTGACTAACAGAGAATAAATACGCCAAAACGTCTTAACAGATTTTATTGCTTTAGCAAGCAGAGTAATATATAGAGAGCAACATTTCTGAAAAAGGCACATGAAAATTAGAAATAGTGAATTGTATTGCACACTGGATGTCCTATTTGTCAGAGAAATACACAGCCACTACAACCCTTTGCTCTCATCAGGCAACTTCTGGGGTTCTTCCAATGGAGCTGCTGCCAGTAACTCTGCAAGACTGAAACCATTTAACAGTGACTTTGATTATGTTGAAGTTATTGCACTAATAACTCACCCTCAGTGTGGTTTGGGATAACAGGTTTTACTTTAGAACTTCAGCTGACTCGAGACAAGCACCTGCTCTACTCTCAGAGCTCAAGTGACAAGCAGTAACCCAGAGGAACAACAGGATGTAGCAAAAGCTTCTTTAACTACCTGACCATCACACATTCAAAATGTTAATGTTTGTTGAAATGTAGCAGACATCAGCTGTTCTTTAGACCTAACAATTTAATATGATCCAAACACATCGCTGTGATCAAGAGCCTCCTGTTTTCATGGCACCTCACTCGTTTTTTTACAAATCTAATAATGACCATATCAAAATGCAGAGGCATTGCTTATTTCAAACATTGCCTCCATTGGGAAAAACAAAACTGCAGTCCCTGATTTGTTTGGAACATGTGACATTGGAGAGACAGGCAGCTCTAACAGCCACATGTGATGAACGGGGGAGAGAGGCTGAAGAAAATAACCACATTCAGAAATTACAAAGCATAAATATGCAAAAAGAGTTTAAAGGTTGGGTTGGTGTTTTTTTCTTTTTGAGTTGCAAATTTGAAAAACAGCCGAAGCAGTAAGAGAATACAGAAAA
This sequence comes from Corvus kubaryi, assembly GCF_017639235.1. Lineage (NCBI taxonomy): Eukaryota > Metazoa > Chordata > Aves > Passeriformes > Corvidae > Corvus > Corvus kubaryi. Next base: position 17,631,186 of record NW_024580672.1, read on the forward strand.
AAAAATTTAAGTATTTTCATAATTTATGCTCCAATTCACCAGTGCCTAATATTATAAATACGAGCATTATTTGTAATTGTTATAGTGAAGCCTAATAAGATACAAGGTTCTTTCTCCTCCAGTATTCCATCTTCCACATTGCTTAGAATGTGACACACTTATTGCTACAACTTGAGATAAAGTGTAATCAGAATGCAGACACAAGCTTTATCTTCTTTTCTCTGAAGTATAACAATAGTTAGGTCAAGAAAATGCTACTTTAGATGGGTTTTTTAATGCCTCTCTAGATTCACATATATGTATATGTGTATACACAGACACACACATTTTTTATGTGTGCATATATATATAACTGCTTAGTAGAAAGCTTCCAAACACCTATCAATCCAGTCTCCCAGATCTGGAATTCAATCTGACTAGTAACAACCTGTCAGCTTTAAATATTGGACTATTTGTCTCCCTGTGTCCAGTGCCTAAGATCTTGTTAATTACCTAAACTCCCTTTCTGTAGGTCTTGTTAATTACCCGTCTCCTGTCTCAGAGGACCTTGTTAATAACTTGTACAATCTCTCTAAAAAGGTCCTAATAACACATTAAAATTAAAGATGCTTTTCTTTTAGCACTTGTCAAGTGGTGTAAATTGAGAAATTTTCACATCAGTTTATTAGCCTGTAGTGTAGTGTCATGTATTTTCCTAAACAAAAACAATTTCAGAAAAACGATGCACAAGCTTTGGTTATGGCACAAAACAATCTTTGTTTTCCACGAGCACCCTCAGTTTCTTTAACTGTGTTCAACACAAAAGCCACGTGGCTTCTGACTGCAAATTAACCTACTGAGAGCCATGACAATAGCAGTAATTGTAAGAATGAGTGCAATTTGAGGCAATATTAGGTAGAAGTTTCAAAACAGTGCATTAAGAAATATAAAACCAAAATTATTACTGGTAAATGCTGGCTAAGAGCGCTGGACGTTTGCTTAAAAATTCCTCACTGGTTGTATGATACAAAACCTCTGGAACTAACAGATTTTGTAATATTTGCAAAACCAGCATTTTTTATTTCACTATGACTCCTGCATTTTTAAATTGTCAAGGAATCAGCTCATAAATATCTCTACTATGCCTGCAACAGAGAATGGAACCCCCCAGTCTTAACACTTAAGTAACACTGCAATATCGCATCTACAAAAACATTTTAAAAAATACTCATTTATCCACTCAGCATTTGCAGGAGGTAACAAAGTATCATCCCTATTTTACAGATTTAGCCAAAGCCACGGAACAAGCCTCTGACAGATCAGAGATTAATAGAAATTAGGGGTCCATATTTTGTGATTTCCTGTCAATAAGGATTATATACAAACCAAATAGGTTTTGTTTTGCTTTTCCAAAATACTTCTAAAACCTTCTTGAAACAAAAATAATAAATAGTAGAAATAAAAATAAATAACAATTTTCAAATAATCCTGGCATGCTTGCTTTTAGAAAAAAAAGTCCTACAAGTGTTGCTGAACCACTTCTATAATTTTTGGATCAGCAATATGTGGAAGATGTACTTATCTTCATTCGTTTAATTAGTAAGAGTAATTAGTGACAGAGCATGCAAACAGCCAGCTAAGCACTGAAGGATGGGCAGGTGAAGGGCTATTCAGCAGCTCACCCAGCCAGCAGCTGATGTTACGAGCTGCTGTTCTCCATATTGTTACTGCTCAGTCAACAATACCAACCACAATTAATTAGGATGGACTTAAGCCTGACGCAAAGCTCACCAAAGTCACTGAAAAGCCTCCCACTAAGGTTACAGATGTGGCTTCAACAGTGCTGAGAACTTGACATTCACACTGTAAACATGAAGGAGTTGGGTTTGGTCGATTTTTTTGGAGGGTTGGGAAAGAGGGCTGCTATGGGTTGGATTTTTTTCCTTCCACTTTGCTCTATGTCCAGCCTGGTCCCACAGACTGGATGTTGTTTTATGGCTACAGTGTGCCCCTGGAATACATCATCCAGCTGAATTTCATCAGACAGGAATCCAGTTCAGGATGTTCCATCACCCAAACCAAGGCTTAGCTAAGTGGGGTTAACTGGGAGATCCACCTGCAAAGCAAACACCTGATCCACAGCAGAACATTGATTTTGGACACACCTTAATAAAAAAAACCTGCCTGGTTTACTTGCAGAAATGGGATTCATGCAAAAGAGCTTAATAGCACATTGAGTAAATAAGAAACAACCCAAAGTCTAAACTCCCTGTCTACACTTTCTGCATACTGAATTTGTTACCCAGCCTCATTTACTTTGTGCCTACATATTCATACAATTCTTTCTTCAGCATTACTAGTTCAAAAAATTAAAAATGGATTCCATTCGAGAAATACTCCACAGATAAAAGGTAAACTTAAACTGTAAACTTATTAAATATGCACATTTTGTATTAGTTTCTACTTCAAAAGAAAATAACTGTACAAGATACATTTGAAAGAAAGTAAACTAACTCTAAAAGGTTCACACAGAACATCATAATGGAACATATAAAAATCAAGAGCTTCTAACATATAAAAATCAAGAACTTACTGCATGCTAGATATTATGCCATAACAGCTGTCTCACAAAAAAGGTCAGAATGTTTACTATTTTTGGCTTTTTGAAAATAAAATAATATCTATTTGTCTTATCAAAAGTTTATGTTTACATAAAAGTCAAGAACTAGTAAAAGGGACTCTCACACAAAGAAGGAAACAAATGACTAGAGTCCTTCTGAATGGGCACTGTGATGAGCTTTTTAACTACAAAACAAAGAAAAAAGTCCATCATGATTACCATTAAGTTTTATATTTATCAAGATCTGCTGCATTCAAGAGCTTCAAAAGATTTCACTACTTACATCTAGCATCTGCCTGAATGCAGTTTCATTTTTAAAAAATTAAATACTATGTAATTTTAATTGTTATTTAAATTATTTCTCTTTAAAGGAGCTTATTTAAATGGAAGTTTAACTTCTGACAAACCAATCTACAACCTAACCTTACACTAACCCAGAGAAATACTTCATTAAACAAAAAATATTCTAAGATTGTCTATAAACATGTTATTTAAGACACTAGGAACTGACTTGGCTCACAGAAGGCACTAAGAAGATAATTTGTTGAGGTCTGGATGAGCTTCTAGTGACAAATTCTTTTCTACAGCAGTTCAATTTCAGTTCATTTACCAAATTCACAGCCATTATTAGCTTTGATAAGAAAATGATTCTAAGTTTAAATCAGGAGTGCATGCATTCTAACCCATGAAAAAAACTGAGCTGGGACACAATAAGATCCCTCTGTTCTAAAAGAACAAGATAATAAGAAACATTTTTCTTCTAAAAGAAACTACTCCTGTGTCATTAATTAAGGAATTAATACACAGGAAAAGGTGAATTTTCTAGAACAATGTTTTCCATTTAAAACAGTGATTGATCTTACAGCCTTTAGATTCCAGTTTGAAGCATTTTAATTTTAAATGCATTTTCTACTAAATTTCAGTTATTACATAGAAATGAATCATTACCTTGAAAAAGCAAGGCCTGCTAATTTCTGGCATTTATATACAAAAAAAAAAAAATGCAAATGAATGAAAGTTAATTAACTTCTTAAACGTTTATCTATTGTGACCAGTATATGTGGGTGGGAGTGTACATAAATATATATATATTTTTACATATAAAAAGAGAGACAGGATATCTTTCTCACTAGCTAACAAAACCCAGAAAAGAAACTAACTGTGGGTTACACTTTTTTTTTTAAGGAAAACAAGTAAAGCATTGATAGACAAACAGAGATTAAAATGGATTATTTAAATCAAAGTTTCTTATCAGCCCTTGTAACTTAATTCATTCCGCTCAATACATGAACTGCTGCCTCGTGCAATGATTCCAATATACATCAAACTCAGCAAAGCTGCAGTGAGCCAAATGAATTCAAGCGAGATAAGTGGTCATGTGAGGGCTCCCATTTAGATTTAATTCTTGTACTCTAACATATAGAACCTAAATACTCTTTTTTTTTCCCCAAATAGTGACATCCACAGGATTTCTTTTCACTACTCCCATTTTCACCAATCTTTTAGTTATTCAATTTCCTCTTTCCCTTACACTTGAAACCTTTCCCTCTCAAAACCTCACTTAGGGCAATGTAACTATTAACAACGAATGTTCAGTTTAAGCAGAAGACTTCAGGGAGAGCCCATTCTGAAGCACAAACAGGTCTTCCACAAACACAAGTACCCAAGAACATTCACAGCACATATCAGTAATAAAATGTCACTTCAAAAATAAGTATGAAACAATCAAATTATATAAAAAGTTCGTAACTTTTACTTAGAAACAGACAAGCACTGATATAATCGTGTATAAAGCAAAGACTGTGCTCCTCAACACTTCCCATTTTCATTTATATAACATGTTCAAGATATCAGATTGAAATACAGCAAAAACCTACCTTGAAGATGGCAACATGCTTGTAGGCTTGAAGGTTGCCATAAACGGATTAGTCGAATCATAATCAAAACTCTCCTGATGAGCTTCCCCAAACGCACTCGGTGATTTCAAGTCAGTAGAACTCTCTGATCCCCCATTGCTAAGTTTATCTGACCTCTTGCTATCTTTTTTTCCAGTCACTCTTTCAAAAAGACTAACTTTCTCTTTCTTCTCTTTTTTAATTTCTTTTCTGATCTCAACAGGTTTGGAAAACAGACTTATGTTTTGATCCCACGTTGCTGGGCTTTCTTCAAATGGATTCTTCTGTCTTGGCAGTGTAGCAAATTTTTGGGGTAACGAAGCACTCACATTAAATGGGTCATTTTGTGCTTCAAGTGCAGTTTCATCAACTGTGCTGTCAAGTTGGTTCATTTTAGAAGTATCAACACTTAATGTCCTTCTGTGTGGAGATTTTAGACTCCCTGCAAACAATCTGTCATTAGTATATTATCAATGAGACACTATATCACAGTTTATGACATGCAGAAAACCCATTCTAGCTTAGATCTAGAAGCTTTGCAATTGAGTCTCGGTTCAGAACACTGGTGAGTAACTAAGCTATTAAAGAAAAAAATTAACAGCTGTGGCCTCGATTTCATGTTTCAGAAATGTTTATGGATAGGCACCACAGGAAATTTTTGTTTCCTGCATGAAAACAAAGATCTGTAGAGAAGACAGCTATGACTGTTGTGCCATTCCAGAAAGAGACAAAAGTATGTTAGTGCATAATAACTTTGAACAATGCAAAATACTCACAGTTCTTTGTATAAATCAGGTTTAAAATTTGGTGATAGTTTTTGACTTTTTAATTAGACTTACTTTTCACAAGATGTTATTTCTTTCACCTAGAGTCCCCTCTGGAATGCAATATACTCTCAGATGAGGACATAATAAAAGAAAATGCTAAATTATCATACATTATGAGCCATGTGAGTTATTTCTTATGCTCAGAAACAGCAATTATGAGCCACCAGCAACTAAAGAAAGTGTAAAAAATAGGCCAGTAATATCTCTTAACATTTTGGCCTTGTAAATGCTTCATGAACTGAAGCACCAGATTCTGAATGCCCTAATAGCAGTGAGCTGTAGCTCTGATGGTCATGAGTTTTACTTACCACCTTCATCAACCGAGCCAAAGGACTCCAGCTGACGCCTGAAAAGATGGGAGTAGCCAACAGTGCTGGATTTCATTTTGTCTGAGGAGACGTGTGGTCCTGTTAGATCTGACATGGAGTGAGCTGAGGACAGCCGCTGAGGTCCCAAGAGGAAAGGTTTTTTTGGTTTTGATTTCATTTGCACTTCACCACTACACACCTCTAGATTTGCATCAGGTATGTGAGTGCTTGGGATGATTGCAGAGGATGTATCTGAAAACGTCCCATCATTTTTCCGACCCTTCATTTTGTCTTTTAGTTTAGCAAATGGGGATTTGGTTTTGTCCTTCATTGACAAATCAAACATACTTGCTGTCATGTTATTCCTCATAAACTGAATATTGACATTTATTTCTCCTCTGTCTTTAGTTCTCTTCCCTTGTCTGGATTCTAGGGGAAACCACCTTAAAGGAGAAAGAGCGCAAATTAAGTTGTGTTTTCTGGAGACTACTCATTACACTCTGGTTAGTTGGTTAATGCATCCGGTTAGAACAATTTAAAGTATGAAAACCCAAATCCTACATTGAAGATTCAACCATTCTTGTACTAAAAAACTTCTTTGTTTATATTTGTTTTCAAAGAGAAAACTTAATAACTAAGCAAGACGAAGTTCTTTACAGTGTTCAGCTGTTTCAAAATCAAAATCAACTCTGGAAGCTGACTAAACTTCATCAAAGCTAATGGGCTTCCATCTGCTTACAAAGGAGAATTTGCACTTAATTATAAATATAGATACATTTTATTTTATTTTTTTATAGTTTTCAAGTGTCCTTTATTTAGTAGTGATGTGTATTAATGTATTCTATGTGGCAACTACTTGATCTAGTGACCTTTTCTCCGTTGATTTTGCTCAGGTTTATACACTGGCAAACATTTTCCCCTCTTTCCTTTCTTCTAAGCACTGGTTAAGATTTATGTCAACTGCAGCAACACTGGCTAAGAAATATCTGAGAGCCCTGAACAGCCAGCTACCATTTCAATTCTGCAACTGCCTCCCCTCTGGATGCTGACAGTAACTCCACGAGCACAACTGCGAGCACGTAGGTGTATCCAACAGCATCCTCTCTTTTGCAGGTCACCAGCAGGATTAACTTCAGAAATATTTCCTTTGGAACCATGACGTAAATCCCCACTCCTTGAAAAGAGATCAAAGGTGTGATCATCTGTTTCAAAAAGCCAAGTGTGCTTCTTTGCCAGGTCTAGCAAAAGCTTTATCATTATCCAAGTGTCTTATTCATTCCCTATTGTGCTGCATTGTCCCATGGAAGCATCTGCAGAATTATGGCTCAATCCTCCCTCCACAGCTTCACCTAAATGAATGACCAACACACAATCCCTCCTCCACAACCATCACCAAGAGCCCTTCCCTTTTTCAAAAAGGGGCACAAGGGCATATTTCAGATCCACCAGCTCCAAAGAAGTGCTCTAACCCCACTGTCAGGAGAAATCCATGCACACAGATTCCCACAACAGTGCCTTACCACGAGTAACTTTTGAATTGGAGAGACTAAGAAATTAAATTCTCTATTAACAGATACAAAATTGATGATACAGTTATACATGCCTTTTTTGGTTGTTGTTGTTGCTTTGTGATGTTCACAAGATTTTATATTTCATACTAAAGTAGAATAATTAAGAAATATCACACCTCCTCTGTTCTGGCCCCAAACAACATGAATCCAGACCTGTAGAGCCAGAAGCTCAAACCAGTAGAAGGATAATTAAATCTTTAGGAAAAAAACTTTTCTTCTGTTGTGAGGTAACTTCATTTATATACTTTAAATGAAATGCAAAACCTGGAATATGTATCTGAAGAAGATGGATTGTTTTTCCTTTTAGTTAATAGTGTTTCACTTCTTTGGTAACTGATTCCAGAAACACTTTAAGTCATCTATAGAGTCCTTAGAGAAAACACACACAGAACCAAGAGTCAGTTGCCTTTGTGCTACATAACATGGCAAACACTGGAAGACAAGATAGCCTACTTTCTTTAAAACTCTTTAAAAGAAAATATGTTTACATATTCCCTTTAAAAATACAAACAATACACAGCCATAATGAGCAACCCCTTGCTCAGACAGATCCTGTCTGTGCAGATAAAAAACCCCAACAAAAACCATCCTGAATCTGAGAAAGCTGTCCCATGGTTCCTCAGCCACCCACTAAACATACACACCAGTACAAATAAGGCTCGTGAGTGTTTTAAGAGATGCAGGAGGCAGAAAGGACTTCACTTTTTGACATTCAAATGTAATGGCTCAGCCTACACTGTAACAAAACATTCCCTTTTTCCCTTTCCTCACAGGGTTCAAACATTAATACTCTGATAAGGTGAATTCTTCTGTTTCTGCTTAGGAATTACTGAAACTTTAAACTGATGAATGACACTTGTTAACTTGTCTTAGAACAACAAGAAGACATGAATTCTTAAGCTTTTGCTATGTGGAAGAATGTCTTTTATTTTAAAAATTCATTTAACTCCATTATTGGCATTCTCATCACTAATCAACAATGCTGTGTCATTACCAGCACTTACCTGCTAAGGGCAAATGCCATGTACCATTTTGACACTTACCTCTTCTTAAAAAGAAGCACACAACTAATACCTTGCCTTCACAGTTTCTACATTTCTTTTCAAAGTAGACCTTGAAGAACTTGACATTAAAAACAAGTTCAGCTGGGCAAACAACGAAACTCTCCCTAGGAAGACAACAGAAGGTCCTGCAGGAACCAGGTTCAATACTGCTACTGATTCCAACAGAATTTAATCATAAACTCTTCTATTCCAGCAAAATTCCTCTGGTCTTCAGTGGAATTTCTATTTGAATAATGATTGCTGGATCAAATCTTTGCATGAAAGACAGATATTTAATTTTCACAGGCATTTCAAGGAGGCTTCTTTGTTACCTTGGAGAGTTTATCTTGTTTTAGTTATAATGAAGGTTCCATATGCTTCAGCTCATAACAAGACAATATGAGAAGCAGACTCAAATCATGATTTTCTTCAAAATTCAAAGGCAACTAATTACTTTTTTAAACAGATGAGAACAAATGCAGGCAATGCATTTATGTGGAGCTGCACGTGAATGAGCAACTAAGTCTGTAAATGTTTCTTATTAGAATCTGTTTCGACAACACACGGGCGTGAGCAGCAAATAGAAAAAACAGCTTATAGAGGAGAGAAAAAAGAATCGGAAAATGAAGTCCGCTGTTTTCAGATAACAACATTTGGGTCCTAAAACACTAAATTCCACTATACTACTGCCAATTTAAAAAATTGAAATGTATTATAAAAGCCAATAAAACTTGCTATTTTGGTTTTGTTTACAGTACTTTTAGCCACAATAAATGCTCCATTTGTCAGGCTGCCATGAGCTTATTCTATAGAAAGCCTGTACAAAGTAGGAAAATAGCCAATAACATACATGAACAAAACAGGGTGGTTTTTATGAGAGCAGATGCCCTTTTACTTAATAACCAAATATTACATCCAGTCTTGCAGACAGTCTTTATTTAAACAGACCTGGTACAAAGTCTGGTAAATTTTCCCAACTTCAAAGGAAGCCCTATTGCCTTTGGAATCACATTTATTCTTCTTGCTCTCACCTTCAAATATTCTGTAGGGCAATGTCCTCCATACACTCTCTAACTTCAACTTTTTCCCTGTGGCTTCCATCAAAACAACCCTTGCTTCTTTCCCTTGTCTGTTTTTCAGGGTGCTAGTGGGCTCTGTCTGTCTTGCACAGGTTTCTGTTAATTTTTACTTTTAAGTATTCTATAAATTGCTGCTCTGCATGCTGACAATTTTCTTGAATGTGCAAAGAGAAGATCAACATGCAAGGCTAAAGAGGAAAAATCCTGCTGATCCTGCTGACCAGGCAGCCTTGAAAAGCTAAACCCCTATGTGAAGCAGCAGGGCTACTTCCTAACCACAACAAAATCAGTTGATTCTGGCCACACCTACAATTAGGGGTGGAAAAAGCAAACTCTAATAACTTGTGCAGTATTACCAGAACAAACCCTTCACCTTAGGAAAGAGACAGGAAGGGTGAAGGAGAAAACTGAAATAAGCTACTACAAATGAGCAAGTTACAAAATCATGGCCTGCCTATTTCATTTAAATAGCTAGTGATCTACAAACAGACTTTCAGCTGGTTTTTCCTCCCCTTTTCTGATTTTACTTGTTCTCCAAATCTGCCACAGAATCTGACACTTCCAAGTCTTATCCCTCTCTCTCCTTTAAAGACGCGTCACTCAGCCTATTCTGCTCACCATGTAACAGTGAACAGGATGGGCTGACAGCATGGGTAAGAAAAAGCACTACCTAATTTCAATTACATTTTAATTACACATTTTAACAGCCTCCAAAAGCATTGGGTAACTTGTCTACCAATCTCAACAGGAATCAAGTGTTCCAGCCAGCACATTCAACCTGTGCATGACAGACGATCTCCCAACTCCAAACATGGAAAGTATTGAAGGAATTTTCCCATCTTTCTGCTTCTCAAATACATCACTCTGCCTTCCCTCTACCAGTAATCATCTGTTGAACTGATCTAGTTTTGATTTGCTGAAAGCATTAGATTGCATCCGAAGAATTTTGCAAGATATTTATTCTAATTCACAAATTATTGAAGAAATTTTGCAAAAAGCCACATAATCATCACAGCATCCGCCAAGGCTTCTGACCTTGAGTTTACAGGCAAAACTCGGCATCATGATCTGCTACACAGTAATGAGGAGAATTTTCTATGCAGGCAGATACTTCTAAACTTACCCCTAAAACAGACCATCAGAATCTCAATGATAGAACATGTCCATCAGCTGTCACGAAAACAAAGTTGATGACTACTGTCATGCTAGATGCACTGAAGAAACTTGCTTTACAAAAGCCCACTGACATAAATGTCCACAGCTTATTGATAAAAAAACAACATCCAAAGCCCAGAACTGTCTGACATTTTCATTTAGCAGCGTATGCACTTTGAAAAATACAGAAGTATGTTTTGTGATAAATCATTCCAATACCATACTGAGAGACTGCCCCAAAAGTCAGCAAGTAGGAAAATTAAGGCAAGGGGCTGAGCACAGACTACATCGTGTATGACGGGAAATTAAGAAGAAAACAAATAATTTATTAAAATAAGTGATGACACTCCCAAAGATGAATACTCTTACTTTCTGGAAGCCAACCGAAATGAGATACTCAAAGCAGTTTAAAATAAATACTACAGAGTGACATTGTAACACCACAAAACATATGGGAACTGACAGCTATCACAACACCCTCACTACAGGGTTTGCTAACATCAACTCGAATCAAAGTCATTAAAGTCGTCTTAGTTTACTTATTATTTTGGCTAAAGACTATGTGTGAATACTTTTATTTTAGAAACAAAATAACTGAAGGTATGAGAATTAAAGCCAGTTATTTGAGTTGAGTGTGTGTGCGAGCATGTGTGTATGTGCACAGAAAATGGAGAAGCATATCAATCCAGATGGCACTTAGACTGACTCAGAATTATGATGTATTGAGAGGATGTGCATGGATTTGTTGTCAAAATGTAAGTGCTGGGAATATTACTAAATAATTTGAAAATATAAGTCCATAAAGCTATAACTGGGCAAAACTTTGTTTTCTCCCATAACCATCTTTCTCTTCTGTTCCTCACTACTCACATTCCTTTTTTTTTTTTCTATTTAATGAGTGGTACCACAAAACAAGCTGCATGGAATCTCCAGGCTGCCCTTTATTTCTGTGCCTTTAACAAATTTCTCAGTTACTACTCTTCCCACTTTTGACTTGAGTGGAACAAGATTTTTCTCTTGCTCTAACCACAATAAAGACATTTTTTGTTACACCCTGCCATTTCCACTATTACTGAAGTTCATCCCTTAAAATGCATTTTTCTGGTTTAAACTAAAGTTAAGACTAAAAATTAGTAAATAATAGTGTGTTATGTTTTGCAGAAATATTATTAAAATGGTTCCCACTCATTAACAAGTACCGAGCCCATATATTATCTATTTACTCTTGTTTGCTTGTTCATAATTCCAGATGTATTTGAAGTCACCTACTCAAGTGCCTCCCTCTTGCTTGTGCTGCTACAGATGAGAGAGAGGACAGAGCAGAGGCAGTTGAAGAGGGAGCTCATATCCAAGACAGAGGCTGCCAAGAAAGAATTCACATTAATTTGGAAGAAGTCACACAATTTGCATATCTTCCAGGAAGCTAAGCAGCACTAAAGTAAGTGCCAACAACACAGAGGTACTGATCATGGTCAACCATTAGTTCTCTTTGCTTGCTGAGAAGCTGGTTTTGACTTTTTTATTATCAATATAAGTGGATAAGTATCTTTAGAAAAGGCCAAGATTCCTTCACCGTTTATGCTCAAGCAAGCATTTCTTTTAACCAGTGCTGCAATTTGTATGTGTGTGGAGGGGAGTGTTGTTGAGGTATTATAGACTCCAGGGAGAAGAGGAACTAAATCAAAAATAAAAGATGTCTCCTCTGACATTTCCATAAGAAATAATAACTCTACATCACCTGCCTCCTTAAATTTATAGCATTCCAAACAAGTGTTGCATCTTAAATCAGCTAAACATACAATAAAATGAGCCGTCCAGGGAAGCACACAAAGGAATGGACAATAAACAGAGTGGAATTAGAGTAACAAGGATGAAGCAAAAGCTGAGGAAATAAGTAACATCAGGAAAGTTAACAGCAATTTGTTCTTCTAGTGCTGTGTTCATTTAGCCCTCAGGTGGAAAAAATCTAAGCACAGTCATTGTAAAAAACAACTGAAAAATGCTTCAGTAAATTAAGGCATGTCAGCAAATAAGTATTTTTCTTATTACATGGTAACTCAAAAATTTGTCTTGATGCTATGCAATCAGATTAGCAGCAGCATTAAGGCAACCATGAATTATAACTGAATTGAAATTATTACAAAAAAGCATATATTCTTTAAAACAATACATTCATTGATCATAATTTACATTTCAAATGGAAGAGTAGAAGAGGTATATTTATTTTGCAAGAGCAGACGGAAAAAATTATCCATGTATTTCTTAGGATGAATTAAAAAACCCATGCAACGTTATTGCAAAAAATAAAAGCCATGTCACAAATGTAACATTTGAAAACTTTTGCTAAATACACTTTCATTTAAGCAGTTTTTCCAAAGCCTTTTGAACTGTAGTAAAATCTTTCAGCATCTGGAGCTTAGTTTTCAGCTCTGGAAAAAAGAGCAGAAGTAAAAAGTCCCTGTCCATTTCCAACTAAAGCAGAGATGTCAGAGACACAAATTTATGAACTTTCACAGTACAATGGGCATTGCTGCACTAAGGCAGAAAGAAAATGAACTGGGATCCTGCAGACGCTTTGGATGAAGTCTCTGGAAGAGATCTAGTGAGGGACCATCTGAGCCGCATCTGGATCTAACTGTTCCAGGAATTTTTACTTTTAAGAATTTGAAAAATCGTCAGTTTCAGAAAGGAAAAGGACATTGTATGATGCTGTGTACAAAATTTTCCCTATCAAGTTATAGTAAATACTTTGTTTCATTAAGTCTGGAGCCAGAGCAAGTTTCTTAGAACACAAGACAAATCCTATCATGAGGCCTCTGCCTGAAAACTTTACTGCAGGGAGTATTTGTCTTAAGATGTGACAAGTAACAAAAAAAGCTACACAGAAAATAAAGGATTATTTTTCCCTAACATAACGTTCCTGAGTCTGCAATGATTTTTGAAATTTATTTCTTCCAAATTATAAAATATTAAATTAAAAAAATATGTAAAAAGTGAAATGTCACACACCCCATGGTCTTCCTAGGAACTCAGAATCAGCTGGTAGCCTTCACTTCTCATACCTCCTTACTAAAAAAGCACTAGGGAATTGCTGACAGGGTTCAGCATTGTGCAGAATATTAAATATCTTTTTTGCAATACCCTGGTGACTCTTGAGTCTGTCTCTTACAGCACCATATGTACAGCTGTGTTGGAAAGAGGAAGCTATTAAATATATTAAAAAGTAGAAATATTACCAATAGACACTTCATCAAATAACTGGATCTCATTCATCCCCAAACAAAGCAAGAAATGTTAAGGTTACATCAACATAAGAAAATAACTCTGGATTTAATAACAGCACAAGCCTGTTGAACATATTTGAAAGTAAAAACATTGCTTAATAAAACAGATTAGTGTTTCTGAAACAATGAATATAGCTTTCAACCATCAGAATGCTTTGGTAGCAAAGACACTGGACTTGGTTTTGAAAGGTGCTGGGTGTCTCAGTTCCCACACCATAGTCACAGTTAGAAGGTCTTTGGGTCCAAATATATTACCCTTAGTTTACTGCCAACACAGGACTAGGAATATTTTGTATCAAAAAGGATTTAATAAAGGGGAGGGGAAAAAGAGCATTTTGTTTGAGATTGCATTCGTAAATCTGTTCTTGAAAGTTTGCCCTCGTCCCACACACATGCACGAATATTGCATCCACATCTCCAAGTAATGCTTAGAGGAGACAGCAACGACACACCTGCGTGGCACAAGGGCACACAAGCACACAACCATGAAAACTTCTCAAAAACATCTAAACTTAAGAACTCCGAGTTACTTTGTTTCTAAAGTGAGCTTTAGAAAGGACATTTTTGAGGTTTCTAAGCACCTAAAGACACCAAGGGGAAAACTGGACTTTCAGTGGCTCCTTCCTCATAAGAATTTAAATCAGCATTAAGCGAGAACGCACTGCCAAAAATCCCACTTGCCGCCCAGCCGCACTTTTACACTTACATAAGACTTTTACAAGTACGGCTGTTCGGCCCTAGAAGCCTAACACCCATCAACTTTTAATAAGATTTGCAATCTTAAATGCTCAAGTAACTTCTGAAGAAAGCTCTTAGGCTGTTTGTAAAACTTTCCCCGTAGGCCCCCATCTTGTGCAGCAGAGCTCGCAGGCAGCGCGCAGCGTTCCCGAGGAGCCGCGGCGATTTCAGTGGTGGTCTGGAAGGAACTGCTTCATGTCTACATAGCAGGAGTTCCTCTCTCACACTTCAGAGAAAGAAATGAGAAAATAACACCTATGGAGCCGTGCTAAGCATAACTTCCTATAAAAATACTGCAGATCTGAATGTTTATTTAACTATCACAAGGACTGTTACTTACCCCACTTAAAAATTTCTGGAATAATTTTGCAAGAATCCAGTACTACTTTTGCTAAAACTGGTGCAAGACCCTATGTTTCTTTTTCTAGGGAGAAGAGGTTTTGCTACTCACAGTAATACAGGAATAACTTACATATTTTACTCCAGTTCTGAATACATATTTCTATCTAGATTTACATTTAGTAGCATTCCTCCCTCATTCATTCACCTTGTTTATCACCTTGTTGCTAGGTGTTGCAACTAAGGCAGATGCCTACTGACTTGCAAGATAATTACAACTAATGATTCAAGAATTTTTAAGATGCATGTCTAAAGAGCAGTGAAACTTCTTGAATCAAGTGTTAACAGAAATTAAGACCCTAAGGCTACAGGCATTACCATGTATTGCATCAAGATAACTGGATTGTCCCTAAAAAGGTAAGCAATTAAAAAGCGTAATACTCCAGACAGTGAACCCACAAGACATTTTGCAGGAACTACTTCTTTCTTTTTTATGGTTTGTGAACATACTCTTTTGCAAAAAAATCAGTCTACAAAAACAAACACTACGGCAATGAGAGCTTTGACTTGTCTTTGGTGCTCTTCAACCTCAGCCATGCATTTAAGTAGCACCAAGTTTTGAGGTGGTTTCAGAAGAAACCGCAGTCTGACCAAGAAGCCCTGCCTGGTGTTAACCATATGGATTTCCACCTCCAACTGCCAACGCTGCTGGAGGTTCAACCCTGGCACAGTCAGAGACAGACAAGCGATGCCAGTCTTTTAGTGGCTTGGATGCAAAGTCCAGCACCTCACCACAGACCCACCATCACTATGGATACCAGACTTCAGTTTTAACAGCTGAGATTTGGGAACAGGAGCTTTTGTACTCTACTGAAGAGACACCAGAGGAGGAAAAGCACCTGGAGCAGGAACTTTTTAACTGCTGCAGAAATATCTGACAGCGCTCATATGTCACTGTCTACATAGAGCTCACTTGGAGGTCTCCATGCTGTTCTTATTCAGCTCCTGTGGGACAAGCATACCTAAACCAAACCCAAAGCATGGAGTCATAGGCATGCCTACAGTACTCTCATACCTACAGTCTGAGTTACAAATACACATGGAGGATACATGATGCTGCTACCAAACACCTTTGTGTAACCATGTCCTGACTAGGAACCTTAAAACAACTTTACTCATTTAGTTGAGAAACTCAGAGAATTAGATAAGTACAGTTCAACTTAAACTGCTATGATGACTTTTTTTTTAATTCCTTTTTTTTTTTGCATTCCAGTGCCTGAACTTCCTGGCAAACACAATTTTATTTGAAAAAGGCTTATGTAGGTACTGATGGAAGCTACCACAAGAGCCAAAATTTCTCTTCAGGCTTCTCAGTTAAGGCCTGCTGTACAGTGCAGCCTGTGGGATCGTGGCCTAAGATTAATCAGGACCAGCAAAGCACTGTGCTGTTGTGGTAAGCCTTCATTAAGTCACAGTTCATTGACCACTAAAACATAAATATAAAACATTTAAAGACACATAGTTGAAGCAACTGAAGGAAAACAATTTTAAAGAGAACCACACCAGGTTTCAGGGCATCTGAGTCTCACGCATGGTTCAAACTGAGGTAGGAGTTGAATGGGGGTATGGCCCTGCGCAGAACAAAGAAAAATGCTTAGAAAAACAGACTGTAATGAGTTCACGTTACACACAAGAGTTTGTCAGAAAAGTTAACGTTATTGACAGTCCTTCCCTGTGCAAAGTAAGCATTTGATTATAGTAAACTTCTCTGGAAGAGGTCAGGCCACAATGACATAACTGTATAGGTTAAGAGACTGGAACACAGAATTGACGACAGAATTAATTTCATTTCAACGTATGTACATTCATAGTAATGCTATTATTTCCCACCCTCCCCAAGTGCAACTGTCCAAGGAATATGAATTATAATGAAAAAACCATCACTTACTCTGTTTTCCGCCTTTGCTTGTCTTCAAATATATCATTCAGGTTTATGGCCACCTGTCCTAAAAACCTGTCCAGCCCCACCAGCGACCGGTGCATGACAATCAGGTACAAGATGTATTTCTCTGGATTCTCCTGCATGAGTAATCCAGGGAGCTCGAAGGAGGCCTCTTCTTTCCAGATGGGATCCAGGGTCTTCTCAGCCACCGAGGTGGAGTACTTCTCCTTGCCCAGCTGTATGATGGTGTAGGCATCGTTGCTGCCATTTTTACCTTTTGGCTTCAGACCTTTGGCTTGAAGGACCGTAACTTGCACGTGAGTTGGGAACCACTTCTGGGCTTGCTCTGCCAACATCATCTTTGAAGGTCGCAGCAGCAGCAATAACAAACGCAAAGTCTGTCAGTCCTCGAGTGACTGTGTAAGGGCACTTACGGCGGAGACACCTGTCAGGGGCTCAGCTGGTCCTTCCTCTAGCGCTCCTGGCCGCGGGTGGCCCTCACCAGCCCACGGGTCCCCCCCTTCCCCGGCAGCCCCACCTGCGGCTCCATGGCCGGGGGCTGCAGGTCCCGCCGCAGCCACGGCCCCGCCGCCCTCCCGCGCCCGGCCTGGCCCTGCCCGCCGCTGCCGCCGGCCC